>NW_022987569.1:225000-780915 GCF_902827165.1 Trematomus bernacchii
GACTTTGATACCTGACATGTAATTCAGCACCATTAAAGTGGACCTATCATGCTATATTTGGATAATATAGTGTAGGACCATACCTATATAAGGCATATTTATACTTTTTTTCTTCTTCAAAATACCAAACAGATCATGCATTTTAGCCATGCCTCATTTTGCTCAATTTGACATTTTTTAGCTCTGGGCTGATTCTGTGAGAACAGCACCATCTACTGGCCTGGCATATGTACTACAGCGTCTCCAGCGCTTTCGAACGGCAATGGCCGTGGCTGTCTCCTCCTGATTGGTGGAGTTGGCCCAATAGCCGTAGCGCCACCGTCCTGACGTCAGGACAGTGTTCAAATCTGGATCAGTTTTTATCAGATCCGTTGCAGACCCTTTTTTAGAGATTTGGGTATGGAGGAAAATAGAGAGGGTTGTGTTTTCTGACACTTTGTGAGTTCCCTGGAACACCGGGGACACATATTCATGTATAAAAGACGTACACAAGTGCATTTTGCATGATAGGTCCCCTTTAAGTCAAACGTTACATATTGTGCTGTTGACATTAAGCCAGTCCATGTTCCAGCTTTGTTTACACAACAAATCATCTTCAGGAGTGTCTGAGTCTCACCCTCTCTGAAGGACCCTCCGGAGCTCCAGTTTGGGGTCCCTCCCTTCTTCCGGGGGCTGGTGTTGGAGCGCCTCAGCTTCCCACTGTCCCGCCCCTTCCTCCCTCCTCCTCCTCCTCCTCCTTCTCCTCCTCCCCCTCCTCCTCCCCCTCCTCCTCTTCCTCCTCCTCCTTTATAGGAGCTGATGGCCGACAGAGGGAAGGTCCCGCCCCTAAACTCCAGCAGGTACCTGTCAATCTCTGCAGCAGATAAAGGGGATACACATTAGATCAGTATTTCATTCTTTCTTTGTATTTCTCATGAGGTGCTTCCCTGCAGCCTGCATAAGGAGTGTCCTTTGCTTTCGGTACCTTAAGCACACTTTGATGCTATCACTTTTGGATTTTTACTGAAGTCAGATGTGGAATTTGGGACATTTACAAGTAAAAAAAGTACAAGTAGTAAGTAGTATTAATCTCTGTCTGCAGCTAAATTACTTGCATTTTGAAGTTGGGACTTTAAAAGACAAAAAAAGGAATGTCATAGTATTACAAAAAAAATAGACTCATAAGAGTTTTGTATAGTTTGTAATAAAAGTCAGAAAGACAATAATAAAATAAGTACAGCCTGCTATAGATGAGAGTAACATACGCGTCACTTCCGGGCAAAAATGACAGCTCCGCCCACTTTTAGGGGAAAACAACGCTGTCATTTGAATGGCGGTCAATTCAAATTCTGACGTTTTTGCCAATCCGATCAGAAATGTAAGAAAACCGTGGATTTGTGGATCTTCAAAGAACCCGATTACGACGGCCAGTCAGGCAAACAATTACATTAAATCATTGGAAATCGACGATCGGGCTCGATATATGGTTAAATAAAGCAGTAGGCGATCGATGTCCATAGATGAGAGTAACTTCTACGTCACTTTACGGCACCGGAAACAACACTCACATTTGAATGGTGGATCAAGCCTGAAGCCACAGAGCTCTTCTGTTACTGTCCTTCTTTCTTAGAGGAAGTACAGAAACACTGAACTCTGGATTTGTTTTAATGTTTGAGGTGCAATAAACGCCACAGCAGCTTGTTGGCATGATACAACTATTATTTTCCGCCTCGCTCATGAGAGTAACAGCTGAAGAAATGACGGCCTCGCCTACTGATTTTTATTTAACCATATATCGAGCCTGATCGTCGATTTCCAATGATTTCATGTAATTGTTTGCCTGACTGGCCGTCGCAATCGGGCTCTTTGAAGATCAGAAAATCCACGGTTTTCTTACATTTCTGATCGGATTGGCAAAAACGTCAGAATTTGTATTGACCGCCATTCAAATGACAGCTTTGTTTTCCCCCAAAAGTGGGCGGAGCCGTACTTTTTGCCCGGAAGTGACGCATGTGTCACTCTCATCTATAAAAAAAATCAAAAAACCTGTATGTCAAAAGTAAAAAAATGAAAGTTTGTACAGAAATATATAAAAGAAAGCACTGAATGCCCGAAAAAATTAAAGTTATAGTATGTTTAACAAAGTCAGTTTAGTCTGTCATCAAAATATGTGCACTAAAAAAGCTCAGTTTGTACCAGAGTATTTGTACACAGTAGTATGACTACTTTTCTCTGCCTGAAGCAGCTGTTGTAATATTTTGAATCCAGGTCTTTTATGTGTAACAGAGTAATTGTACACAGTAGTATAAATACTTTTCTCCGCCTGCAGCTGAACTTTGAATGAAGGACTTCTTCGTGTACCCGGGTATTTGTACACAGTAGTATAAGTACTTGTTCTCACCGTGTCTGGGCAGAGGGCAGCCCTGCAGCACGGCCTTGTTGACGAGGATGCTGAGAGCCGCCTTCACCACGGCCTGTTGCCCGGCGCTGAGACCAGTGTTGCTAAGAGACGGTCTCTGCGACGACGTTGAGGAAGTAGAGGTGGTTGTCGAGGAGCGTCTGGCCGTTACCCGGGCGATAACAGCTTCCTCCACGCGGGGGACGACCACGGCGTTCCAGAGCCGGGACAGCCACCTGAACACACACAGATATATAAAAGTCATTAAAAAGGTCACAAAAAAGTTTAAGTATGGTTTATAAATAATGTGGAAATATATATAAAATGTACAAAAATAAATAGATATAATCATATAATATTTTTGTATTTAAATAGTTTGTATGTCAACATAAGAATAGCTGTTAATCATTTTATTAGTCATAATATAGTATGTTAAAAATGTCATAGTGTGTTTAAAAAAGATAATAAATGTACACTATGCAATAAAACTATCTAAGATAATAAGATGTCATAGTTTGTATAAAGATGTCGTTATAATATGTCATATGTCAAAATATAAAGATAATTAAAATGTATCATTTGCTATAATATAAAGTTTAATTTGCCGCAAAAAATCATCAAGAAGTCATGGTATAATCTGTAAAAAAAACATTGAAAAAGATGCTTATTATGCCAAAAAATACTTGAAAACATTTTAATTATGCCATAAAAAAACATTTACTAAGTTTAGTTTGTGATTGAGAAAACTCATAACATGTCTCTGGATCTTACAATAAACAAAAAATATCTTAAAGTATGAACTGGTAGCCAACTATAACAACTTTAAGAAAATAGGAATGGGTCGGGACAGGAGTATTGCTGTGAGAGGAGTGACATGTTCAATCTGTACTGATTGTGTTTTACAGGATGCATCAGAAACTCACCTGATGACGGCCTGTGTGTTACCGGGCAGAACAGGACAGGACAGGAAGAGCTGGGGGCCAATCAGAGCCTCGGGGGTCCCGAGACGAGACAGACAGGCGTTCAGCTGCTGCCACACGTTCCTCACCCACAATACAGAGCTCTGAAGGGGGGAGGAGGGGGAGGAGAGACAGGACCCCGTCTATAGGGGGGAGGAGAGGAGAGGTTTTTAAAATCCCTTTTACTAAACTATTGCACTTTCAGCATACCATTTTCACCTCATCACTTGAGGGAAGAAAACACACAGCAAATAAACAATCATGACATGAGGAGAGAGGAGAGAGGAGAGAGGACAGGAGAGGAGAGAGGAGAGAGGAGAGAGGAGAGAGGAGAGGACAGGAGAGGAGAGGAGAGAGGAGTGAGGAGAGGAGAGAGGAGAGGAGAGGAGAGAGGAGAGGATGTATCTGTTCTGCTGATAAAACAACACTAAACTCCTGTCACTGTTTACTAACAATGAAAACTCAACAGCAGGGAACATCTGTCCTCTGCATCTGGATCTCCCCCCCCTCACCTTGTGGATCAGCTTCCTGCGGAGGTGTCTTCCCAGCATGCCTTGCAGCGGCTCCTGGTCCCAGCGCAGCGTCACCCAGCGGAAATGCTGCTGCAGCCTCAGCTCGGGGCCCTGGAGGCGGGGCCTAGACAGCGTGCCAATCAGGAAGCTGCTCTCAGAGAAGTGGTGCGGACCTGGGGGGGGGGGATGGGGGGGGGGGTATTACCACCTGGTCATTATCCTTTATGCTCTATAACTCACCCCTTTTTCCCATCTTTCATCAAACTCTCAGCTATTTTCTCCATTTCTTACATTTAATTTACTAGATTCTTCCATTTTGAGTTGATTAACATACATTTTTGATTATCTGGTTTTATAAGATGACATTTAGATGCAATATAACCTAAAGTCACATCCGTTAGAAAAGGGCGTTATACCGTCAACAAACCGTCAACATACGATAATGTGCAGGTGCAAGTACGAGTGAAATGATACCTGCAGTCGAACCTGTATTAATCTGTATATTAGATATTAGCAGCAGTGTATTAATCTGTATATGTGATATTAGCAGCAGTGTATTAATCTGTATATGTGATATTAACAGCAGTAGTAACTGTATTAATGTGTATATGTGATATTAACAGCAGTAGTAACTGTATTAATGTGTATTATGATGTACCTGTATTCATCTGTATACTATATATTAGTAGTAATACCTGTACTCAGATGTAGCGGTGCCCCAGACCCCCGGCTGTCTAGGCTGAGGCAGAGATCTCCCATCAGGCCGCTGAGAGACGAGGCTCTCTCCAGACCCTCGAGCAGCACCAACACACAGCGAGAGCCAGACCCCCCCGCAGGCACCAGGAAACCTGCAAAGGAGGAGAGGAGGTGTTATAATCAGGAGCCGATGAGATGATGGTGTAGGGCCAACTTTCATATTTAATATATCATATTTTACATGTGTTGTGACGTTTTCAGTGACTTTGAGACTGATTAGTAAACTTATATATGTGTGTGTGTGTGTGTGTATGGTGTTTGGTGTGTGTGAGTGTTTGTGTGTGAGTGTGAGTGGTGTTTGGTGTGTGGGAGTTTGCGAGTGGTTGTGTGAGTGTGTGAGTATGTGTGTGTGTGCGTGTTTGTGAATGAGTGTGTGTGAGTGTGTGTGTGTGTCAGTGTGAGTCTGGTGCGAGTGTGTAAGTTTGAGTGTGTGTGTGTTTGTCTGTCTGTCTGTGTGTGAGTGTGTGTGAGTGTGTGTGTGTAAGTGTGTGTGTGTGTGTGCGTGTGTGTGTGTCTGTCTGTGTGTGTGTGTTTACCACAGCTGATGAAGGTCTCCAGCAGCTGCTCTTTGGTCAGACTCTCGTCGACCTCCACCCTCACCACGTCACAGCCGAGCCCCCCCACATCCTGCTTTGACTGGAGGAGAGAGAGAGAGAGAGGAGGAAGAGGAGGAAGAAGAAGAGGGGTGAGACGGGAGCACGTTGTCATGGAAACAAAGGAGGTCTACTACTACTACTATTACTACAGTTGTGCAGCGGGAGGAGAATGTGAATGAGAGGAAGCTGCTAGATCTCCTCTATTTCTGTCTAAATGCTGAAATATATCAGTAGAATACAAACATATACAATTATAGGTTATTAGTAAAACATTCATACTAATTAATTAATAAAAAATCAATTAACAGGTTGAGTCCCTTAGCTGGCTTCTTTGTACTAACTACATCGTATTCCTATAACAGATCCTACTCCCTTCTCTTACCTCCTTCATACTGCTTAAAAAAACCATTGTTAGATTATTATATAGAATATCAATTAAACAAAAGACAGTTAATCCCTCTGAGTGATGGCCACAATACCAGATAATAACTTTAATTTATTTATTTATTTGACCGTCGTGAAACATGCAGGCTTGTTCAATTTGAATAAAATCATTGGGAGAAAATACAAATTGTATGTACAGTGTTTAGATTTTGTGAGTGAGTTATCCCGACCTGTAGATGCACCGAAGCAGAACGGATTTTCCTCTGCTTAAGTTATGTATGAAAGTATTCATGATAATCAAAACAAATACTGACATGCAAATAATGTTATGTGCAAGGCCTGAAAGTCCTATTTTTATTGCATTTGTAGAATTTATTTAAATGTACATATGCCTAGATGTATAGTATCCCTGTCAAATAAATAAAGACACTACTTTTGATTAATTCAATTCACGTATGGGAGCTGGTGAGGAAGAATTTGCCCTGTATTTTATGATGTTTTAAAGGTCACCTATCATGCTATTTTTAGGCAATAGCATAGGTCTCAGATATATCCAAATATATAAAAAACATGTCTATGAAGTGTTTTGCTCAAAATACCAAACAGATCACCCATTCTAGCCATGCCTCATATCCCTCTATTTCACTTCCTGTTTCAAAGTGCTGATTTTGGGTATAAAGCTTTAAAAATAAAAGAAGAAATTGATAACAAATTAAAAAGGAGGGGTCTGAGCTCATGCGGGACCCGGCAGCTACTGTCTAAACTAAATACTGCGGTGATGAAACGCCATATCATGGATTATCAAGGATTATTTCTGAAACAGTATGGAGCTCAAAGGCTTTCTCTCTTGCCGGTTATACCACAAGGTGAGTTCCTTTTTATTTCCTGCTTCTTCACACACATGCTCTCCAGTACAGGTTAGCTCTGGGTGTTAGCGATGCTAATGTAAACACCGACCATATTACGTCCAAAACAGTCAGGCATTGTTTCCGATAGCAACTTTCTGATAGCGCCGTGGGTCCACATTTCAGATTTGACGTCATATCGGACGCAAATCTGTATCAGCTCCGTTGTAGCCCCGTTTTTAGAGATTTGGGTACGGAGGAAAAGAGAGAGGGTTTTATTTTCTGATGCTGCGTGAGTTCCCCGACACACCGGGGACACATCTTTATGTATAAAAGACATCAAAAAGTGCATTTTGCATGATAGGTCCCCTTTAAAGGTTTTCGTGGTAGCTATTAGTGGAAAATGTGACTTCCATGTTGATGTTTCTCTCATTTGCATTTGAGATGGATATTTATCTTATGTATGTAATTCTCCATCATTAAAGGCTTTATAGCTTCCTGGATGAGTGTTTAGTGAACGCACCTTGATGCAGCGAGCCACCAGGTTGGCGATGAACTCCAGACAGCTGCCCTCCAGCCCGTGGAAGATCAGGTTTCCATACTGCTCCACCTGAGAGAGGACAGGGGGGGTTAGTGGATCCAGAACTAGTCTTGCACTATGTTATCAGTTTCATCTGTTGGAGGAGCCTGTGACTTCAGTTTTTCATTGCCATATCTACACTGTAGCTAAAGTTCTAATTACAATAAAGCCTTGAAACTTCAAACTGACGGACAAAAGTGTTTAGAGACATGCCAACAATAACAAGCTCCGCCGTGATGGAGTAAACGTACCATGTGACTGTACCACGGTACAGTCACATGGTACGTTTACTCCATCACTGGACTCTGTGTCTTAGAGGTACGTCAGTATTTCTATTACCTTTCACGGTCAACTTGTGAGATGTTTATATTGAATTTCTGTTCATTTTCAACAGTTTTTTTTTTTATTGTTCACATTATGTGCAATGCCTTCGTTTTTACATGCTGCTGTAACGGAAAAAAAATCCCAATTTAGGATCAATAAAGTATATCTTATCACATTATACTAGGAAGATACCATGTTGTTATCAAGGGGGAAGTCAAAAACAATAATGTTATATATAATAATTGTTATTATTATAATGATATATTATGGTACTTGTTGATGAATTAGCCGAACCATAAAAAAAAATACAAACAATACAAATCATTTTTCTTAATAAATGATAGTTTTAGAATTGTTGACATTGTATGGATTTACAATCAATTGATTCAATGGCAAATTATACATGGGTTCATTCATAAAAAACAAACAGTTGCAGCTTTAAATGAACAAAGCTCTGAAACATATTTTACCGTCTGACTCGAGTCACAGTGGATCAAAGCATCAGCTAACTGTCACACATATATACATTTAATACATTTTAAGGTACAGACGCTGCTGCTGACTGTTCTGTCACATTGTAAAAATGTAAGTGTGTTTTGTTAGTTTCCCAGCAGGGGGCGCTGCAGCTGCTGCTTTAACCTCCTTCCTCTTATCTGTCCATCACTTCATCTGCCTTTCAATTCTCCTGCTGCAGTCTTCCAGCTTCCTCCTTCCTCATCTAATCCCTCAATCCCTCGCGGTGCTTTCTGTGTGTTTGCATCTATTTAAGAGAGTGTGTGTGTGTGTGTGTGCGTGCGTGCGTGCGTGCGTGCGTGCGTGCGTGTGTGTGTGTGTACCAGGCGGACGTAGTTGTGCAGCAGCGGCAGAGGGAAGAGGCTTTCCAGAGCCGACTCATGGAGACACGACTCAGACAGACCTGTCGGAAACACACAGGCGGGAAACTCACACCACCATTCCTCAAATCCCCTCTGATCAGAAGCAGAGTTACATCACGGCTGAGAGCCAAGGTGCCCTTCAGATTAAACTCAAGCTAAAACGCTACAGGTTCAACGCTCAAAACATTCAACAGCTGTAACGAAAAATCTGCTGATTGTTGAACATGCTGTTTGCAATATGGACGTTCCTGCTTTCTCTCCTTTTTGTGTCATATTCAACGTTGGGTTTCCCATGATGAAACAAGACATTAAACGCCTCTCTTGATTAAGATGTCAATACATTGTATACAAATCATCGTATTCACAGGTTCAATGCCCTGAATGCAACATATAATAACCAACTATTTATAAATGGATTGATTGTAGAACCCGTTTTTTGGCAATAAATGCATTTTTCAACCTCTCAGAAAAGGACATTCCCTGCTTTTTCTCGGTTTTGCATCATTTTAAACTGAATATCTTTGGTTTTTACGTGACAAAACAAGACATTTTAAGACAGCACTTAAGACTCCGAGTGTGGAGCTGCAATACACCAAAGCCAACTGATAATAATCAATAGTTTAGGGGTAATATAAGAAATATTTCATCCAAAATTCGCAGTTTTCAGCTTCACAAATATGGACGTGTCCTGCTTTTCATCTTACTTGATTAAGATGTCAATTAATTCGATATATATCATTGTATTATCCTTGTGGTTCGGTGTCCTGAAGCTCATACTCCACAGGTTCAATGCCAGCAATGATTAACAGTAGTTTGTCGTTAACTATAGAGCTGAAAGAACATTTTTACTGAATGTGCCGTGCCAGTCCTCACTTTTATTATTCAATATGAATCAATTACATTTAATTCAGATTTTGGCTGATAATTAATTTGTTATTCTTGGAAACTGTTCTGGTTAATGTTCCTTTATGTGGTTTGACTCATCGCTGCCCACGCTACAAATGAATCCAAAGTGTTTTTTTTAGTCTCCTCTCATCCTCCAGATAACATTTGAATCCTCTCTGATATTCGCTCTGGTTCTGGCTCGGTGCTGCAGAATGAGTTTGGGTTGCCAGGTTGGTACCTTTGAGGCGGATGGTGACGCTCTGACTGAGGGGCTTCCTGACCAGATCCCAGGGGGAGAGAGGCAGCTCCTGATCTGGCAACCACTCTGTGTCTCCTGCAGGAGAACAGAAGGGAACAACAATCAAACAAACCTGTTGTACAATCATCAGGATCAGTCAGGATCAATCAGGATCAGTCAGGATCAGTCAGGATCAATCAGAAATACCTTTTAATTATCCCGGGGGAAAGAGATGAAGGAAACAGATAAGAAGGAGATAAGAAGTAAACATATTTTGTTTTTGTTATTGTTAATTTGTAAATTCAACATGTATAGTTTCTACTTTTGTGTTTATTTCTAGTCTTTTTAATTTGTATTGTACAATGCCATGTCTTTTATGCTGCAACGCAAACATTTCCCAAATGTGGAGGCGTTTCAGTCAGGGGGTGTTTCTCAATGTCGAGGAAGGCTGCTCCAGAGCCACTATTTCAAGGATGCTACGTCATCGAGTCCCGCCGAAGAACTGTTCCAATGTCCAGGATACTTGGAATTCTACCGAGGCCGGCGTACTTTGTTGCGGGAAATTTCGAGGCTGCACATGTGTAGACTTAAAATCCCCACAATGCTTTGCGCACGGACCAATTTCCAAAATCTGTGGCGGAAGATGTAAGGCGGGGCCTCTCATATGACGCACACCTGCACACTTGCTAGCGTGTTCCACACTTCGTTTTCCGAATGCCAGGAAGTATTCTTGCCTCGCTTCTGACGCAAGTGACTCGGAAGACATGTCCTACCAAGGAAGCATCCTCGACATTGAGAAACACCCAGGGAGTGTGTGGGAGAGAAACTCAACAATCAGACAAACCTGTCGTACAATCATCAGGATCAATCAGAAATACCTTTCATCACCCCGGGGGCAACGGATAAGAAGTAGAAGAATGTGCAATAATGAGATGAAATAAGATATATAGATATAAGAAATGAAATGTCCAATAAAAGATACAATAAAATATGGTACGAGTCAACCGCTTAGAGATGTCCCGCCCCTTAGCCTATCACGTTTGTTGTAACTTAGTAAAAAATATATATAAATAATTTGTTTATTTGCTTCCTGACGAAAGTTAAGGGTGGAATGCTTTACAGGAAATGCTTTTATTTCGAAGTGCAAGTATGTATCCTGCTCTTTCTCTTTCCGGTTATGTATGAGTTTTGTCGAATGCATTTTCCCCGTCTACTAACGTTCTTGTTGGAAACTGTTATAATAATATAAAGTAACGACGTTCAGTTTAGACTAGACTCGCTTTGTTATTCATTCGAAGCTTCCACTACACAACAACGTTCAATGTGTTGGAGCGCTAGCCAATAGAGACGTGAGTGTTGCATAGTGATGTCATTATGTTCAGGAAGTAAGTCCAATGGAGGTGTTTCAGGCAGGGGGGAGTGTGTGGGAGAGGGATTTTAGCCTCTGCCGACCATTGCACTAAAACCTATATAACACACTACAGGAAAGGGAAAACCCTAAAAAGCAGAATAGGGCCCCTTAAATCAAATGAAGGTTCAGCGACTCACGAGGAGACAGCTCTGCAGTAAACTCAGAAAACTTTCAGGAGGTTTAATCCCCCGTGCTGACAGGCAGTAAAGCTTTTTGTAGAAGTCCCCATTTGTTCTGACAACCAAACCATAGCTTTACTTTTCTTTCATCCCCGAGAGAAACTGTGGAGGCAAAAGTTGGAGGTTTCTCTCACTAATTGAACCTCCAACTTTATGAAAAATGAACTTCATGGCTCACATTGAACTTCCATTTGTCAAAGAAATAACCCTGCTGTGCTGTGACTATTAACGGCAGAGCAAACGTTAACTAAGTCTGCAAATAATATTTCTATATTGATTCGTCATCTCCTTATTTATCTGAATAATCAATTGATCCTCCTGCTGATGTTCAGGTGTATATCAGTATGTAGTGTCTCTACTTTAAAGAGTCCTCTCCTGCTGATGTTCAGGTGTATATCAGTATGTAGTGTCTCTACTTTAAAGAGTCCTCTCCTGCTGATGTTCAGGTGTATATCAGTATGTAGTGTCTCTACTTTAAAGAGTCCTCTCATGCTGATGTTCAGGTGTATATCAGTATGTAGTGTCTCTACTTTAAAGAGTCCTCTCCTGCTGATGTTCAGGTGTATATCAGTATGTAGTGTCTCTACTTTAAAGAGTCCTCACCTGCTGATGTTCAGGTGTATATCAGTATGTAGTGTCTCTACTTTAAAGAGTCCTCTCCTGCTGATGTTCAGGTGTATATCAGTATGTAGTGTCTCTACTTTAAAGAGTTCTCTCCTGCTGATGTTCAGGTGTATATCAGTATGTAGTGTCTCTACTTTAAAGAGTCCTCTCCTGCTGATGTTCAGGTGTATATCAGTATGTAGTGTCTCTACTTTAAAGAGTCCTCTCCTGCTGATGTTCAGGTGTATATCAGTATGTAGTGTCTTTACTTTAAAGAGTCCTCTCCTGCTGATGTTCAGGTGTATATCAGTATGTAGTGTCTCTACTTTAAAGAGTCCTCTCCTGCTGATGTTCAGGTGTATATCAGTATGTAGTGTCTCTACTTTAAAGAGTCCTCTCCTGCTGATGTTCAGGTGTATATCAGTATGTAGTGTCTCTACTTTAAAGAGTCCTCTCCTGCTGATGTTCAGGTGTATATCAGTATGTAGTGTCTCTACTTTAAAGAGTCCTCTCCTGCTGATGTTCAGGTGTATATCAGTATGTAGTGTCTCTACTTCATGTCTCCATGCTTTAATGTTCAAAAAGCTCTTTATTTTTCTCATACTGCCTGTGCTGCAGCACCTCTTTTCACCCTCTGTCTGAAACCAGAGCCCAGTCTGCTCTGATTGGTTAGCTGGCCGACTCTTGACTGTTAGACATTTTGTTTTGCAATTGTTCCAATATCTGTTTTTGTAGAATGCAAATGTCTCTTCTTATTAACTCACTGAAACATCTGTTCCTTTGTGCTGCTGATATCTTGGTCAGGACATTCATGTAAACAAGATTAAAAAAGAGGACGTTTGTTCGTGAAATAATGAATTCTCCTCTGAGCGACAAATTCACAGACTCGGAGGTCGAGCTCCAGAGGAATCGTGAGGAGTTGTTGTTCTGTCAAAAGGCTGTCACCAAACTGCAGCACACACACACACACACACACACACACACACACACACACACACACACACACACACACACACACACACACACACACACACACACACACACACACACACACACCACACACACACACACACACACACACACACACACACACACACACACACACACACACACACACACACACACACACACACACACACACACACACACACACACACACACACACACACACACACACACACACACACACACACACACACACACACACACACACACACACACACACACACACACACACACACACACACACACACACACACACACACACACACACACACACAGTGAGACACAGACACCAAACACTGTCTGCAGTTTGATCCCTGTCGACACGGAAGAGACATTTTCTCCTAAATTGGCGACGAACCCCCCCCCCCCCTCATCTCATCCATTATGCATCTGTCTGCTGCGAGTGCTGTCTTTCATCATCATCCCCAAAAAACACACACACACACACACACACACATACACAATTTCCTAAACACTGTCACAATCAATTCCTACATTAAAAGTCATGGTAGAAAAAAATCCCAGAATTTCACGACACATTTATTAAAAAATATTTGTGTAGTGTGTCAAAATATTACAATTATTTTTAAATGTCATAGTGCTAAATTCAATTTGTTTTCATCCTTAAAAATGTCATAAGAGCACAGTATGCCAACAATATTTTAGCAAAGACATGCCCTGTATGTTTAAAAAATGTCAGTCTTGTATGTCAGAAAATGATGTAAAGAATTGCTCAAATTCCAATTCCATGATTACAAATGGTGTTTTATGTCAAAGATGTCATTAAAAAAGTCCTAAATGCCACAGTATAGTATATTAACACATTTAAACTGGCATAATGCACAGTATGCCATTAAGAATAAAAAGTCAAAGATGCTAGTATGACCTCTTTCATGTCAAAAAATATAAATCATAAAACATGCAACACACACAGACACTCTCTCTCTCTCTCTCTCCAAAACACACACACACTTTATCTCTCTCTCCAACATACACACACACACAACAACAATAGCAAACCAACACACACACATGTGAAACCCTATCGTTGAACCCGCCTCTTGTGTTTGAGGGAAGCTGCCACGCACTGATGACATCTGATCCCCAGAAAACACAGACACACTCTGCACATGTTCCAACACATGAATTATTCATCACCTCAAAACTACAACAAGAAGAAGAAGACTGTATTGTAATATTGCTTTAATTGGAATTTCCCAATTTCGTATGAATAAAGTATCCCACCCCTCGCTGTCTCCTGTGTTTTGTTATAAGCGGGGTCAGATCCCTGGAGCACACGTTGCTCCAGGTTCATCTGTCCTTCCTGTATCTTCTAGAGGTGTTCATTTCTTACCAGAAGGTGATTCAATGTAGGATTTCCTCCACAATCAACATATAAATAAACAATTAAATCCTCACATGATGGCCAAAATCTGTGATAAAGATCTACATGTAAAAGTAAAGCATGCTGATAAGAAAGGGTCAACAAAGGAGACATTAATTGCTGGTTTCCTGTGTGCTATTTGCTTGCATGCCCACCCTACAAATGTGTTATACATGTATCCACTAGCCTCTTATGCTGGACTGGAATCAACACATATGTGTAGTGCGCTCCATGGTACTGGACTAATTGCTGTGCACATGTTCATTTAATATACTGCCTCTGGTGACCTGTATGTTGGTTGTTCTAATGTGTCAACGACTTAAGAATAAAGTATTATAACAAATTAAAAAAAAGGAGATATTAAAAGAGGCATTTGACTTTAAAACCCACCTATGATGAAGGAGGCGATGCTGCTGGAGCTGAGGCCCAGCGGAGGGCGCTGCTCCTCCTCCTCCTCCTCCCCGCAGACAGAGCAGAGGAAGGAGGTGAAGGAGGAGCAGAGGCTGGATCTCAGCTGGCTCCAGAGCGTGTCCCGGTGCACCGTCACCCGGCCCAGAACCAGAGGGTGGACCCCCTGCTGAGCCTCCTCCTCCAGAGCCTCCACCGGACACATGGAGCCCAGACCTCCTCCACCTGAACACTGGAGGAGCACCAGCACCCGGTACGAGTCTGCAGGACAGAGAACGCTCTTTAAAGGTCTCCTATCATACTGTTCTTCATCAATATATCACAGGTCTCAGATATATACAGAACCTGTCTCTGATTGGCTGAAACACCAAACAGATCATTGCATTACCCATAATCCCCTCTGTTTCAGCCCTGTTTCAAAAGTGCTGATTCTCTGTCTGTTACTTTAGATGAAAATAAGGAGCCCCTCCCCACGCCCCTCTGAGAGAGATTTGGTTACAAAGAACACAATGGTGCTCTAGGAGGAGATTCAGGTGATAAGGGGGGGGGGGGGGGGGGGGGGGGGTTACCTTGGTTGGTGATTGGCTAATGGTTACACAAGACAAAACATCGTGATGACATCATAAAGTGGCCAAAATCTGATCAGCTCATTTTCAGACAGGTTTTTATAGAAATGGATCAGGACAAAAAGAGAGAGAATCTTTTTTCCTGAAACTTTCAGAGTCTCTTTCCACAGAGGGGACACATGTTGATGTAGAAGAGACATGAAGAAGAGGGGACACATGTTGATGAAGAAGAGACATGAAGAAAGAGGGGACACATGTTGATGTAGAAGAGACTTGAAGAAGAGGGGGGGACACATGTTGATGAAGAAGAGACATGAAGAAGAGGGGACACATGTTGATGAAGAAGAGACATGAAGAAGAGGGGACACATGTTGATGTAGAAGAGACTTGAAGAAGAGGGGACACATGTTGATGGAGAAGAGACATGAAGAAGAGGGGACACATGTTGATGCAGAAGAGACATGAAGAAGAGGGGACACATGTTGAGGTAGAAGAGACATGAAGAAGAGGGGGGGGGACCAGTGTTGATGTAGAAGAGACATGAAGAAGAGGGGACACATGTTGATGTAGAAGAGACATGAAGAGAGGGACACATGTTGATTGTAGGAGGACATGAAGAAGAGGGGACACATGTTGATGTAGGAGAGGACATGAAGAAGAGGGGACACATGTTGATGTAGGAGAGACATGAAGAAGAGGGGACACATGTTGATGTAGGGAGAGACATGAAGAAGAGGGGACACATGTTGATGTAGGAGAGACATGAAGAAGAGGGGACACATGTTGATGTAGGAGAGACATGAAGAAGAGGGGACACATGTTGATGTAGGAGAGACATGAAGAAGTGGATTTTGCATAATAGGTGACCTTTAAAGATTTTTTTTTACAGCTTTATTGAGGTTTCTGCAACAATACTGACATTTAAACACAATGCAGAGAAATACCATGAATGAAGCTTTTGTGTTTTCACTACAGAAACAAGTGGAAACTCACGGAGGTTTTCCAGTAGGTCTTTGCAGTCATCAGTAGCCACGTCGTGAATAGTGCGATTGCATTTATCCCTCCGCTCGATGTCCTGCTCACTGTGGCTGCACAGCACCTCCAGACACTCCTACACACACACACACACACACACACACACACACACACACACACACACACACACACACACACACACACACACACACACACACCACAACACACACCACACACACATCACACACACATCACACACACAGCACCCACACACACACACACACACCAACACACACAACACCCACACACACACCACACACACACACACACACACACACACACACACACACCCACAAACACACACACACACACACACACACACACCACACACACACACACACACACACACACAGGGTGTGAAACTACAAGTACTTCTGCAACAGTCGCTCTTGTGTGTGAGGAAAGCATGGATTAACGATGGAGGGGGTCTCATTTATATTCCAGTCAGACCCTGGCTGTAGTCTAGTCTGGTGTCTCCTGCATTTGTTTGAGCGAGTGGGATGTTTGAGGTCAGCGGTCCCATTAACCTGCTGCTGAGGAGACTGACAGCCGGACATTAGTGCAGGTAGAGTCAGTGAGGTGTAAATAAATAGTGGAAAACTTTCAAAGTGATATCAGAGCTGCAGGAAAGCAGTGTGTTGACTTCATTTGTTTCCACTCTCCTTGATTTCTTTTTATACCTATGATAGTCCGTATGAGGAAGTCCGTTCAGTCCTATTGTAACCACCACCACTCCAAAATGTTGAATTTTTTTTACTTTGGTTGCAGATTTACAACAGACTGTATTTGCATTCAAATGCTAACGCCCTGTGGAGTTAGCAACTAAGCTAACAGGCAGTTTCCTTCATTTGAATTGCTTATGTCTTTTTATTACATTGCATAATTGGTTGAATTTCTTTCTAATAATATATAAAACTAACTTTATTCGCATCTTTGAGGAGAAGGATTTAAATGTATCTTCTATGTATTTACATGAAACGACATTTCTTTTTGAGTTTATATATAGAGTTACGTGTCCATCCGTGTGGTAGATGTCATATATTCCCCCTGCTGTTTGGTAAGTACAGAGACATGATCACACAAAAACATTGCAGTTTCTCCCGGGTTATGACTGAATAAAGTTTCATCCATTTGTTATCCTATATTTTGGCGGCTGCTCCTCACCTTGAGGCCGAGGGCAGCAGCCATGTGAGCGGCCGTCCATCCGTCGCTGTTGTCCCGGTTCAGCAGGGCTTCAGGTAGAGCGAGGGGGGGGTCAGAGGTCACAGCGGGGGGGTCAGAGGTCACAGAGGGGGGGTCACCCTGCGTCCGGTAGCAGAGCAGGAGGCGCAGCGTGTCCACGTGTCCGGAGCGCACGGCGGCGTGGAGAGACGAGCAGCCGTCCTGCGCACAGGGAAGAAGAATAATAATAATTGTATTTATAAATATATTGTGTACATTTTGCACATATTTTATATTGTATTCCATTCTATTTCAATGTAAATACTGCTATATTTTATTTTACTATATTTCTTATTATTTTTTAATGTTCTTATAGTTTTCTTAAAGTGGACCTATCATGCTATATTTGAATAATATAGTGTAGGACCATATCTATATAAGGCATATTTATACTTTTTTTTTTTCAAAATACCAAACAGATCATGCATTTTAGCCATGCCTCATTTCACTCAATTTGACATTTTTTTGCTCTGTTTTTGCAAGGGCAGATTCAGTGAGAACAGCACCATCTACAGGCCTGGCATATGTACTACAGCGTCTCCAGCGCTTTCGAACGGCAATGGCCGTGTCTGTCTCCTCCTGATTGGTGGAGTTGGCCCAATAGCCGTAGCGCCACCGTCCTGACGTCAGGACAGTGTTCAAATCTGGATCAGTTTTTATCAGATCCGTTGCAGCCCCTTTTTTAGAGATTTGGGTATGGAGGAAAATAGAGAGGGTTGTGTTTTCTGACACTTGGTGAGTTCCCTGGAACACCGGGGACACATATTCATGTATAAAAGACGTACAAAAGTGCATTTTGCATGATAGGTCCCCTTTAAAATAGTTCTCTATCTGTGTTTTTTTATTTTTGTTTTGCTTTTATGTATGCACCATGACACCAAGTCAAATTCCTCGTACGTGTGAACCTACCTGGTGATAAACCTGATTCTGATTCTGACAACTCAAGAAAGGTTGAGAAATGTCCACTTCTGTCACATGCAGGCGAGTGAAGTATGTACACAGGGAGAAGTGACGTTAAGTTCATCCGTTAGAAATGAGAGAATTGTTTGTATGAATGATCTTCATGTGAAGTATTACTTATATGATTCGGCTTTATTATGCTGCCTTTCAGGGAAGAATCATTGAATTATAACTCAAGAGAAGTTGAGAAATGTCCACTTTAGCATGACAATCATTTTCTTGAATATGATGATTTAGTTTTTTAAATGTCTGTTGTTGTTATGACAAAACAGCCATTACAATTAACCAGAGTACACATAGAAAATGAAAATCATCCTAAGCTGAATTCCCCGTGAACTGGAAGTTGTTCCAAATACTATCTCATGTACACATTGAGAGAAAATCAGGATCAGGTGTAAATTATAGCTGAGAAATTAAAAACCTGGGCTTTGTGATATTTTTCCCGCTTGATTTAAAAATGTTTGTATTATGATATTTGAATATTTCTGTATTCTGGTATTTTAAGCTTCAGTATTATATATTGTGTTATTTTATTTTATAGTTTTTTACATTTTGTATGATATTTGAATATATTTTTTAATTACATTTTGATATTATATATTTTTTCCGCTTGATTTCAAAATGTTTGTTCTATGATATTTTAATATTCATGTTTAGTGATATTTTTAGATATATTACATTTTTATATTTAATTTTTTAATATTTCAATATTTTTGTATCCTCCTCTTCCTCCTCTTCCTCCGTGTTAAATCTTTACGTTTGACCCGTCGTCGGCCATCTTTTCCTGCCTCTATAAATGATCGTGTGCTGAGGAGGTCAGATTTGCTGCAGAGACTCGGGGGGGGGGGGGGGGGGGGCCGAGCTAAATGTGGAACAAAAGCAGGTACACTCACTAAATATAGGCTCTGCTCTCGTGCTTCCACGGCAACTAACAAGGCCCTCTGGTTACCATGGAAACCCGTACATGAATTAGCTTGCACCAGTCAGAGGAGAGAAGATTACTTTTGTTCTTCTGTTGTTTTTCCTTATATTTGCTCAGAGTATAGTTTATACAATTGGACTAAAACTGTAGAGATGATAAACAAATAATAGGAAGAAATGTGTGAATGTGTCGGGGGACAGTGACTCATCAAATGGCACAATATACATTATATTTTTAATTGCAAAGCTACATAAATGTATCTCTATTCCAATTTGTTTAATGTATTTGATGTTAAAAAATAAATCCGTAAATACTATGAAATCATCAGCGTAATTTTTTTTTATTAAAAGACCAATTTTTTTAAATAGCATCTGTAATAACTAGAAGAAAGTGATGCCTAAGATAATCAGAATCATAGTACTCTCAATTTATCACGAGAGGAAATGAGGTTTTGTGACAGTTGAAAACAATAAATAAAAAGATAATTTTATATCATCGTGGATTGAAAATAGCGTTTCAAGGAATTTACAATTAGCAGTTTGGAAAATGTTGACATTTTATATACTAAATAATGAACAAAATCTAATGTGTGAAAAATGATAGAATTTGGATGGAAACCCTGTCTCTAAAATTGATTAAAGGGGACCTATCATGCAAAATGCACTTTTTGATGTCTTTTATACATAAAGATGTGTCCCCGGTGTGTCAGGGAACTCAAGCAGCGTCAGAAAATAAAACCCTCTCTCTTTTCCTCCGTACCCAAATCTCTAAAAACGGGGCTACAACGGAGCTGATCCAGATTTGCGTCCGATATGACGTAATATCGGAAATGTGGACCCACGGCCCTATCAGAAACGTTGCTATCAGAAACAATGCCTGACTGTTTTGGACGTAATATGGTCGGTGCATGTTTACATTAGCATCGCTAACACTCAGAGCTAACCTGTACTGGAGAGCATGTGTGTGAAGAAGCAGGAAATAAAAAGGAACTCACCTTGTGGTATAACCGGCAAGAGAGAAAGCCTTTGAGCTCCATACTGTTTCAGAAATAATCCTTGATAATCCATGATATGGCGTTTCATCACGGCAGTATTTAGTTTAGACGGTAGCTGCCGGGTCCCGCATGAGCTCAGACCCCTCCCTTTTTTTTTTAATTTAAAGCTTTATACCCAAATCAGCACTTTTGAAACAGGAAGTGAAATAGAGGGATATGAGGCATGGCTAGAATGGGTGATCTGTTTGGTATTTTGAGCAAAACACTTCATAGACATGTTTTTTTATATATTTGTATATATCTGAGACCTATGCTATTGCCTAAAAATAGCATGATAGGTGACCTTTGATTAAAATACAAGGAGTTGAAATAAAAATACGCAATAAAAAGAGCAATTCTATCTTAAATAATACAAATATTAAGTTAGATTAAGGCTCTAAAGTTTGAACTCTTTAAACTCACCTGGGACTATATTCACAAAAAGATGGCAAGCACAATTTGTGCCATATGTCAAAAATATGCATTTAATTTAAGACAAGGATGGCATCACACTTTACAGCTGCCTGTATTATCTAACTTGCTGTAACAATACTGTGTATCATTTGTGGAAACAGATCACCAATCAGTGTCTGTGAATGTGAACCACAAAAATGTGTTTTTGTATCTGCAAATACATCAAACACAATGATATATAAACAAATATAATTTAGACAAATCTACCTCCTAACAGTTTAAATAAGTTAATGATTGAAGTTCAGGACAGTTTGAGACTCACTGATGGAAACCCTTTCTCTAAAATTGATTAAAAAACAAGGAGTTGAAATAAAAATATGCAATAAAAAGAGCAACTCACGGCGGTGCAGAGTGAGCGCTCGGCCCCGGCGCTCAGCAGGACGCGGACACTCTCCAGACTTCCTGTTTCACACGCCAGGAAGAGAGAGGTCTGCCCCCCCGACGCCGCCACACCCACAGCAGCTCCTGCAGACAGCAGCGCCTCCACACAGCTGGGGGGGGGGGGGGGGAGGGGTAGAAACACGCATGTTAATATACACACAAAGTATGTCCAATATATCTATGTCTGTCTGATGATGTCTGATCTTTTTTAGAAGGCTCAAATATCTCATAGGGAATGACCATAAACATACACGGTTGATTTTGTAGACTGTAAATACTAAATAACACCAATAAAAACCTGACTATGTTTTGTTAACCTCAATTTGGGCGTTTTTTGCACCAGAAGTTGTAATATAGTTCCTAACAGCACATTTTGTACATGACAGTTTTTTTTATCATATATTTACTTATGTTTTAATTTGATGTAACCAAACTCAAAAGGCAACATCTCAAATCCAAGTGCTGTAACTGCAAATGTATGTTATTTGGCGTTATTGAATAGCTATCATCATATGTTTTTGCATTAATGCCTTAGTTATTAGCTGATAATAGATGTCAAGTGTTTTCTAGTGAAATATATTGTCTAATGTTGACAATCATCTTATATCAGTTATCTCTGGTAACAACGTGTATTTTTCAGCTGTAACCTCAAAAAACCAACACACACACACACACACACACACACACACACACACACACACACACACACACACACACACACACACACACACACACACACACACACACACACACACACACACACACACACACACACACACACACACCACACACACACACACACACACACACACACACACACACCACACACACACACACACACACACACACACACACACACACACACACACACACACACACACACACACACACACACACACACACACACACACACACACACACACACACACACACACACACACACAAGGGAAGAAACTCCATCAGCCGTCCAACCGGAGGAGAGAGACGATCATCGGAGGAAATGTGAGCCACGAAATACAGTTGAGCCCATAAAATAAATGCTGTGTGTGTGTATGCCTTTTGGATATTCCCACTCTATAAATAACACCGTGATCAGATATTACAACACTGCACATTCCCCAGCTGGTGCTGGGCATCGTGTTTTTGGCAAAAAGACAAACAAACACACACAACACACAACACACACAGTCACAGCACACACAGTCACAGCACACACAACACACACCTCACTTCAGTTGACAGTCTCTCCTGCTGTAAGCTTCTTCCATCACATCAGGATCAATACGTGTGATCAGAGCTGACTGTGTGTGTAGTGTAAGCATTAACTGTCATTTATAATTTATAATAAAAGCTCTACCAATCATCCAGCATAAAAACGTGGCGATTATGATGTGATGATAATTGTATCTTATTTAATGTCATCGTGAGTTGGAAATTGTGTTTGAAGGAACTTATGATTAGCAGTTTTGACAATATTGATATTTTAAAATGAAAGATTGTTGGATTGAAACCCCATCTCTAAGCAATTTGTTTTTTATTAAGCTTTGAGTGGTTGCAAAAACTGAAAAAGCACCATATAAATGCAGTTTATCTACGGTTTAAGTAATAATGCTTAAATGAAGGTAGGGTTTGTTTAAGCTTCAAAGTGGTTATGGGTTAGTCGAGCCTCAGGGAGCGAGGATGACTGCGAAATGTTATCAGAAGTTAAATAAAACGGTGGTGTGTGTGTGTGTGTGTGTGTGTGTGTGTGTGTGTGTGTGTGTGTGTGTGTATGTGTGTATGTGTGTATGTGTGTATGTGTGTGTGTGTGTGTGTGTGTGTGTGTGTGTGTGTGTGTGTGTGTGTGTGTGTGTGTGTGTGTGTGTGTGTGTGTGTGTGTGTGTGTGTGTGAGCTCACCTGCTGTGTCCGTGGGCGGCGGCAAAGTGTAAAGGTGTGAATCCATTTTCATCCGAGACGTCAGCAGGCGATCCAGCAGAAAGCAGCAGCTTCACACACTCTGACAGAGAAAAGACAATACAAGTGTTACCTGCTGCTGTACACAAGGAGCCGTCAACAGGCAAAATCAACAAAATACAATAATCATATTCTATAATATCATTAAAACTACTAAAATAGATCAGAAGAAAGTACCACAGACATACACAGTTGATTTTGTAGACTGTAAATACTAAATAACACCAATAAAAACCTGATTGGTTGGTTGACTATGTTTTGTTAACCTCAATTTGGGCGTTTTTTGCACCAGATGTTGTAATATAGTTCATTTTAACAGCACATTTTGTACATGAGGATCATCCAGTGTGCTTAACCTAAATTAAAAACAATAAAGAATACAAATGTAATTTAAAGGCTTTCTACTTGAGTACTGTAGGCCAAATTGTCCAAAATCAGGGTTACAGTAGTTAATATGAATCACTTGGTAGAATACACCACCATTATTTTGTTATGACTTTATTGTTGAACATAGATAGCGACAGTCCTGCCACATTATTAACACTAGAACCGCCAACGGGTACATTTTACCCACAGCTGTTTCTTGATTGTATGTAACTTTTTTTCAACAAAATATTCAAGTCTCCCAGTCCGTGACTTTTCCTGAAAGTGTTTATGTAGCACCCTCTGTTGTTAAACATTGTCAATATGAAGTCAGATTGAAAAAATGGCCAAAGAAATTGCCATTTATACCCATCAGCGGGTAATATTTACCTTATATATAATGCAGTGATTCTCGCGCTATTGATTGGTTTACTGCGGTTCCTAGAACCGATAGATAGATAGATAGATAGATAGATAGATAGATAGATAGATAGATAGATAGATAGATAGATAGATAGATAGATAGATAGATAGATAGATAGATAGATAGATAGATAGATAGATAGATAGATAGATAGAGAGATAGATAGATAGTTATAGATAGATAGATAGATAGATAGATAGATAGATAGATAGATAGATAGATAGATAGATAGATAGATAGATAGATAGATAGATAGATAGATAGATAGATAGAGAGATAGATAGATAGATAGAGAGATAGATAGATAGATAGATAGATAGATAGACACACTTTTAGCGATATTTCATACTTCATGCTATCTGCACACTAGATATCATATGAAAGCTGAGAGTCCACAGATTCTATTGGTATAAGTTACATCAATGTGCGATCAAAACTCACTGTTAACCCTGTGTTCTAGTATGATAAATAAAAGAACATTGTACCTTGAAAATCAATGCATTCTAATAGCGGGTACATTTGACCCGTTGGCGGTTTTAGGTATACAGCGACCCCTGGCGGTTCTAGTGTTAAGAAAGCTTCTGTTTCAGTAGCCTCATTCTGACAATGAGTTTTAATCCACTGGTTTTCTCTGAAAGATGAAGCATGGTACAGTTCTGTCTTCTCCTGTTAAACATCCTGAAATAAATACAACTCCAGAGATATTTCAAAGATACATTCACAATAACTGTCGTGGCATTTTACTCTCTACTACATTTCCCAGGAGTTGTAGTCACAGAGTTGGGCTTTTATTTTTACCTAAATGACAAGGCATCTAAATGTAGCTGTCTAGTACAATGGTACAGTATCCATTCATCTTAGGATATAGACAGACATTGTCTGGAAATTGTCTAAGTATTGCAGAAACACTGATAAAAGAAGCCTTTGATGAACATTAAAAGCTGATTGAACAAAGCAGAAGTAGGCCAATATTTCACATGTTTGTAGTGCATGTGACATCAAATACAGATACAGTGTCACATATCCGCACATCTGGTACTATGAATCCACCAGGAAAAACAGATCTGAATAAAAACAGATTGCTTCTTTGTCTAAAAAAAGAAATACTCCAAATTGCCCTTTAACATTGGCCTCTTTCTCTTAGCTTCCTACTGCATGTTTGTGCACTTTTCACGTTCCTGTTGTTGCTTTACTGTCAACATTTTTACCAATTTCCCATCCGGAAATCAAATATCTGCAAGTAGTTTAACATAAAAATGTATCTCAGTTTAGGAAAATTAAAACCCGGATGCAGGTTGCATACAACCAACGTGCAAACACGTGTTATTAGCAAGAGCTTTTGTTCAGACAACTATATATGCTTTCCTTTTAAGTTACACAAAGTCTTTGGTGAGTGCTAATCCTATCTGCATAGTTCTGTATGTCTTACTTGTTTTGATATGAGTTCTACACTCGTGGAAAAATATTTTGTCCTTTAGAACAAATAAAAAAACAGTCTATGTGAAAGAGTGGAGGTAAACGGTGTTCAGAGGAGACGGAAAACTATTGTGGGAAAAGAACAGGACGATGAAATATTGATGGAGGGAAAGACTAAAGTCTGTGTGTGTGTGAGTGTGTGTGGTGTGTGTGTGAGTGTGAGTGTGAGTGTGTGGTGTGTGTGTGTGTGTGTGTGAGTGTGAGTGTGAGTGAGAGTGTGTGTGTGTGAGTGTGAGTTGGAGTGTTGTGTGTGTGTGTGTGTGTGCTGTGTGTGTGTGTGTGTGCGTGGTGTGTCTGTGTGTGTGAGTGTGAGTGTGTCTGTGCTGTGTGAGTGTGAGTGTGGAGTGAGAGTGTGTGTGATGTGAGTGTGAGTGTGAGTGTGTGTGTGTGTGTGTGTGTGTGGTCTGTGTGTGTGTGTGTGTGTGTGTGTGTGAGTGAGTGCGTGCGTGTGTGTGTGTGAGTGTGAGTGTGAGTGTGGTGTGTGTGTGTGTGTGAGTGTGAGTGTGAGTGAGAGTGTGTGTGTGTGAGTGTGAGTGTGAGTGTGTGGTGTGTGTGTGTGTGTGTCTGTGTGTGTGTGTGTGTGTGTGTGTGTCTGTGTGTGTGAGTGTGAGTGTGTCTGTGTGTGAGTGTGAGTGTGAGTGAGAGTGTGTGTGTGTGAGTGTGAGTGTGAGTGTGTGTGTGTGTGTGTGTGTGAGTGTGAGTGTGAGTGTGTGTGTGTGAGTGTGGATCCACCTATGATCCCTGAGCACAGCTGTCCTTCAGCTGCATTAGCTGTGTTTATGGATCAACGCTTCTCGAATGACGATGTTACTAAACATCTCAGCGGGAAGCGGATCCTGATAGACCTGCACTGTGTGTGTGTGTGTGTGTGTGTGTGTGTGTGTGTGTGTGTGTGTGTGTATTTATTATTATTATTCTGTCTGTGCCACTGTCTGTATGAACGAGCCTGCAGTCGACACCCATGCTGAGGTTACAGCCCTGACACGACGGTCCATCTCATTTAATGGCAGCCAACATAATGAGATCAGCCGCATCTCATAACACTGCAGACATGATAACATGCAGAGTGTTTATCAGCAGCAGGTCTTTCTCCTCTCACTTCATCTTCTTATAGCTAAATTATAGTGTCTGAAATAAGGTCTGAGGTAAACACAAGCTGAAGACATTTTCCAGCTTTGTCCTAGAACATAACATACATCAGTAAACAACCGAATGGTGAATGTCTGAAGCTTGGGTGATTGACTGGGCGATATGAATGTGTAAACTGTGCCTCAGAAGAAATGTGTCCCCCGTTAGAGCTTTAGAAATACAATTAGTACCGAAGTATCTTGTGATTATTGCTTGATGTCAAAGATCTCGTGTGAACTCATAATATTGCATATCAAGCTGCTTTGTAAAGTAACGTGATTAAAACAAACCTGAAGATGGAAAAAATAATTGCATTATAGGTAAATTTTGACAGTGTTATCTCAGCTTTCTGAAATCAATAATGAGCCAATCCTGCAGAAAAAGTCATTTGTTGAACTTAATGTAACGTGATATATATTGTAACTTGGATATAAATAACATGTACCATGACAGAAGATGTTGGCCATATTGCCCACCTCTACTAAATTATGTTAAATATTTAATTATAATATAATTACGGCTGCAACAAATGACCGTTTTCAAAATCTGCCAATTATTATTTGTATTAATTGTTTGAGCTATACGCTATCAGAATATAGCTTTAAATGTATCGTATCTTATTTAAATATATGTGATTGATTTTATAATTACTACATGGTGATGTCTTATGACCCTGTTAGGAGTGCACTTCTATTTCCTTCATATCAGCCTCATAGAGCAATCAATGCTGTGTGAAGCCTTTGTTTGTATTTAAGTGTATCACCCTGTCTCCATCAATCAATATGAATCAACACAAGCCTCTCGGCATCTCTTGAAGACTGCTCTTTAAAATCAATCATCCAGTCGACCGCGGACCGAAACCTCAAATTCCCACCGGGTTCACCTCCGCTTTAAAATGCACAGACTCATTAGTGCAGCCACAGAAAAAACTGGAGCACACTGACTGATGTGCATGTTATTTAAGCAAACACCATGTACCCAAGAGTTAGAGAAAGTAGGTCTATGGGAGGGTCACTAGTACAAAACTGCTTATATATGTATTAAAAAAAACTGCAATTAGGGCTATAACCATTATTTTTAAGGATGACAACACCAAGGCCAATATACTTTAATTGTAAGCTAATTAATAACATTTTCTATGGACTTTCAGTCATTTTGATTAATTCAAACGTTTTTTTGACAGTTGTTTGCTGTTTTTATTCTCTTATATACAGTAAATATTCTTCTCCTGTTTTTTACATGTGCAGAAAATGATATCCAAATCTGAAAAGGTGGCTTCGTGGGGTATGTTAACAGTTCATTTACATGGAGGTACACAGGGACTAGTTGGTTTATCTTGTAATTTCCATGTCTTGTGTTTTTTTCTTCCATCAAAGACTGCTTTTTGAAGTTGTTTTGAATGTTTTTAAGTGATTTCCCCCTGAAATTGTTTGTGTCAATATATTCTTTTGAGTTAAAATTCCTAATAAAAATCAAACGACTTTCGCTAAATCAAATGTTTTATTTTTATTTTAGCTAGTTACAAACTTGTATAACAAAATCAGATATCAAAGGTCCCCTATTATACTGTTTTTCATCAATATATTATAGGTCTCAGATATATACAAAACATGTGAAGTTTTTTGCTCCAAACACCAAACAGATAATTGCAGCATCCCATAATCCCCTCTGTTTCAGCCCTGTTTCAAAAGGGCTGATTCTCTGTCTGTTACTTTAGATGAAAATAAGGAGCCCCTCCCCACGCCCCTCTGAGAGATATTTGGTTAATAAGAACACAATGGTGCTCTAGGAGGAGATTCAGGTGATAAGGTGGGGGGGGGGGGGGGTTACCTTGGTTGGTGATTGGCTAATGGTTACACAAGACAAAACATCGTTATGACATCACAAAGTGGCCAAAATCTGATCAGCTCATTTTCAGACAGGTTTTTATATAAATGGATCAGGACAAAAAGAGAGAGAATCTTTTTTCCTGAAACTTTCAGAGTCTCTTTACACAGAGGGGACACATGTTGATGTAGAAGAGACATGAAGAAGAGGGGACACATGTTGATGTAGAAAAGACATGAACAAGTGGATTTTGCATCATAGGTGACCTTTAAACCTCTCAAGAGAAGCACTAATGAGTTTATTTCTGACTCACCTGTGTGTCCATTTTGAGCAGCAGCAAACAAGGCAGCGGTTTGGTAGTGGTTGTGGTGGAGGTCTTGGTCTGGATGATTGTTGTTCTCCGTGGTGTTGTTGGTAGTAGTAGTAGTAGTAGTAGTGGTGGTGTTGGTAGTGGTGTTGGTGATGGTGGTCGGGTCTGGTTGGTTAAGCAGCATTGACAATAAAGTGACATTTCCCTGGGAAGCAGCTTGGGGGAGGAGGGGGCGCCCGCCGTCCAGGGCAGCAGGGCCTCCGCCGCCGAGGGGGGGGACTACGGAGGGACACCAGCCTGCAGGGGGGGGAGGAGCAGGAGCAGCACAGGTTAAACTACCAGGAGGAGGAAGAGGAGGAAGAGGAAGCTACTAGAAGTACTGAGTATGGGAGAGCAAAGGTGTAAGAAGGTGGGAGGGGGAGGAGAGCAAACTTCAGTTTCACACATATTATATTATGGTACAGTTTCACCCCACATGAACTTTTGAAAGAACATCCATAACATTCATCTGTTTGCAATTTATATCAATATTCCAAGTACTTGTATACAGACTATTCTGCACTATTTCTATTATATTATATTTTATTTACTTGTACTATTATCTGTGTTATTGTGTTGCACTGTTGGAGGAGCCTGTGACCTAAGATTTTCATTGTCATAACTACACTATACTGTAGCTATGTACACATGACAATAAAAGCCTTGAATTGAACTGAATATCACAGTAAAGTCTCTTTTGTCTGAGCAGCAGGCAGGAAGTGAGGTATGGGATTAGAGATAATTTCCAGTGATGACAAGTTCATGTTTTGCAGCTAAACATTGTTCATTTCTTTGTGTTGTTTCTGCCTGTATGTAAAGCGTCTTTGAGCATTAGGAAAAGTGCTATAAAAATCAAATGTATTATTATTATTATTATTTACTTTAATCCACTAATTGGAGGATTTTGATTTTAGTGTATTTTCTATTTTTTGCATTTGTTTAATGTTTTTTTGTGTGTGCTGAATTACTTATTTTTAAAGAAACGTATGATCAACTCAGGTAAAAACAACATTTGAAGAGGTGCTAGGCATGATTATTTGTGGAGAAAATCTATCAGAATATACTGTGTTGATCCCAAAGTCTCAAAGATATCAGATATGTCAGGCTGGATATGGGAGTTGTTTATAAAATGAGGCAGAAGATATAAATATTTCCATTTGATGATAACATGAAGCTTGAACATCTTTTTATGAATATTGGGTCTGATCTCAAAGCCACTGTAAACATCATACAACTTTGATGAACAGCTGGAACAAGATGATAAAGAATATAATGCATAAGTATAGTATTTTCAGTCAGAACCATAAGGATATCTTAAAACAAAACCCAAAGGAGAAACATATTTAAAACAAATTAGCTAGCAAGGCCAGCATGTGGGCTATTTAGCATCCAAGCTTGTTGCTAATAAGGCAACCATTAGCTAAACTAACGAGCTAACATCACACAAACTGACGTGTCTTTCAGCAAGAAACTTACCAAACATATAATAATGTGTGAAATGCTCTGCTAATATTAGGTTGGCTAGGTGTTTTTATTCCAGCATCCAAGCTAGGTGCTAATGGAACTAGCTCGACCCTTAGCATTAGCTAGATAAACTAACTAGCTACCATCACACAAACTGTACTTAAAGTGTCTTTCGGCAGGTAACTAACCAAACATAATATATTGTGTAAACTGTTCTGCTAATGATATGATAGTGTTCTTATTTTAGCTAGTTACAAGCTTGCCACAAAATCAAATATAAAACATCTAACAAAAGTACAAATAAGTTTGTTTATGTTGCTGTAGCTTGAAGCTATAAGGCATCCAAGCTACGCGCTAATGGAGCTAGCTCGACCCTTAGCATTAGCTAGATAAACTAACTAGCTACCACCGCACAAACTGTACTTAAAGTGTCTTTCAGCAGGAAAATAACCAAACAATAATGTGTGAAATTCTCTCCTAATAAAAGGTAAGGGTTCTTATTTCAGCTAGTTACAAGATTGCCGAAAAAATCTGATATTAAACCTCTCAGTGAAGCCACTCAGTTTGTTTGTGTTGCTGTAGCTTGAAGCTATAAGGCATCCAATTTAGGTGCTAATGGTGCTAGCTCGACCCTTAGCATTAGCTAGATAAACTAATTAGCTACCATCACACACACTGTAGACTAGTTAAAGTGTCTTTCAGCAGGAAAATAGCCAAACAATAATGTGTAAAATACTCTCCTAATAATAGGTAGACGTTCTTATTTGAGCTAGTTACAAGATTGCCACAATAATCACATATTTAACCTCTCAGTGAAGCCACTCAGTTTGTTTGTGTTGCTGTAGCCTGAAGCTATTTCCGGCTAAATCCCATGTTATGACTGTAATGCTATGAGCATATCAAGAGGATTACCGGGGGATTATGGTGACAAACAGGTAAACAGGTAAAGTGACATGCTGAGGTTTTATTTCAGATGGAAGTCATCCAGGTACACTGTGATGAACGCTCCACTCCCTTTACTAAACCAGAGATAATCTCTCCATTTAGATCTGCTGCTGAAGCGTGATTTACAAAATAAACTCTTTATAGCTTGTTTACATGTCATTCAAAATGTTTGGGTTTTGTAAATGTAGAGAAAAATGCCTGACGCTTTATTACTTTGTATGCTTTTTCATTGAAGATATGAACTGCTCGCAAAATATTTACCAGAAACCTAATGCATTGAAGGTATCTTGTTCATTATTCTTAATACACATTCATTTCAAATTGAGTCTGACATATTTGGAAAATATTGGTAGTGTTAACAATGTATAAATGTTTAGTTTCTACAGATTTAGAAACAATATTTTTCAGATTGTATCTCTGTGTATGCCTTTTTATTGAAGATAAATATTGCTTGCATTATTAAACGTACATTTCAAGCCTGTAACGCTCTGTTTTTACATCCGATTATTCTACAGAAATTGTTGATGCATCTTGTTCTTTATTATATACACATTTTGGTAAAACACAGCCTGACATATCTAGGATCTCAAGACCATTTTGGATCACCATTAGAATAAAAATAAAAATAAAAGGTTGATCAAATGTCATGCTGCACAACACATGCTTATAAAGATTTACCAATCGGGTTGGGTCTAGAGTTAACATTTGAATTGGAATTTAAACTGGTTTAAATTAATATTGCACATAAATATAGTTTAAACCTATAGGCCAAATAGTGTTAAACCAGGAGAAAACCATGCCAAATATAAGCAAGATGAAAAACAAGATTTTGAGATAATTTAATATTCTTTACATACATTGTTTACTGTGGGTAATAGATCATATTTGTAATAATTATCTAAAGCAATACCAGGCATTTCTCATGACGCAGAAACCCTGTGATAAAATGTTGGTAATTTAATTAACATGTGACGTGCGCTGCAGCCTGGACAAAAGAGTCAGATTAACAGCGAGATGATGGATAGCAATCAGCTTTCAGTACAATCATTCACACAGTGGACAAATAGAAAATTCACACACTACTTACTGTGCAAGTATACAGCGTTATTAAATGATTTAGCAGAACAAACAGATGAAAATGGGAACAGAAAAGACCTGATTACTAAACAACTTCACTAAAACTACTTAGTAAACCTGCTAAGGCTTTAGATGCTAGTTTTTACCATGGTTTATACTGCTATTCTGACCTGGGAGGGTTAAAATAGTTAGAAAAAAAGCAAGATGGAGAATTTGAGTGCAGAAATGTGTCTCACAGACGGAGTGGAGTTAAAAAAAGAGACTAACGGTAAAGTGCAGCAGAGATTCTTAAGGACGTAGGTAATAGAAGCTGTTATAGAAGCACTTCCTGTGTGTCAGTAGGTGGTGGTGGCGAATTAAAAAGGGCAAAAACTGTTTGATGACCAGTGAGATTGTGGACCTTCCCTTGCCCTAAACCAATTCACATATTTATAAGATTTGAAAGTGCTATTAAATGCAATAAAACCCCAAAAGGTTGGTAACACTGGTGTAACAAAGATATCAATATGTTGTTCTTCTTCTAAATCTTCTTTAGTCTACAACCTCTTGTTACAGACATAAAATAAAACATTTGAGCAGATATATAGCAGTTGTATTTGAAGCCATGAGGTACATTTCTGTTTATATTTTGTGCTTCTAGAGGCTGTCATTTAACTTTAAATTACCAGATATTTGGAGGGCAGCTACATCAACGGATATGAGGACTTGTTTTAAAAAAAGGAGCAATTATTAACAAAGAGCCGATACAATACATAAAAAAACTCAAATATTTGTTTACATTTTAAATGGATTCAATGGATATTCTAAAGGATTTGTTAACTACGTCATTATAGGCTATTTGTTATCTACAAAACACGTGTTTGAGTTACTAGATAGAGCCGCTTTATACGTTTAAATTGGGATACATCTGCATGCAAAAGAACAGGACTTTTAAAAAATGCATAGGCCTATGTACTTGTCACATTTCACAGGTACAATTTTAGGATGGTTCCAGTTTATTACAACCTAGGTCTTGTATTCTTAGGTTTGTCTTCCTTTCTTATATAATGACTGTGAAAGCAGCAATATTACCAACAAGAATTAGAAGACTGGATCTTGAACATGAGCAGAGAGTTAATCAGGCCGAGAGTCAAGCCAAATTATGTGATCCAGCTGATATGAGAGTAAAACTAAGATGTAATATTCATTCATTGTGAAATGTGTGCATCTAGGGGTGTATGTAAAACCAAGAAGTAATTATGTAGTAATTATTCTCCTGCAGATTTAATATAGACTTGTTGTTTAACATATCCAGGACGTTTCCCATTAACCCTGGAAAGCCATAAGTGACAAGAGTACGGTGACGTCTTCGAATTTTGGCATAGACCTTGTACCAAATTATCGGTTCTTGTGACATCTGTTTGAGTAAAATTGTATTTTTACAGATAGAAATGATGGCAAAATTATAGAAAAAAATACCTAAGTTGTAATAAACAGTAAACAACCAAGCGTAGCACCAAAAGCACATCACAAGGTAAATATAAATGCCTACATCTATATTAAATGAATAACAGAAACGTCACTGACATGAGACGCAGGTGTGATGAGTTAATGGAAGCAGAGACAGGAAGAGTGCAGGAAGTGGAGGAGTTGTCATGCTTCTAGAGGATGGGAAAGGGAAGGGGAGGAGAGGAGAGCAGCCTCTGGCATCAGCTTCAGAGAGGAAGGGGTTACTGCTGGGAAATATATCGAAAATCAGGAGAGGGGGAAACGAAAGACCCATGTGCTTTCCTACGTTTCATTAAATTACATTTCCTGTCACTTTATCGCTATGCTGTGCTATGCTACAAAATGATATGCTATGCTATGCTATGCTACTCTATGCTATGCTATGTGTAAAGACAGTTGAAGAGAAGAGGCAGATCCTACGTTGCATTAAATTACATTTCCTGTTACTTGTTCGCTATCCTGTACTATGCTATGCTACAAAATGATATGCTATGCTATGCTACTCTATGCTTAGCTATGCTATGCTATGCTATGCTATGCGTAAAGACAGTTGAAGAGAAGACGCGGGGGGGAGATCCTACGTTGCATTAAATTAAATTTCCTGTGACTTATCGCTATGCTGTGCTGTGCTATGCTATGCTATGCTATGTGTAAAGACAGTTGAAGAGAAGAGGCAGTGGGGAGATCTGGAAGGGGGTGGAGCACGGAGGAGCCCCTTTACCTGATGCTGTTGCCAGGGGGCTGCCTGCTGAGGCTCGGGGGCTACGGGAGGATGAGGCACTAATGGAGGAGGAGGTGGAGGTGGAGGAGGAGGGGGGGTTTATGGAGGAGGGGCTACTGACAGTGGAGGCGGGGCTGATGACGGGGGGGCACTCTGCACATGCAGAGGTCCGGAAGCCCCCCGGGGAGAAGCAGGCACCCACCTGAGAGGCCATCAGGGCTGGGACCAGGTCCAGGGCGGGTTTTGGCGGCAGCTGGGGAGTGGCCGGTTTTCCCCCAGAGGAACGGTCCCCCACTCCCCCCTTCATGGAGGGGTGAGGGGGAGAGGGGGTCTGGGAAAGCCCTGGTTTTTTGGGAGGTATGGGAGGAGGGTTTCCCCGGTCGATCCTGGCCACCGTGGGCGACTTGAGGCCGATGGGGTGGCTCAGGCGTCCGGGGAAAGGTCCTCCTTCTGAGGCGGAGTGAGGGAGACCCGGACGCATGGGTCCTCCCGCGGGGGGGCTGGTGAAGCGCGACAACACCTGGGTGACGGTGTGCCGGGCTTGCTGTTTGGCGGCGAAGTTGTCCCGGTTGGTGGGCGACAGGTCCCGGGCCGGGGGACTCTGGGACGACGTGCCGTTTTGGTCCTGTTCCTGGAACTTGTAGCGGGCAGCCTGGACGCGAGGGCTCACTCCGGTGGGGAGGCCGTGGGCGGGTTGGCCCTCGGAACCGTTCTCCGTCTGGACGAGACCCCCCGAGCTGCTGTGGACGAGCCCCCGCCCGCTCGTCTTCGGCAGACTCAGCCCCACGTAGTTGACGGGGGTCGGTTTGACGGGGACAGTGAGGGGGCTCTTCTTTGAGATAGGACCGTCCACCTCAGTCGGGGGCAGGTTGTCCGTTTGAGAAGACGCTGTTCGGGAACTGATGGGCTCTGTGGCTACGGACACAGACGTCACAGCTTTAGGTGTGGGTGGTGTGGGTTCTGCAGCAGCTTTAGGTTCTACGGCAGGTTCTACGGCAGGTTCTGCAGCAGGTTCTACGGCGACTTCAGCGTCCTTCCCGTCGCCCGGTTCAGTCCTAAGCTGCTCCACCTGCTGCCGTAGACTCTGGCTCTCCGTCTCCTCGCGGCCCAGCCTCGCTCTCAGCTGTTCTCGCTCCGTGTCAAACTCCGACAGCTGCTTCTCCATCTTGGCCTCCATCTGTTGGCTGCGCTGCCGCTCGGTGGAGAGTTCTTCCTGCAGCCGGCCCGAGGCTCGGCTCTCCTCGTCCAGACGGGCCTGAAGCTCGTCGAAGCGCTGCGACTCCTCCACCACCCGCGTGGCCAGCTGCTTGCACTCGCGCACCAGCATCATGACGATGTGCTTGTTCTTCTCACGCTCGTCCTTCAGCTGCGCCGTCAGCTTACGGTGATCCTGCTCCAAACTCTGCAGCTGCAGCTTCTCCATCTCCAGCTGGAGGAAGAGATACACACATGTTAGGAAACATATTTAAACAAGATTTCATAAATACACAAAAAGACCACCAAAAGATCATATCCTCCAGCACCCGTGTGGTACAGAGCTTTGTAGGTCTACATAAAAGATACAGTCTTTATCAAGTGCTTAATGTAGAAATGGATCAATGCAATGTTTTAAAAATGCACCAAAGAACGTGCATGATATTTTATAGATCTATAAAAAAGATACAGCCTTTATCGAGCGCTGAAGTTATTTATTGCTTAATTGATTGATCATCCATAATAGCCACCTCCCCAACATGAGGACTTTTCTCCGTTTAATGTCACTCAATGTTAAACAAATAAATACAAACTCAGGGAACAGAGGCATAGATCATTGCAATGCGTTCACAAATGCTCAAAATAACCACTAAAAAAATTATACCACAGGTACAGAGCTTGGTAGATCTACGCAAGGGATTATTTATTAAGTGGTATATGTATACACACAGGGCACAGCAGCAGCAGTAAGCAACGCAATGTTGTAAAAATGAAAAAAAACTGGTACCAAAAAATCTGAGCTTGGTAGAACTAAAAAGATCGATACAGCTTTCATCGAGTGCTTTAGAGATATTTGCAAATTAATCGATTGATACACAAAAATACACCAGCTTCTAAAAATGTTTTTATTCATTTCAATATGACTTAGGGCTGCAAACTAAAAACAAAATGGTGATGGTACTAAGTGATATCTTAGTCGCTTTGTGTGTAAAACGTATATAAAAAAGTCAAACTACAATGTCGATCAGTGTTTTCTTTTGTCCACAACTTAAATATATGAAGTTTAGGTCATAGAACAGGAGTAAAACATAGTCATATTCAAGAAGGTGAAACAGAATATAATTGATCTTAAAAAGTACTTAAAACAACTAGTTGATTATTAATAAAACTAATTGACAAATTGATTCATCCTAACAGATCTAATTTGAATATTTGGTAATCTTCTTTTTTACCTGACGATCACTTATATACTTAATTCAACAAATGAATTGATAAGAAACCTGCAGCAGTAGCCTTTTTATAACATGAGCAGATAACAGAGTGCGTGAGTAAGTCATCAGGTGTCTTCAGTTACAGAATTACAGAGTGAATGTGATGCGCATGTGACAGACTGACATCATCCCGGATACCTTTTAACACAGATCGTCTATCAATCATCAATCAGTCCAGCACACACACACTGTACACACTGTACGTGCTCCATGAGCGTCACATGTATGTCAAACATCTGAACATCTCTCACACACATTCCACATCACACCACCTGTCTCACTGCATCTGTGACACACTGCCAATGTGAGGCTTCATCCTGAAAATACCATCCATCTGTGGGACCCTCAGTAACATTGGGCCTGTTAACACACATGGAAACTGTAATATTCTGTACAAGCACTTTAATATTTAGTAGGTCACGGTATGAGTACAAGGAGTGATGTGTTTCTGTGTTTTCAGGTACGTTTAAGTGGTAAAAGAGGTCTAAAAGTAGTGACAGAGATGTATAAAGAACGTGTTGTAACTAACTAGTGGTAAAGCAGGCACTAAAGCTATATCGCAGTTGAATGCAAGTGTATCATGTGAAAAAGAGCGTCACATGCTAGCTAATATTAACTGTTTTGTAACCACGTGTGGTTAAATAATGACTTGTGTATGTGTTTTGAGGGTTATTTGCAAGCAGACTTGTTGATAATTTATGTTCCATGCAAGTATAAGAATGTAAACAGATGTTTATAAAGATGCATCCCTAGCCGACAGTAAGCAGCCATGTTTCAGTGATGTGTTTCTGGGTTTTCAGGTAAGTTTAAGTGGTAAAAGAGCTCTAAAAGTAGTGACACAGATGTATAATGAACGTGTTAGTGTAACAAACTAGTGGTAAAGCAGATATGAAAGCTATAACGCATATGTTTAGCAGTTCAATGCAAGTGTGTCGTGTGAAACAGAGCGTCCAATGCTAGCTAATATGGAATGTTTGTAGCTAAATTACGACTTGTGTCTGTGTGCTGAATACCATCAGTCAGGGAGTTGTAAGGCTTCATTTAAGTGTCCAAGTGTGCAACAAATCACCCGAAGAACAAAATATCATTCAATCTAATTTATATATAAACTGTAATGGAGTATTGGATAAATGCAACCGCTTGCATTCTGCGGTAATGCAACAACCCAAATCATCATCACAAAGCCATTTGTGCCACAAAGATAAAATTAGCCAGTAACGATTTTCTCAAGAAGAGCCTGATTAAAAAGACAACATAATTAGATATTTCCACACACTATTTAAACCATGGCTTGGCTCAGGGTTTAATTTATATAATCAGAGAGACATGGTTGAATTTTGATGACTTGTCAAAGCTCTCTATATCTGGAGCGCCGCTGCTATTGTTAGCTCAGATCTGGCTTCACAGAGGGTAACGAGGCTTAACGGAGGCTCTGCACCCGACTGCCAGACCCATCGCTCTAACAAGCCTCCAACAAAAGAGTCGACACCCCTGTAACCAAAACGAGAACCCCTCCTCGCCTCCACATCCACAAACCAAACCATCAGGGAGTTGATACCAGCTGAGGGAGCGCCAGTCACTGCTCAAAAGGAGGTGCTACGACTAGCTGCTAATTGGGTGAGGATTATGTGTGTTGTAAATCAGCCTAATGCCTCAGGAGGACATATTTAGAGATTCTGGCACCGGGCAGGATTAAAGAGGACATATTATGCTCATTTTAAGGTTTTATATGTGTATGTAGTGTAGTGTCTCTACTTTAAAGAGTCCTCTCCTGCTGATGTTCAGGTGTATATCAGTATGTAGTGTCTCTACTTTAAAGAGTCCTCTCCTGCTGATGTGCAGGTGTATATCAGTATGTAGTGTCTCTACTTTAAAGAGTCCTCTCCTGCTGATGTTCAGGTGCATATCAGTATGTAGTGTCTCTACTTTAAAGAGTCCTCTCCTGCTGATGTTCAGGTGTATATCAGTATGTAGTGTCTCTACTTTAAAGAGTCCTCTCCTGCTGATGTTCAGGTGTATATCAGTATGTAGTGTCTCTACTTTAAAGAGTCCTCTCCTGTTGGTGTTCAGGTGTATATCAGTATGTATTGTCTCTACTTTAAAGAGTCCTCTCCTGCTGATGTTCAGGTGTATATCAGTATGTAGTGTCTCTACTTTAAAGAGTCCTGTCCTGCTGATGTTCAGGTATATATCAGTATGTAGTGTCTCTACTTTAAAGAGTCCTCTCCTGCTGATGTTCAGGTGTATATCAGTATGTAGTGTCTCTACTTTAAAGAGTCCTCTCCTGCTGATGTTCAGGTGTATATCAGTATGTAGTGTCTCTACTTTAAAGAGTCCTCTCCTGCTGCTGTTCAGGTGTATATCAGTATGTAGTGTCTCTACTTTAAAGAGTCCTCTCCTGCTGATGTTCAGGTGTATATCAGTATGTAGTGTCTCTACTTTAAAGAGTCCTCTCCTGCTGATGTTCAGGTGTATATCAGTATGTAGTGTCTCTACTTTAAAGAGTCCTCTCCTGGTGATGTTCAGGTGTATATCAGTATGTAGTGCCTCTACTTTAAAGAGTCCTCTCCTGCTGATGTTCAGGTGTATATCAGTATGTAGTGTCTCTACTTTAAAGAGTCCTCTCCTGTTGGTGTTCAGGTGTATATCAGTATGTATTGTCTCTACTTTAAAGAGTCCTCTCCTGCTGATGTTCAGGTGTATATCAGTATGTAGTGTCTCTACTTTAAAGAGTCCTGTCCTGCTGATGTTCAGGTATATATCAGTATGTAGTGTCTCTACTTTAAAGAGTCCTCTCCTGCTGATGTTCAGGTGTATATCAGTATGTAGTGTCTCTACTTTAAAGAGTCCTCTCCTGCTGATGTTCAGGTGTATATCAGTATGTAGTGTCTCTACTTTAAAGAGTCCTCTCCTGCTGCTGTTCAGGTGTATATCAGTATGTAGTGTCTCTACTTTAAAGAGTCCTCTCCTGCTGATGTTCAGGTGTATATCAGTATGTAGTGTCTCTACTTTAAAGAGTCCTCTCCTGCTGATGTTCAGGTGTATATCAGTATGTAGTGTCTCTACTTTAAAGAGTCCTCTCCTGGTGATGTTCAGGTGTATATCAGTATGTAGTGCCTCTACTTTAAAGAGTCCTCTCCTGCTGATGTTCTGGTGTATATCAGTATGTAGTGTCTCTACTTTAAAGAGTCCTCTCCTGCTGATGTTCAGGTGTATATCAGTATGTAGTGTCTCTACTTTAAAGAGTCCTCTCCTGGTGATGTTCAGGTGTATATCAGTATGTAGTGCCTCTACTTTAAAGAGTCCTCTCTGTATTACTCCTGTCTCACATCTCATCAGGTATAGGCACATTGTATCACTCCTGTCTTACATAGGCCGACAGTTCTCTATGTTTTGTGACAATATCGTAGAGAGATATTCACAAGGTTTGAGATTTGAATATATTTAAACATGTGCGTATTCTAACAGAAAGGAAATAGCCCAAACATTACATAACAGGGCAGACATGAGGAGGAAGCCTGGGGACTATTTTAAGAAAAAGCAATTTCAGCAGCGGCGGTCGTGACCTTACATCGAAATACAGCCTCAAACATTTTGGCAGTGTGTTTACCCCCCAAAAAGCTCACAAATACAGTGTGTCTACAGTGCTTCCTCCGACTTCATGACTGATTCATGGGGGAGCGGAGGAGTGGGGGTGTCTTCATTATGCACATAAGCCCATTGAGCTTGTGTTACGTATAACTGCCTGCAGCTCGCCTCATGGATAATTCAACAGCTTACTCACGGGAGAACGAGGAGCGAGACTGCGAACGGATGGAGGGGATAAAGATAGCACGGACAATCCGGGTGAATTCACTCTACCCGGCAACCCGGAGACCCTCTGAGGGCACGCAGCATATGAGTTGGTTTGCTGTTGCATCATGGGTTCCTACAAATCCATTTATTCCTGTTGTTTACGGTGAAGTACAGCTGTGGGGAGTCCAGCTGTGCTGAGGAGGGGAGGCTGGCTCTACTTTTACACACATTTCAGGGTCAAAGGAAGGGAAACTCTCTCTCGTCTCAAGTAGTTTTATTTCTGATTGCTGTTTGAAGTCATGATGGAGAAAGAGTTGCAATTTAAAAAGCAAGATTTTCAGAGGAAATCTAGAACTTTTAAAGTCCCCCCCCCCCCTATATTTTTAGGATTAAAGGTGAGTGTAGAAATAGGCGGGACACAATGACACAATAATCATAATTAAAAAAAATTGAAAAAATATATATTTATGAAAGAATAATAAACTTAGTAATAAAACAAATACAATTATATTACAAAAACTTATAAAGATCATTATAAAAAAAGAAAATTCAACAAAAATGATAATAATTGATCACAATATGGACTCAAACAAATATTTGAGGAAGGGAAATTATGTGAAAATATAATTCTGAATGAAAAATGTTGGAGTAATAATAAATAATCATATTTTTGGAGATGAGCCTCTGAAAAAAATCCAAGCGGTGCAACCCTAGTATGACTTGCAACAAAGAAACAAATCAGCAGAAAATGTGTTTTTTTAAAGCAAATATCTGTATTGATGGCGCTTAATAACCCTGGCAACACACATGTGAGTCTGGTTCTCCCATACAAGCCTATTCCTACACTGATAGTAAACAAACAGAACATCTACCATGTTTGCCTCAAATTCCCAACAGCTTGTGTGCAATGCCCCAAAAATGTCACTTTAATGCTTTCAAATCAAAAACCACCATCAGAAAAATGAAACACAAGCTTTTCAATATGCCTCTTTCACCTTGCTTTGGCTTTTGTTTGTAAATCCAATGAGAATAGAAGTGTTCCCTCTCATTACAGGGTGCACTCAAATCAATCAACTCAAAAATCGGAGGACCGGATTAAATTAGATCCCACGGCTTAGATAAATGTCATGGAGCTGTGCAGCAGCTTCAGAGGCAGACTAACATATATATATAATGTAACGTCTAATAACTTTTTTAAGCTTATGTTCATTGTGGTTTTTAAATGTCACTGTGATGCATTGACTCCCTTATGTGAAGCAATTTTAACCGTGGTGCTACACAAATAAAGAAGCATTGTTTTTCCTCTGAGATCACAGGCTGATGCAAGATGCTTCTCATCCTCTTCCATCAGCAAACAAGATGGTCAGATATTTTAAAAAAAAGTTTTGTGAAGCCGCCATTTTATTATCCTCGCATTAGCATTATTAGCATTAGCATTAGCATTATTAGCATTAGCCCAGCGCAGAAACGCAGAGAGACTAATTTATGGCAACACAAAAGAAAACATGGGAGCGGTGGAGATGAGGAGGTGTCGGCGTTCTGGCGATTTACTCTGAAGGCTTCAGTAGAAGCTGCTGGGAGTCCCAGCAGCTTCTACTGAAGCCAGTCCCCAACTCCGGGGACTTCCGGCCGGGGACTTCGGGTGGCAGTATACGCCGTGAAGTTGTTTGCGGCCTGCCAGTAAACCCAAAGCAGAAGAAGACGAAGTGACGTCAGCGGCTCATTTGCGTAATCTTCCCTCAGGGAAAAGTACTCCGGTGTGAACGCGATTGGTACTAAGTGCCCTGGGGTAATAAGTGCCGGCACTAAGTACGGCAAAGTACTTGGTGTGAAAGCGGCTAATAAATCCTTGACAGCGGTCTGTCTGTACTGGATTAACAACGTGTCACGTGTTCTGAATTGACCAATCAGAATCGAGTATTCAACTAAGCCAATTATTATAGTATATTGTAATACAAATAGTGAAGTACAATGTGCACATTCTTACTTTAACTTCTTATGTTTGCATTAATACTTTTATTTGTATTCTACAATAGAGAACAAGCCACATTCCCCCAGTTTAAATAAAGTATATATTCCTGTTTGAGTGTCGTTCCTCTCTCAGCAGCAGCAGGTACATCTTCCCTCTCAAACATGAAGCCTTTATGAACTGATGCAGGGTTCCCCCCCGCTCAGAGATTAATGTGTGATATACGAGCCAATAAGGGATTAATGATGATGGGAAATTATGGATGAGTTTGGAGGCTGTCGAAGAACATCTGCCTCTTTATGCGCCTCAATAAATGAATACTCTGTACGTCTAAGACATTCATTCTCCCTCACTGCATGCTTTGTTTTTAAACGCTATGTAAATGTACTAATGTGAGAAAATCCATATCACATTTTTAATGAGAACATTTATCACAACACTGTCATGTTGTCCGTTCACACTCAGTCACTCAATGTGGAAACAGAGCTGGAGGAAATTAAAAGTTTAACTCTTTAATACTACATGCATAATGGATTTATGAAGACATAGAGAGGACAAGCAGGACGCCATTTAGCCATGTAGAGAAACCCCCTAAATCCTGCAAGATCACACGTTTCTTGCCTTTCATTTTGTATGAAAAAGGCAAATTAATAGAGAAAAAAGCTACAAGTTGTATAAAGTCTGCAGAGAGATAAGAAGACGTGTTGCTCTCTGCAAGACTTGGTTATTTACAGTCTTTTCATTTCTCTAATGTACAATGACTTGTCTTTTTATGCTGCTGCAACATGTTGATGTTACACATGGAGCTGCTGTGATGCAGGTCACATTTCAGACTCTGACCATTAAAGTATTATCGTATCGTATCTTATCTTATTTATTCCTCTTCCCGCTACTTCTCTCTCTCTCTTACCCTCTTCTCTCTGCTCTAACTCTCTGTCTCTCTCTTACCCTCTTCCCTCTGCTCTAACTCTCTCTCTCTCTCTCTCTTACCCTCTTCTCTCTGCTCTAACTCTCTCTCTCTCTCTCTCTCTCTCTCTCTCTCTTACCCTCTTCCTCTCTGCTCTAACTCTCTCTCTCTCTCTCTTACCCTCTTCTCTCTGCTCTAACTCTGCTCTAACTCTCTCTTCTACCCTATTCTCTCTCTCTTAGCCTCTCTTCTCTCTTCTCTCTCTCTCTCTCTCTCTTACCCTCTTCTCTCCTCTCTCTGCTCTCTCTCTCTCTCTCTCTCTCTCTCTTACCCTCTTCTGGCGGCTCTCGGCGGCGGCCAGCTGAGCCGACATGCGCTCCTGCATCTTCCTGCAGTGCGCCATGACGGCCTCCAGCACGGAGATGGGGCTGGAGCCCAGGGGCCGCCGCTCAGCGTCTCCTCCAGGGACCCCCGACTCAAAGTCCCTCTGCAGAGCCAGGAAGGGGTCCGTCAGGCTGTAGTGACCGTATCGCTCCTGCAGGAACACCTCCTTCCTCTGGGCCTGGAGGAGAGAGGAGGAGAGGACATTTAGATTAAATATATAGATCAAAGACATTCATTTTGACTCAAGTTAGACCCTATTTTGGGGCATACATCATATTTTATTACATAAGACTTAAAACGAAACACAGAACAAAATTTAAAACCTTAACAAAAATTATAAATATATCAATCTTAGAAATAATTTCATTTGGAAATATCAAGTTGCATGCTCTACTTCCTACAGTGCGATATAGTGTGATGTAATGCAATGTAAAGTATTGCATCAGTAATAGATATAGTTTTTTAAATGTACTTTCATTCGTTACATTTACTCTAAAGTACATTTGGACACACACCAAGATTATCTGAGGGTGAGATGAGGAAAAAAATGTAGAAAATGTACATTTTCTGATGAAATACATATTTTAAGCCTCCGGGGCTCGAAAAACCATTATAATACGAGGAAGGAAAGAATAACTCATACCAATTAGGACAAACACGTTTAAATGAGGAATGAGATACAGATATACTTTTTTTTTCAATATCTAAAGTATGTTGCATTGTAATAGGAGCCTGGGACTTAAAGACTATCTGTGTTGTAGCTAATGTGGATATGAGAACAAGAATATTGAATTTTGAATCTTTCCCATCAGTGTGTGAGGACCCTGAAACCCCCACCACTGACCGCTGAGAGCCCGCCTGCCTGACTCCACTGCCTCTCAGCACGCACACACACACATCTCAGCACACACACATCTCAGCACACACACACACATCTCAGGACACACACACACATCTCAGGACACACACACACACACACACACACACACACAGTCACACACACACAGCCACACACACACAGCCACACACACACAGCCACACACACACAGTCACACACACAGTCACACACACACAGCCACACACAGCCACACACACACACAGTCACACACACACACACACACACAGGCACACACACACACACACACACACCACACACACACACACACACACACACACACACACACACCACACACACACAACACACACACACACACACACACACACACACACACACACACACACACACACACACACACACACACACACACACACACACACACACACACACACACCACACACACACACACACACACACACACACACACACACACACACACACACACCACACACACACACACACACACACACACACACACACACACACACACACACACACACACACACACACACACACACACACACACAAAGAGAGGGGAGGCTTGTGTTGAATCAGGATAAAATAGAAACGGTACCTCAGACTGACCGTGGGTTGCAACACAGTCTCACGGCATTTCGTGTTATAGTCACGAAATTAATCTATTGATTCGTGTTCACCAACACGATTTCGCCATTTTTTTCGTGTCACACAGAACGATTTTAAAAGCAATGTAAATAATAACAAATTAGAAGGAAAAAGATATTTAAAAAAATACAGATTTAAGTATTCGGACACAGAACGATTTTAGAAGCAATGTATTTATATTGGTAGTATGTTTCGTGCCTGCACCAAATAATAACAAATTAGAAGGAAAAAAAGATGCCATAAAATACAGATGTCAGTATTCTGAGGCTCTGAGCCCCATTTCTTTTCCTCACTGACGGCAAAAAAACTCAGACATTATACAATTTAAAATAAAAGGGATAGGGTTAGGCTTAGGGTAAGATATTGAGTAAGAACATGTTTTTATGAACCACACAGCTTCTGGTCTTCCAAGACCCGACCGGACAAAAAGACGTGTTGCAGGCACGAAACATACTACCAATAGAAATACATTGCATTTAAAATCGTTCTGTGTGACACAAAAAAAAGGTGAAAATCGTGTTGGTGAACATGAATCAATAGATTCAATTAATTTTGTGACTAATAACACGAAATGCCGTGAGACTGGGTTGTGTATTATAGTTTCCATACTACTCCTCGACAGAGCACTTGCTAAACCCTCAAACAAATGAGATTTAACTAGATATTGCGGACATTAACGGAACTTCCAGGCGTACAAAATGAATCCCTTTTACCTCGTTTTGTTCTGAAAATACCGAAAAGTTAGCACGTGACTGCAACGTAGCTTCATGTTGTCAGCTAGGTCTAATGACTGATGCATTGACATGATTCAACTTGAATTAAATGGGAAAATAAAACAAGTCTGCTTGCAACAACACTCAACGCACACTGACTGACAAAATACAACATACATACACAACTTATTGTTTAGCTAGGGTGGTTAAACTACTGCCATTAGCCCATGTTAGCTAACTTGTTACCATGACCTGACCTGCTACATATTCTAGTTTGCTAATGCACTTGCACATATTCCAGATACTAGTTAACGAATATAGCAAGTGCTTGTTCAAAATAACACAGTTTCAAAGACCATTAACATTCTAGTGTCTGTTTATATATAGGCCAGATATTATTCCAGTCCCACATAAATGAGTGTGGCCTGACTGCAAACTGCCACCATGACTGAAAGCATGTCGCTGCACAGCTGCAGCTCGAATGTTTATCATCCATCTTCCTGCTCTGACTTCCAGGAGAATGTAAACAAAACGACGCTCAGCAGATGAAGCAAGAGAGAAAGAGTTTTACAAACAGCATGTGAACGCAGCATAATGGAGTTTTCCCTTTCCTGTAGTGTGTGATATTTGTGCATGTAAATGGCTAAAAATCCCAAATTTCCGGAACATAGTGACATCACATGCTCCTATCAGCTTGCGCTCCAACACATTGTACATGATAGGATAAGGGGCGGGACATCTCTAAGCGGGTGACCAATTACAACAGAGCCGGCCAGCTAACCAATCAGAGCAGACTGGACTCTGGTTTCAGACAGAGGGTGAAAAGAGGTGCAGACGGTCATTAAAATTAGTCCGTAAAGCCAAATAAATGAATTCATAAAAATTGAATAACAACCATCAGAGTTTGGTCTTGAAGCAGCTTTTATGTTTCACAATGCCAACTGCAGTTTTAGAAGATGTAATCAAACAAGTAATGATTCATATCTATGAGCAGCAGCAGGTTGGAGGAGGAATATTTAAATATTGAAACATAACGTGCAGAGATATTGAAATGAAACGTGGAGGCGAGGAGAAGACAAAGAGCCCAAAGTGTGAGAGACAGCAGAGACAAAGAGGAACGAATGGAGGGAAGGTGTGAGAGACGCTTCGCCAAAGAAGGACATGGAGAGTCAAACCACACACACACACACACACACACACACACACACATACACACACACACACACACAGAGAGAGAGCACTAAAGATTGATGGTGAATCCTAAAAAAAACTGAAGCAGCTCTCCATGCTGATATAAACACTGAACAGAGGGGAAGTGTGTGTGTGTGTGTGTGTGTGTGTGTGTGTGTGTGTGTGTGTGTGTGTGTGTGTGTGTGTGCGTGTGTCTAACCAATCAGTGTCTTTGTTTTTCTGTATTTCAAAATAAGAGTGGTCCAGAGGTACATTTTTGGTTATATTTCAAAATAAGAGCACTCTAGGAATGAATTGTTGTTTATATTACAAAATAAGAGCGGTCCAGCAATGACTTTGTTTCTATATTTCAAAATAAGAGCGGTCCAGCAATGGCTTGTTGTCTTCTTTTACCGTCATTGACACCTAAACAAACTGCTTTTCTGTAACCAGTCTTTTCTGATATACTGTACAGTAAGTAATCCTTTCCCGTCATTCAGCATGTTTCCCTTCCTGTTTGGAGCTATGGAAAGTTCTGTCAATATTTCCTGGTGGTGGGGCTCAGGGTCACGGGTCAGAGAGAAATCCTTTGAGATCTCATCAGCTGTTCCACACTGAGCTCCCATCAGGCCGCATTGATCCCACAGATCCATCGCCTCCCTTAGGGGAAGGCTGCAGCAGTTTGACCAGTGCAGGTTGAGTAGGGGGATACTGATGTTCAATACAGAAGGATAACATCTTATTCGATTCAGTTTCTTTATCATTTCCTTGCGATCATTGTGTCACAGTGTGTAGGATCATAACTTCTTTAACCTACACGATCTTTAACAAATAACTAATGAAACTAACTTTGAAAAGAAAAGCCCAACTCAAGATCAAAATGTTTTATGGACATTTGCCCTGTTTCATTTATTTATTTGGGCAAACGTGCATCTACGCCCTAATTGGGATTCGTTCAATACTGTTATCAAATCAAAATCAAATCAAATTTTATTTATATAGCACATTTTGAAACGATTTGGTCGAGACAAAGTGCTGTACATATAATAAAAATACCCTACAGTAAAGACACTTTACAGCAAATACAACAGCACAGTTTGTGCAGAATATCAGTATGAGAAAACGACACCCTCTGTCCTTAGTAATGGGTTATCCTTGGACTATGATACACCCTGCAACCATTTTTTAAAATTAAAATCAGACTATATTATCTGTAATACTGCTAAAAAAACAGACAAACAAACCAAACAGAAATCCAAACCTCAGTATTGGCAGTATTTTACACTCTTAAAGTCAGTAAAGCCACATAAACAAATGGGGCGAATCCTGCGAGTTAGTGCAGGGCCTAGAGCCTAGACGCCAAACTCAAACTACATGCTGCTTCTAATAAACATATCAAAGAAACACGTGAGTTGTCTGACTGAACTTTTAAAAGGGAAAAACATCAAAACGGCACGAAGCTTCAAAAACATCTGTGATTATTATTTCCTGTGTGGGATGACACCCTACATCTTGAGGGAATAAGCTGTCCTTTTCCCCCCAATTTTGAAACAATGTTGTAACGTTTTATCACATTCACATCTCATATATGATTCAAAGCTTTATTGTCATGTGCACAGTACCTACATTGTAGATATGGAAAACTTAGGTCACAGGCTCCTCCAACAGAGCAACATGAATATATATAGGACATAAAACAAATAAAATAGATTGTAATACTACACAGAAGCTTTCAACATTTCAAACCAAAGGACAGCAGAGCCTGGCACAGTAGAGATTAAACCAAAGCTAACCTATATGTTTAATTTCTTTGACCCAGATATTTCTTTAGTTAGACAGAGAGGCATCTAAGGTCAGATTTGAAAGCGAGGGGATTCAAAACCAACATGTGTGAACCGCAGCAAACCGTTTATAAGGTTCAAACAAGATGTTTGCTTACTGCTTTTGAGAGAGAGGGGGGTATAGTATTTACAAGAGGAGCTGCAGTAATACTATAGTATTTACAAGAGCAGCAGTGGTGGAGGGCTTCCGACAGAGACCTCAGTATTATTAGCATCAACCTTTTCAGGCATGCTGCTCTGTGGGTGAGAGGGTTCAGGGAGCAGAGCCAGGAAGAGAGAGAGAGAGAGTCAGCAGAGATGGAGGAAATGACAAACGCTGCGAGGAAGGACGAAGCAACGAATACAATCAGAGACAGAGAGAGCAGCCACTGGGCCGCAGAAAGGCCTTTAGAAGAGAGACAGCAGAGCGTCCTCCAAAGTTTTACATGGCGGAGAAAAGACCAGCATGTGTTCGAGTGTCTCATTTGAAATCCATTCATGACTGTGTGAAAAACGAGCTGGTGGCGGGGTGCCAGTTTCCAGCGCTGATACAGAAATCGTCGGGTCAAAACAGAGGAGCCGTTCATGTCCGGGGAAAAATGCACAAGCAAACATTAGATCACAAGAGAAGGAAGCGCTGAAGGGGGCTTCAGACAGAGTGGTGCTCGAGATGATGCTCGGTTCAGAGTGCAGCGGAAAAGAGGAATGAGATAGAGATGGAACTGTTTGGGAAAACCCCAAAATAAGGGACAGTTAGAAGAAACCCAGAGGGAATGAGAAACAGTGCTCCTTCTGTAGATGGCACTGGAGCAATGGGTGCTACTACTAATTAAAGATGACATATTAGTTTTCAGGTTCATATAGTATCTAGTATCTCTACTGTGACATGTCTCCATGCTTTAATGTTTATTTTTCTCATACTTAAAGGTGGGGTAGGTAAGTTTGAGAAACCAGCTTGAGTGCGCTAGAATTTGAAAATACACAACCGGAAAAAATCTGCCACTTCCTTACAGAGCCCCTCCTCCAACACACACGAACGCGCACATGACCAATGAGGGCACGAGATAAGTTTGTGCACAGATGGAAGGCTGACAGGCAGGTAGGCCATCCTGTTACTTTAGCCGGGCTGGCTAAAATGATTGGTCGTGCTTTTTACAGTACTACGGCTTCCACAGATGAACATTTTTTTATGGATTTTTTGTCAAAGCACTTAAGATATTCATTGCTATCGGGATGTTAAGAGCATTCCATGGAATATAACAAAAAGTGTATCTCGAGCCGGTTTCTCAAACTTACCTACCCCACCTTTAATTCATCGAAAATTGGGAAACTTTTTTTGTAAGCAGCAGCATGTAAAAAATAAATTGCACGTCCAAAACAATATATAAATATATCTATAGAGTATTTTTAGAGTACACTACACATTATATACAAATATACAGAATCATTTACATACCCATATAACCTACTACTACTAAATAAACTACAAACATAGGATATATAAATTATAAAGTTTGCTGCATTTTCTAATAAAATGTACCTGCAATAAAACTTTGAGTTCAATTGAATTATCATGGTTATTGAAAGGGGAGTGTAATCCGATTAAAAATAAATTATGTATTGGTATTATTAGTAAAGAATCTACGGAGCTATTAACACTTATGGAATAAACACTCACGTCAGCTAAAGCTACAGTGTTTTATTGTGTGAATAGTCGTAAGCGGTGCAGGTTTTCGTGCCGCGGGGCTTTTAATCAACGCTTCCTGTCAGTGTCTGTGCTGCCGGTAAGGCTCGGTGGGAGGACGGTCACATCGATACGTATCGACCCCCCCTCTGCGGGGTCTTGTTTCAGTCACACTGCGAGGCTGGAAACTGCATCCTGTTCAGACCAACATCCACCTTCAACACTAAGAAGGTGGATCACATCACTCCAGTTCTGAAGTCTTTACACTGGCTTCCTGAGTGTGTCAAATAATTGATTTCAAAATACTGCTGCTGGTTTATAAAGCTTTGAATGGTTTAGGCCCAAATTACATTTCTGACCTCCTGCTAAATTATGAACCATCCAGGTCCCTCAGGTCTTCTGGTCTGCTTCCTGTCCTCAGAGTCAGAGCTAAACATGGAGAAGTTCAGTTATTATGCTCCAAATATCTGGAACAAACTCCCAGAAACCTGCAGGTCCGCTGCAACTCTGACTACTTTTAAATCCAGGCTGAAGACTTTTCTTTTTGCCGCTGCTTTTAATTGAGCTATTCATATCTCACACTGCACTGTAACTTGTGTCTCATTTTTGTAAAGCCATTTGAATTGCCTTGTGTTGAAAGCTGCAATATAAATAAACTTGCCTTGCCTTCAAGCTGGAGCAGCTCTCACATCCGTCACTTTCTGACATGACTGATGAGTGACAGCGTCTTGCTCAAGGACACTTGGCATTTAAACATTCAAACAAGGGCTATTACTCCGTTTGTTCTATGCGATTTGGTTTGTGAGAGTTTTTTAACTTTGACTCTGGTCATTTATCTCTTGATAACAGGCCCTACGTGACCCCTTTACTTTCAGTCAGTCATTTTATTATTGAATGAACTAGTGGAGTGAAAGTTGGCAAGAGTTTGAATAGACTTTGGAAAGGCATCAAGTAGAATCAATAGTCTGATAAATGACAGAATCATTTAGTTTGGAGTGCATCAGAGTAAGTGAAATACAAATTGAGAAACTACACTTCGCAGAACATTTCGATCTACAGCGTACATTAGAGCTCAGAGTCATTTTTAACCAACTACGTCCCAAATACTAAAAGATTAAGCTGCATGATACGTGGTAAAACGGTTTTATGCTGAGGTTGTGTTTCTATGGATAGAGCGGTGCTGCCCAACAATGCAGAAGCGCTACCTTTTGCGTTGCGCACCGCTCCAAATTGTCTCCAACATTGACCTTTAGACATTCATCCAATCAGATGACAGCTGTATGTAGCAATGCAAGCTAGCAGGGGACTAACCACAAGGCTCTGTGCCTAAACTTGCGGTAATCAAAGAGTAAGTTGTGTATCATGTGAATGCATCCTTACTCTGGTCAAAATGTGATCAAGTGCCTGAGTTAGTCAAAGTGTTTTGGGGTTTTTTGAAGTACAAAATCCTTAAAAGGGAAAGTGAATCATCTGCGTAGTATATGTACAATTAAATTCAGTTCACCATCTTTTCTTCTGTTGAATTGACAAACTTCCACAATGCCTTGAGCTTTCTCTAGACACAAAACTGTACCATTACAGAAATGTCAGGATACAAATGTGTTACATTTCACCTTAGAGCATCAAACGAATGCTCCACGGCTTCTCTGTGTGATAACCGACCTGATTTATCTGGCACTCCTGAGGAGCCTCCTCATCGACTCCAGACTCGATTTGGTTTTCTAGGTCAAATCGAGCAAGGAGCTGACAAACAGCATCGAGCGAGGAGCGAATCAAGAGATGGGATTGGCTCAGGAAGTTGGGGGGGGGATCTTTTTGGATCCATTTCTGTTCTCTAGAGATGTAGATGCCTCTAAAACATTGGACAACTCTCTCAGTGTGTGTGTGTGTGTGTGTGTGTGTGTGTGTGTGTGTGTGTGTGTGTGTGTGTGTGTGTGTGTGTGTGTGTGTGTGTGTCAACAGGGGGTGGATAGTCCCTCAGGATGATCTGACCCTGGGGAGGATGGCACTGATCCCATGGCCCATCTGTCATTCACACACACGCACACACACGCACACGCCAATTAACTCATATTCGCTTCAACGCGCATCCTTCCAAATTATCAGTCAATGAGCTGTGATGTGGCAGCAGACATTTGAACCCAATTAACATAAAATAAACCTCAGACGCCTAGGATTGACAAGGTGTTTCCTGCAGATCATACGTTGGAAACTTAAGCTAAAGGTCATCAGCGAAAAACCACAAATCTCCTCAACTAGAGTCCCAGCACACACACACAAACCTCCATTGTTGGAGTTTGATATGAAGACCATCACCATCTTACCTCCTGAATTACAAGCGTTCTAGCTCCTACTTTCATACAATGGTTATGTCTTTGAATGGTTTAATCGTCATAGGTTTGTTCGTGATGGTTAAAAAAAAACATAGCATTGTTTTGGTATCCAAAGCAAGTTGGACACAAGAGATGAACGTATTCTAGCCCATGCTAACCTAGCAAAAAGGGTCATGAAGCAGATAGGTGCCGTATACTGTCAAATAAATCTTAAACCACTGTAACCAAGGACCGGAAATAACCACAAACTCTGTTTACTATCCCAACAACACCATCTAATAAAGGGTGCATAAATATAAATATCAGCAGTTCCTGTTTGCGATGTAAACCATGGACACAGAGACAGCTACCAATGTAAAACTTTGATACTAAAGAAAACCTTAAAATGTGATCATTCTCAGGCAAGGAGCGTCTATTGTTTCTAGACACGAGGACCTACGTACATGCCATGCACGTATATGGAGATACTGATATCCTTAGGAAGTGTACAAGTCTCACTGAATTGAAATATATGTGCATCAAGTGAGTATAAGAAAGCTTATACATTAGGATCTGATGCTACTTTTATTGTCCCTATTAGCTATCACAAAATATCAAAAATAAACGCAATTAGTCTTTTTTTTTCAAACCATGCAGCCTTTTTACAGCAATACTCAAAACATGATGTTATTGGGTTCATGTCTGAGAGAAGCATTAGGTTATATGTCAGCACTGTGCAAGGCATCCTTCACATTTGAAAACACACACGACATAAATCTTCATCAGTATGCAGGGTGATGATGGTTGGTGGCTACTGTAACACTGAGTCAGATATCGCTCCCTGCAGCGAGGGAGAAAGAGAGAGAGAGACACTCGATGACCTGACATCACGTGGGATTTCACTTTGCTGGAGGATCAATATGAGCAGAAGGGTGTGATTTGACAAAGAGATAAGAGCGTGAGCTAGGGGAGGGACGACTTAGACTGAGATAAAAGGGAAGTGTATAGGTTCAGAGGGGAGAATAGGGGCAAACAGAAGAGGAAAAAGCCTCGGAGAGACGATGAAAGAGAAAGAGGAGAACCAGCAGGACAGACCGTGACTTTGTTTCCAGCTACGACTCCCTCGCAGTAACACAATGAGTTTGAACGTCATTATCTTTTATCATCCAGAACTTGTCAAGCACAGAGATCGAGTTTTATCTCATGTTGTGGGAGTAGCCATAGTCTCGAAATTACGATTCTAAAACAGAAACATCTCAAAATAGAAATAGAAATAAACCAGCATTAGAAAATGCAGATGACCGTAATCTACAGACTTAACAAAATATATTAGTTGGATTCAGATCCTCCCGTTGTACTCTACGCTTGTGGCATCACAATCCCGACTAGTTGAAGTGATTAAAAAATCCATCACTCATGAATCTCTCTCTCTCTGAGGTCGGGGGAGTCAAAGGGGGAGAGTTGGTCTCTGTTTTGCCCCCGGGGCGTTGATGCTGTCAGCACAGAGCTGTCCTCGCTCTGACATCAGAGGAACCAGGACACGCTGTTATATAACCAGAAACACAGGGGCGTCAGCATCTGATGTTTGATGCTGTAACTCAGCTTTGGGGGCCAACAGAGACTTTGACAAAGACAATATGTGTTTGCACTTTTACAGTCACTAAAAGCAGAATGAAGATAGTTGGAACTGATAATCCCACAGTGAGAGAATCATTATAACTGATGGCTGCGTCATTTGTGATATTTAATATGTAATAAAAAGGTGATCATGTACATTTCTTCCTTTGAGAAGCAGCTAAATCTCCTCGACATGGAGGATGTAAGAGCTACACAATGCACTCAATTCATGATTAGATCTTAAAGTATTGGTGCTGGATTCTTCATATATGAGAACATAAATAGTAGAGCTGCACTCAAATGTGACTTTTACAAATATAACCACAAGGACATCAGGGCAAGACGTCCCCTTTAATGTGTGTTGTGGCAATTTATCCCATGATCACATGAGAGTTTAAATGATTAGTTGGTTACTCAATTAGATGATGTAGGACATAATATGTCAGCAATTTTGATTTTGAGTCATTCCAGTCATTATTCCCCCCAAAAAATGGCAGAAGTGTTTGGGCATTAGCCATTCAGATGTAAGGATTCTTTCATTATAAACCAAATAGCGTATAATAGGGTTTTTTGACCATTGCCATTTCACACAAAAATCCATCACCACTTTATTAATCTATAAAAGCATCGTCAAATCAATATTTTCAGACCCTCATTCAAACTAAAATGTAAAACGGTATGTATATGTATACTAATAGGCATCATTTTGTATTGCAACACTGTTCCAAAACATATCAATTATCTTTTTTCCATACACAACATTTCCCCTGGTTTCAGCCTGATTCTGATATTTGAAATCGTCTGAATCTACATAAGAATTTAAAATAATTTCAATGTTTTTTTAACAATATTTAGCTATGAAATGTCAGTGTGTAATGATGGATCCACAGGTAGTTTGTGAGTCTAAAGGGTGTTGATCAATAAAAGGGTAATTTGCAAGATGTGAAAATCCAAAATCTACATAAAAAAATCCATATCTATGATTGCTGATGAATAAATAAACAGCACACATCCTCTACTTGGAACATTCTCCTTTTGTGAGGACATGTACAAAAGACACACACACAGCTACTGTTAATGTGTTACTATGCAGACTAGAGGCTGAGGGAGGTCCAACTTAGTGTTATATTTACCCAGAATCCCTTGCAGCGGCAGCTTTCCCCACTCATGTTTAATGAGTTCAGCTGACGGCCTCAATGAAAGTTTTATGAAGACCCAGATACCACACACACACACACACACACACACACACACACACACACACACACACACACACACACACACACACACACACACACACACACACACACACACACACACACACACACACACACACACACACACACACACACACACACACACACACACACACACACACACACACACACACACACACACACACACACACACACACACACACACACACACACACACACACACACACACACACACACACACCACACACACACACACACACACACACACACACACACACACACACACACACACACACACACACACACACACAAACCCCGTATTCTCACAGCTTGGGGCAGTTATCTGCAGTGTGAAAGATCTAATGATAAATAATCCTTATCCTCAGAGACTTTTTTTATATAATTTGATGTCTCTCTTTCTTACACACACCGATACAAATCACAATACAACATTCCCAGGACTTCCTAACCCTCCTCTCCTAAATCTCTCTCTCACAACAATAGCAGTCACAATAAAAATAAATGATTTGGCCTCAAATGAAGCGCTGGATTTCAGCCAATCTGCCACTGATTGAGATGGACGTTCCTCTAACCTCAGGATACAGTAGCACTTATGTAATGCATTTAACTTTCAAAGGGCTTCGTGTTTTTTTTAAATAGTCTTTGAATTGCTAATGAAGTGAATTCCGCTAATTGGTTTGTGTTGTAGCATTGGTGCTATTGCTAGCTTCATAGGCTAATGTTACACTTTTTAAAGTAGTAGTTTAACCTCTTAAGAAATATGATTATGATGTGTCTTTTCTGATGAGAAGATAAATATCAACCTTGTTCCCATTAGTAAGAACAGTATGTGATGCTTAGCAATAATAGCTTAGCTAAGCACTGGTGGGATTGTCAGCTAGCATTTGTGCCATAATTAGCTTGATACTAGGCTAGTGTTACACATTGAAAGTAAACGTTCAACATCTTGAGAAATATGATTATGCTCAGTCTTTCTGAGCGTCAGATGAGAAGATTGATAACGACCCTGTTCCTATTAATATGAAGCTAACACAGGATGTGCTTTTATTAGCTTTGCTAAGCATAAAGGCTAGGAGCATTAAAAACAGTTTGCCTTGCTCGGTCCAATGTAATACAATATGTTATTTACTGAGCTTTAAACATGTTAGTAGACACTTTGGAAAGAGCCAGGCTAGCAGTAACCCTGCCTCTAGGCTTTATGCTAAGCTAGGCTAATCGAAACATGACATGCTTTGCTTTGGTGATACTCAGTTATATTTATTAAATAGGACAGGGACAGTTTATAATGTACCAAATTCAAACAGCTAAATTTAAATGTAATGAAAATGCAACAAAACACTTAAATTCTGACCAGCAACAATATAAAGAAAAGACAAATAAAGCCTCTGAATCACCCTATATATATCTGCCATTCAGGCTCTACAACACACACACACACACACACACAAACACACACAGGAAGTACACTGTTCAGTCCTGAGGCTGTATGCAAATGTTGTTGTTGTTCTTAAAAAACATAATGCAGTAAAGAAACTTCAAAGAAACATACTGAGGCAATTTCTTCAAAGCAAGCACACAATCATTTGTGTGCACATTTTAAGCAATGCACATATACACACACGCACACACACAGAAGGTGACTTGCAGCTGTGTGTGGGGGCTGCCCAGTACAGTCAGCTCCTTGCAGTCTATTTTTATCCGTAATGCCACAGTCAACCAACACAGGCCACTGCTTGATTAAACCTCAAAGTGCCCGTGGGCAGAGGAACAAAAACCCCTCCAACATCTGATAAGGATAGAAATGTGTGTATTACTTACAGTGTGTGTGTGTGTGTGTCAAAGTTTGTGGTGCAGTCATGTGCATGCATATCTATTTTTCTGATTAAATGTGTGTCAGCGTTTTATATCCGGCTGATTTAACCGCGTGTTTGAAAAACACACACACACACACACACACACACACACACACACACACACACACACACACACACACACACACACACACACACACACACACACACACACACACACACACACACACACACACACACACACACACACACACACACACACACACACACACACACACACACACACACACACACACACACACACACACACACACACACACACACACACACACACACACACACACACACACACACACACACACACACACACACACACACAGAAATACCCCTGCTTGCATGGACATATACACTCACAGACACACACAAGAAATATGCAAAAGTTACAGTAATTGAAGGAAAGTAATATTGCTTATTTTTAAAAAGGTACAAGTCACACACAAAGACACACACACACCTTGGTGCATGTAAACACTTGCACACTGTACCTGAATGTATGTATTACCACCAGCTTGGCAAGATGAAAAAGGGCGAGGTACAAGCCAAAGGGCGTGTATCCAACAGCTCCTCTGATATCAAACATCAGTTCAAAATCACAGAGCTCAGCAACCCTGACACTTGACACACACACACACAAGCTAACCTATCACAAACAAAGACAAATATAGACCGAAAAACAACACCATGATGCTGCAGGCAAGGCAGGAAATCAAATTGTTTGTCTAAAGGCCAAATCTGCCAGAGAAGTTCTTTCACTATCTTACCAGAAAACACCCTTTTAGAAAGAAAAATAAACAACACAGTAGGGCTGTGCAATTAATCGTATTTTAATCGCAATTACGATTTTGGCCTGCCACAATTACGAAAACAACATAATCGAAAAAAACAATTATTTAGCTTTGCTAGGTTGTGACAGTGCACTACAACATATTTGATCTCATTTATTTTGGTCTCATTTATTTGTATTTATCATATTTATATATGTTTAATAGCTTGGGGAAGTGCGCTCCAAAATATTTGTTGATCTTGTTTATTGATATTTATTATTTTGATATTATTTATTTAAATGTATCATTTATTTAATTTATTTTTGTATTGGTTTTTCAGTTGAATTATACGTTCAGCGTAATCAACAGTTAAAAAGATACTGTTCAAATTATTATTTGTATTTGTTTTAAAGTTCAATAAATGGATTTTTTCAAAGTCAATGAATAATCGTATTTAATAATCGTGATATCAATTATTGACCCAAATAATCGTGATTATGATTGTTGCCATAATCGCACAGCCCTACAACACAGGACTTCTGAATGATGGGTTACCTGCTAAAGTGGCTGGTAGGGGGGAGGAAATACCACAGCGAGAAACCAAGATCTTATTTTAGAGCGTTTTGGTTGTGGTTGGTGGTCACTTGTCACCCTGTGAAAGACTACTGTGTGTTTTCACTGTCTTCACCCAATCTATAGCAGCATATATCACCAAAATGCATGGTTTGATTCTTAGCAGGGCTGCAAGAAATGTCTCTTTAATATCTAATTCATCTGTAAATTCCCTTTTTTAATGTATCAATTGAATCACAAGTTTCCGTTAATTTTGCAGTGAAGGCCTTGTGTGAAATACTTTTAGCTTTTACAACTGTCAGAAGAAATTATAACGCTTTTGTGAAATACTTTATTACATTTTAGCAAAATAAAGCAGTGGTCACATAGAAAGGATTATGTATTTAATAAAAGAGGCAATTGTTTAAATGCTTACCACCTCCACTAACAATATTACCGACAAACCAAGGACGAAGAAACTCAGAAAAAATGTATGAATGAATAACAAATGTCCGCCCTGATTTCCCAGAGTACAATGCAACTTATTCCAATTGTTTATTTAGAATATTCACAGCTGTCCTGAACCAGGATGCAAAGCTATAATCTTAGTAGGGCTGTACTTTTTGTGATCTCAAGAGTTTACAGCATGTTTTGTAGTGAAGGTGCCAAAAAAGCTTCACCTACTGTCAGAGGAAAGTAATATGGTCTTGTGAAAGTTGATAAAGTAAGTATCGGTGCAACATCCCACCTCAAAGACAGTTTGTTCAATATTCTGGAGAAACATTCGACTAAGAGACTCAGAACATTTAACAATGAATACAAAAGTTAAACTCAGGTTTTCCTTTGGTTACACAGAATTAGCAATTGAAATTTCAATCAGCCGAAACGTGTGAATTGAAAAGTATTCGACAATCAGAAATGTTCAGGACTGCAACCACTCAAGAGTTTCTGAACAATCCTCGATCAGGGACTTTTTGGGAGAACAATCATTTCCCTAGAAACTTAATTTAGACCCTGGTTCCTGCAATCAAAAAGCAAAAGCTCCTTAAAAAAGGTCCCTAGTTCTGGGATAAAGCTCCTGTTGTTAAAAAGGGGTTCACGTAGAGACAGATGGAGTCTAGATCAGTCCTTTTGCAGATAATCAACTATAAATCCTGCCTGCATGCCCCATTTTCATGTGGGTAGTAGTCTACCATCATTTTACATTTCAGCATATTTGAATGATCTGTTTGCTGTTCGGAGCCAAACACTTCAGAGACATGTTTTGTATATATCTGAGACCTATAATATATTGATGAAAAACAGTATAATAGGGGACCTTTAAAACGACTCTACAAGGAAGAGGAGAGGATATATTCAGATCATTGGCTGAGAGAAGATTCTAGCTCTTTGCAGACGGATCATTAGCCGTCTGTTAAACGTAGTCAATGAGTTACAAGTTGGAGAGAATAAAAGCAGCAGCGTGTCGTGGGCTGAAGACTGCGATAATGACCTGAAACGTGAAAAACAAACACTTTGAAGTGAACGTCCCCACAGCCGTCGCCCACTCCCAGATACATTAAGTGTGGGCACTCACACAATATATACAAGACGATAGGAAAATACTTTAAAGTCAGAGCAAGTCTGAGCAGCTCCATTTGCAACAACAAGGACAAATATCCAAGACAAAAATCAAGGAAATAGACATTAAACATGACATTAAAATCACAATATGTTCACGATCCTTTGCTATATGAGCCTTTGATCCGTCCGCTCTCAGCTGAGAAAATAACTGGGTTCAGCTTTTAGCTCATTGTACACCTTTTAGACCCTAATGATTTAAATAAGGAGTATAAAAGTGTTCGTCCGGGAAATAAAAAGTTATCCGCTGATTTACAGACTTCTCCTTCCCAAAGTCAATGGGGAAAGTCTTTTTGGTCACGGACTAGAACGGACGTTGTAGTACCATCGTTTGGCCACTAAGGCTTGAGAAAAGCACAAGGAAGTCAATAATGGCGCGTTTCCACTACAGCGCGGAGCACGGTTTAAGAGGGCTGTGACGTCAGCGGCCCGTTTTTGGTTGCGTTTCCACTTGGCCTAGTACCGGCTGGCGGGTCCTAATTCACAGTTTTTCTGGCCTCATAAAAACCATGAATTAATGCTTTGTCAAGTCTGCAGACAGACGGCAGGCGAAAAACCTTTTAAAATGCGTGTTCTCTAAATGGAGATCGGCTAAGCTAACGCAGTATATGCTCCGACCGTCCACACTCACAACAACGGCCTATACAGACATAAATAAAGCAGCGACTGTATTCGCCATGACACAGGCAGTCTGTGGTTTGTACTTGTTTAACTTTTGTCTAGTTTCTGAACATATATGAGGAGCTGTGAGCTCTGAGTGCTAACAGCTAACGGCTGTGTTGTTTTTCTGGGGTGCTCATTGAAGATGACGTCACGGCTCCGCCTACACTGCGTTACTATAGATACTACCCCAGTTCCTAAACTGTAATGGAAATGCGCCATAAAGTGAGCCAGTCCTAACGAGGCCTAGCCATACCGAGCGAGGCCGTGTAGTGGAAATGCGCCATAAGTAACCACATAGTCACCAAAGTGGCAAGTATCAATGGTTGACAGAAGGGTAATGATCAACCAACAATGTCTCTGGCGTGTCCATATCCTGAAAAAAAGGACCACACCATCACTTCTTCAAACCACTGCACGCTCGTTAGATCATTTCCCTTCAGGCTGCTCGGAAAATGTCACACACACTGGGAATTTTCAACCAATACAATCGATCGACCGGAGGGCGACTATAAAAGGGCAATAAGAAAGGAGGAAGAGATTTTCAAACACATTGAGAAGCTATGATGAAAAAGATTGAAAAACTCAAACACTCTTCCAATTAAGAGCAGCCGTTACATTTTGGCCAGTTAACAAATGCTTTATTCGCAATAACAAATAAGTGGTGCCATTGTAGAATAGGTTTTAGTCACGTAATAACAGACAATGCAAGATAACATTTATTCCACAATTATCACCTTTTTTTGGATGGCGCTCCAACACATTGTACGTGATAGGCTAAGAGGCGGGACATCTCTAAGAGGTTGACCAATCACAACAGAGCCGGCCAGCTAACCAATTAGAGCAGACTGGGCTCTGGTTTCAGACGGAGGGTGAAAAGAACAGTATATGTTGTCTTTAAAGGGGTCAAAAGAGGGTTAAATGCATTCAGTAAAGTACACATTTTCAGTAAAAGAAGGAGAATGTTGTATAAATTACCACTTGGTGTTTAAAAAGGGTTCTGTCGCCACAAACCTTTTATGCTCCAGAAACTCATACCCATGCAAACCATTTTCATACAAACACCTCTAAGCACTTGCTTGCTGTTAACTTTTTGGCAAAACTTCATGACTTTGCGAGAAAAAAGTGCAGGTTGAGGCACAAACTAGTCCTCACAAAGAAGTTAAAAGTCCCCAATTATACGGTTTTTCATCAATATATTATAGGTCTCAGATATATACAAAACATGTCTCTGAAGTGTTTGGCTCCAAACACCATACAGACCATTGCAGCATCCCATAATCCCCTCTGTTTCAAAAGTGCTGATTCTCTGTCTGGCCAAAATCTGATCAGCTCATTTTCAGACAGGTTTTTATAAAAATGGATCAGGACAAAAAGAGAGAGAATCTTTGTTCCTGAAACTTTCAGAATCTCTTTACACAGAGGGGACACATGTTGATGTAGAAGAGACATGAACAAGTGCATTTTGCATAATAGGTCCCCTTTAATACTGAAACATATGTGGAAGATTACCCCTGGTTACTGTAAATTAGCTCCAAACACCCCTCATACCATCCTCCCTTCCCAAAAAACCCTCTAATGTACATACCAGGGCTTCCCATAAAGAAACCACGCGGTAATGACGCCGGGCCTCCTGGCACGGTTAGAAACAACATGTCACAGAGCTGAATTAAAACCGCCTGGGAAGGGCAGAAAAAAACCAACCACTAAGGCTTGTGGTGTAAACGAGGCAGGAGAAAGGCGTTGGCTTGACCATAAACTGGCTTTAACGTCTTCTCCAGTACTTAAACTTGACGGAAAAAAAAAAACGCAGAGAGCAATTTCATTATTACTTGGTTTGTGGAATCATGAGTGTAAGTAAAAATGCTTTGAATGGATGTAAGTATATAGGGCTTTTGCTGTATAGCTGCAAATAACTAGTACTTTGATTACTTTTTGATCTGTCAACTGTTTTTCAATTAAAGGTGGGGTAGGTAAGTTTGAGAAACCGGCTCAAGAAACACTTTTTGTTATATTCCATGGAATGCTCTTAACATCCCGATAGCAATGAATATCTTAAGTGCTTTGACAACAAATCCATAAAAATATGTCATCTGCGGAAGCTGTAATACTGTAAAAAGTACGACCAATCATTTGAGCCGGCCCGGCTAAAGTAACTGGATGGCCTACCTGCCTGTCAGCCTTCCATCTGTGCACAAACTTATCTCGTGCCCTCATTGGTCATGTGTGCGTTCGTGTGTGTTGGAGGAGGGGCTCTGTAAGGAAGTGGCAGATTTTTTCCGGCTGTGTATTTTCAAATTCTAGCGCACTCGAGCTGGTTTCTCCAAAATTACCTACCCCACCTTTGAGCGATTAGTCTTTAAAAAGTCACTACAAAGTGAGAAATGGTCTTTAAAACTTCCCAGAGCCTTAAGTGAAGTCAGGAAATACCTACTTCTTTCCAACTAACCGTCCACAACCTAGAGACATTCAATTTGATATAATAAAGTATTGCAAATCCAGATACAAAAACTTGGCAATGTTTTTTCATTTCATGCCCATTTAGTGCTTTTACTGTAAATCCTAGTGATATACAGTATGTTTTCAGACGTCATCATTACAGATGCCAAGTGGTCCATTAAAAATGAAGGTCTCACTCCAGCAGTGTTATCCAGAAAGCTGTTTTATCCCAAGAAATGCAAGCAAAAGGATTTTAGGGAAATTATCTTATAATATAATATGTACCTTCTTCTGCCAACAAGAGTGTTTCTACATTTTTCTGATAGTGTTTATCTCATTTTGGGATCAAACTGTTTATCTTACAGCTACAACTGAGTGGATATTACTTGCTTCATTCTCCAGTTTGACCAAAAGTGTTTATGAGCAGAAGCATTTAGCTCATAATGGTGCATCGGAATGATTATTTCTGCAGAATGGAGGATTACTGACAGGAGTTCAGCGTCCAAACCAGCGTTGGCACGGTTCAGTCTGACCATGAAGCCGGTTGGCGAGGTGAGAAACAGCTCTGGTGTGAAACTGTGGTCGGTCACACACACACACACACACACACACACACACACACACACACACACACACACACACACACACACACACACACACACACACACACACACACACACACACACACACACACACACACACACACACACACACACACACACACACACACACACACACACACACACACACACACACACACACACACACACACACACACACACACACACACACACACACACACACACACACACACACACACACACACACACACACACACACACACACACACACACACACACACACACACACACACACACACACACACACACACACACACACACACACACACACACACACACACACACACACACACACACACACACACACACACACACACACACACACACACACACACACACACACACACACACGAGAAGAGCTGGCAGTCTCTGAAACAATCGTTCTCAGACATTAAGACCCAGAGTCTGCAGGTTTTTCTTTCCAACAAGCCAACACAGTGGACCAATCCGCTGATTAGCAAGACTTCATCCCTGGAGGATGTACCAATTAGTGAAATGAGCTGCATGGAATAAAAGTCTGCAGAATAAGGAGTCAGGACCCAATGGCGCCAGGATTATAACTCTGCTTAAAAGCAACATGCACACAAATGTAGAGCTGATATAGTGCTTTTAATTGAACAAAAATACAAGTTTGTTGACTTATTGATTGCTTGAATAAATCCACAAATCTCTAAAACTGCACAAAGTATCAAGCAAGAGCACAATCTTACATATTGTACTTAAGTTTTTAGTAAATAGAGTTAGTCATTCATCAAGCATATAGTAATGCAGAAAATACTTATCGATTACAGTAATCTCACTTGACTGAGACCTACATTTCCAATCATTTGCCTAGGTGCAAAGAAGGGGAACACCTTCGAATATTGACATTAAGGGGACTTGTACTTATTTTCAGATTCATATTTGTATAAAGTGTCTCTACTGTGACATGTCTCCATGCTTTTATTTTTCTCACAATGTGTTGGAGCTCGTCTAGCCAATAGAAGCGCAAGTGTTACATAGTGATGTCATTATGTTAGGGAAGTAAACAAAGGAAACAAATGGAGGCCTATATTACACGTTACAGGAAAGGGAAAACCCCCAAAAGGATTATACGGCCTTCTGTCTCAGTCGAAGTAAAGAAAAAACTAATAAATGAATGTTTAAAGACTTCTAAATAGTCACCGTTAATTTAAGCATCAAATCGTGACGTTCCTGCCTGAGTGAAAAACCTCATTTGTTCTTCCCTGCCGTTAATCGATGACACCTCCCTCCATCACGACTCTCCCTGTTGGCTCACAGTAATGCACTGTAGCGAAAGCAATTCAATTCACCAGCATTCAGCAGCTACTAAAGCACCTCGATCTGCGCTTTTCTTTTTACATTGTTGCTCTCATATTCCCTCTCCAAGGCAACAGCAGCAACAAACACGCTGCCTCCGCCTCCGTCTGCACTTTAACGTTCCTCACAGTGTGATCTTCATTCTGTTCGGGATGAGGCAGAGGGCTGGAGGTGGTGACGGATGTGGGAGAAGAAAGTGCCGTCGAGGGGGTCGTGAGTTCGAACTTCAACACAGCGACTGCTTTGTCTAGACGTGGCGTTCCTGACAGACACTGGCTGCTCTGTTCTCGCCCCCTGACGGCAATATCTGGTCGAATCGGCAGAAAAACAAGGTTTCTTTGAGGAGAAAATGGACTCTTACATGTCCGTCGCTCCTCATCAAGAAGCACTTTGTGTCTGATGTTAGAGAAAAGGGTCAGCCGGTCACATCTGTTGGACGATACAGACCAGGGGTTTGTGACTGAGGGTACCCAGGAAAAATGATCTAATAGAAATGTAATTGAATAAAGGGTTTTAACTGATCTGTAAGTGCAGATTTTGTAGCCTCGGTGAGAATAAAACTCTTAAATGTGGCACTTTTTTATGCTTTTGTTTAACCAATTTTTAGACGTACACAACGTTTGGTCCTTGAATAGCACTTTTTGAACATTAAAGCATGTAAACATGTCACAGTAGAGGCACACATTACAAATATGAACCTGGAAATGAGCAGAATAGGGCCCCTTTAACCCCAAATTGCTCCTGTAGGCAGGTCCAAGGTATTGAGTTTATGTAAGTTCTTTGGATAAAAGGCTTCAGCCAAATAATATGTAATAATAATAATTATGCTATTTAATAAAGTGATATTTTAACACTTGATTAGCCTTTAAAAAACATGGTGCTTGCTGCAATTTTGATTAATGCACTCGTCCATATTGCCATTTCGATAACATTTGGATTCATTGTGCAGCCTTAATGGGAATGTCAATCCTTTTGTGAATACTGGATGAATTAGTCTGCTCGTTTGAACTGGTAAAGGTGCCGGAAAAGCCAGAGGATCAACAAACTCAGTATGGATTCATCCGCTGAAGAACATGAATATCCGTTCCAAAAGCCATGAAAATCCATCAAAAAGTTGCAGAATATTTAGGTTTTGATTAAAGTGGTGGAACAAACTAACAGACAGATATGAAGATGCCTGTTCAAGGTATTTGGTGTACAAGTTGCTTTGGATAAAAGGCGTCAAAATCCATCTGATAGTCGCAGAATATTTAGGTTTTGATTAAAGTGGTAGAACAAGCTATTGACCCACTAACAGACGGATATAAAGACGCCACGATCATGCAGAAGAACCTCCATTAGTGCCTCCTCTCCACCATCCTGTGATCGCTCGGCTCCAGCCCACGTTCCCCCACCATCGATATCCTGGCCTGGATTTCGTAATGAGTCAGAGTGGTTCTTTGAGATGAGAGTGTCTCTTCCTCTCACACACCTCCTCCTGTCATTTCACACATGTGGAGACTCAAGTCGCCATCTTTCTGTCGCCATCACACACACACACTCCGAGATCCACAAAATCTGCTTCTTGGCAAAAACTCACCCCCCCGTCGTGACACACATACAGAACATTCAGCCGAGTGTTAGACTTACACTGAGAACGGGTGGGTGGTTCAGTTGGTTTTGCTTGAGGGCACTTCAACAGGGATGAGTCTGAACATTTGTTTGACTGAGAGACTCTAACGTTTACATTAGATTTACTTTGGTTATCTGAACTTTGGCAACCTGTTTTGTCGCAGCAGCATGTAAACAAGGCATTGCACACCCAACATGTGAAAGATAAGAGAATCTCTATCGAATACACAAAATAAATATACAGAATTTAAGTTAACAGGCTATTATTACACGGCTTGGTTGAATACTCGATTCTGATTGGTCAATTTGGACATTCAGAGGTTGTTAATGCCTGATAACAAACTGATAAGGAGGAGACAGGAAGAAAGCACTAAAAAAATAATAATAATAACAATGATTATTATTATGAATTTCACTATTCAAAAATAATTCATACATAAATAAAAATAATAAAAAGTATATATTAAGTATGTAACATATTAAATAAATAAACAATAAATCCTACTTCTTACAATTATTATTATGAAATGTACTATAGAAAATAATTAAAAAATATATATATTCATTTTTTCTTTTTCCTGGTTATTATTCTAATTTATAAAATAATTACACACGATAAATGTAAAATATATTAAAAAATATATTTGTTCTGAAAACTACAATTTAAAGGGGACCTATCATGCAAAATGCACTTATTAAATATGTGTCCCCGGTGTGTCGGGGAACTCACGCAGCGTCAGAAAATATCGGAAAGGTGGACCCACGGCCCTATCAAAAACGTTGCTATCAGAAACAATGCCCGACTGTTTTGGACGTAATATGGTCGTTGTTTACATTAGCATCGCTAACACTCAGAGCTAACCTGTACTGGAGAGCATGTGTGTGAAGAAGCAGGAAATAAAAAGGAACTCACCTTGTGGTATAACCGGCAAGAGAGAAAGCCTTTGAGCTCCATACTGTTTCAGAAATAATCCTTGATAATCCATGATATGGCGTTTCATCACCGCAGCATTTAGTTTAGACAGTAGCTGCCGGGTCCCGCATGAGCTCAGCCCCCTCCTTTTTTATCAATTCTTTTTTTTGTTTTTAAAGCTTTATACCCCAAATCAGCACTTTTGAAACAGGAAGTGAAATAGAGGGATATGAGGCATGGCTAGAATGGGTGATCTGTTTGGTATTTTGAGCAAAACACTTCATAGACACGTTTTTTATATATTTGTATATATCTGAGACCTATGATATTGCCTAAAAATAGCATGATAGGTGACCTTTAAGCTTTCGGATAGCTTTAAATAAAATAAATATTTAATTAGACACGCAGTCCAACAACATTTTTGTGCCACTAGTGACAACACTTCAGACGTGGTGCCACAGCAGGCGTTACCGTATGTAATTACATTTTAATGGCCTCTCTTCTCTCATCTCGACCACGGCTAATAGCGGTTAAGTTTTATCAGCTGTGTTCCTGCTGCAGCTGGAAAACTCCCACGCTCCTTTGCTGCCTCCGGCAACGACAACAAGAGGAGGAGGAAGAGGAGGAGGAGGAGGAAGAGGTTAACAGGCCGAGCAGATAACCCGTAAGAAATAAAGAGGAGAATATCTTATGAAAAAGATGAAAAGGTTTTTATTTTTAGTGCCCCGCTCTGTCTCTCTATGGTAACCTGAAGTCGGCCGCTCACAGCTGCTGCTCTCATTCTGCTCCAGCTGAACACACACACACACACTAGGGCTGTGCAATTAATCGTATTTTAATCTCGATTACGATTTTGGCTTGCAACGATTACGAAAACAACATAATCGAAATAAAACGATTATTATTTTTATTAAAAAAAGAAAAAATGTAATTATTATTATTTTTAATTTGTATTGGTTTTTCAGTTGAATTATACTTAAAGTTCAGGGTAATCAACTGTTAAAAACATACTGTTCACATTTTTTTTTCAATAAATGGATGTTTCCAAAGTAAATGGATAATCGTTTTTAATAATCGTGATATCAATTATTGACCCAAATAATCGTGATTAGGATTTTTGCCACACACACACACACACACACACACACACACACACACACACACACACACACACACACACACACACACACACACACACACACACACACACACACACACACACACACACACACACACACACACACACACACACACACACACACACACACACACACACACACACACACACACACACACACACACACACACACACACACACACACACACACACACACACACACACACACACACACACACACACACACACACACACACACACACACACACACACACACACAGGTTTTGCTCCAATAACTCCTTCATCTAGGATCAGGTGAGACACGCTGAGCTAACTGTGTTTGAATGACCGCCTCTCGATTCATTCCCCTCCTCATCACGTGGACTGTGTGTGTGTGTGTGTGTGTGTTCTCAGTGCACATCAAACAGCACTCATGTCATCAAATCAACAGACCGAGAGACCCTGAGCAAGAGAGGGCGAGAAGGAGAAGTGGAACAGTACAGATTTTGGACTGAACTGCTTCATGAAACGGTTGAGTATAAAAGAAATAAGAAGGGACACACTGACCGAGCTTTTTGAACATTAAAGCATGGAGACATGTCACAGTGGAGACACTAAATACCAATATGAATCAGAAAATGCGCAGAATAGAGCGCCTTAAAATAAAAAACTGTCAACAACCACTGATTCCAGCTTCATTAATGTGCTTATTCTGTATTATGTCCATATTAATTAAACAATTTTGGATAAAAACAGCAATGTATCACTATTGTATAGCCACATAATTATCATAAGACCCTTTAATCCTATAAATTAACAAATGAACTGTCAATAAACATCAGTTTCAGTCTGCATCTTGCTTAGTGGTTCAACATATCCCTCTCTCCCACATACAGTAATTAACTAACAGCAGTGTGGGTGTTTTCCTTCTTATATTTAAAGCACTAAGCAGCAAGAAAAACACTTTATTCCTGCCATGCTTGTCTTTATTTCTGACCCAGAAACACACGAACATACAGTCAGGTGTCCGACTTTAAGAGAACATCCCACATTAACCGTTGATTTATCAATTACTTGAGAAGAGAACATGACTTATGAATTATTCCTCATTTGGATATTGTTGGTGCTTCTCAAGCTAAAATGTCCAATAATCGCTGATTTGCTGCTTTTCTCTGCACTATTTCCTTACAAATTGAATATGTCTTGGATTAAATAGGCAATTTAGCACTATTTTCTAATGTTTAATAGAACTTTTATTCCTCCTAAGCAGCATTTTTGATATATCATTTTTGATATATCTCTGACACAGAAACACAGAAACATACAGTCAGGTGTCCGCCTTCTCACATTTCCTGTTGATTAACGAATTAGTGGTGGTGTTTTTCAAGCAATGATGCCAGAAACTCACTGGGTGTTTCTCAATCGCGAGTAAAGCTGCTTCAGAGCCACTATTTCAAGCATACTACGTCATCGAGTGCCACCGAAGTACTGTTCCAATCTCCAGCATACTTGGAAATCTACCGAGCCCGGCGTACTCCGTTTGGAGAAATATCGAGGCTGCACATGAGTAGACTCCGCGGTCTTAAAATCCCCACAATGCTTTGCGCACGGACCAATTTTCCCAAATCTGTGGCGGAAGATGTAAGGCGGGGCCTCTCATATGACGCACACCTGCACACTTGCTAGCGTGTTCCACTCTTTGTTTTCCGAATGTCAGGAAGTATTCTTGCCTCGCTTCTGAAGCAAGATGCTCGGCAGACATGTGCTACCAAGCAAGCGTACTCGCGATTGAGAAACACCCACTGATTCCAGCCTCTCAAACTCTCAGGATTGACTGCTTTTCTCTGTTTTACATCCCTATACGTCAACCTTTTTGGATAAAACAAGCCATTTATCACTATATTCTAACACAGAAACATACAGTCAGTTGTCAGACTTCTCACATTTCCATCAACCAATCAATAAGTGGTGTTATTGAAGCAAAAATATCCAACATACACCGAATCCAGCCGCTCAACTTTCAGGTTCGACTGCTTTTCCCTGTTTTGCATCCATAAAAGTCAACATTTTTGGATAAAACAAGCCATTAATCACTATTTTCTGACCCAGAAACATAAAAACACAGTCAGGTGTCCGACTTTCCGAGAACATCCCACATTTCCTGTGAAAGTAAACGAGGTTGGGGGTCCGATTCCCACCGGAGCTCCCTGTGTTATAGACGTACGCACTTGCAGCACTTAAGATAAAAGCCTCTACCTCTTATATAATTATGTGGAGAATGAGGAGGGAGGCTGAAGAGTGAAATATAGGTCTATATAAAGAGGGGGGGGGTACAGTCAGAGAGGGAGAGGATTACGAGAGGAAGAGTGAGAGGGATGGTTGCTATGACCTACTTCCTGAGAGCACTTCACCAATCGCTTCGTTTCACAGTGAAGATATTTTAGCATGGACACACGCCATGAAGAGCAAGGACACATTCACAGAGCGATGACAGAAAAATGCTTAAAACCATATCATTATTGGTGCTGAAACACTGAAACAGAGCAGTTTACATGGAAAAATGAATCATTGGGCAGGCTGTCTTTCACACAGCGAGGAGAAAAGGGTAAATTATGCAGAAGCCCTTATTCAGTCGGGCATGTTAATGGTTGGAAATGTCGACCTGTTTCAAGCACGTAAAACCTCTAATAAAAACTGATGGATTACACCTGATACATAATGGTAGATTGAGCATGTTGAAATAATGTCTAAATAAAATCATCCAGTCTCATAAACAGGTTTACTGAGGCATCACATTTGAAAACACCTCCACACGGACTGATTTAAAGAGGCCCTATTCTGCTTTTTGTGAGTTTCCCTTTCCTGTAGTGTGATATAAAGGATTTTGCGCATGTTAATGGTCTGCAAACGTCCGATTAGACTCCTTTGTTTACTTCTGGAACATAGTGACATCACTATGTACCACTCTGCTAAGTAAAGAAGGGACACACTTGAGGACAAGGAGCTGTAACATAGTGAGATAACTTTGTAACACAGGCTTCTATTGGCTAGTGCTCCAACACATTGTACGTGATAGGCTAAGGGGGCGGGACATCTCTAAGCGGTTGACCAATCACAACAGAGCCAGCCAGCTAACCAATCAGAGCAGACTGGGCTCTGGTTTCAGACAGAGGGTGAAAAGAGGTGCTGCAGCACAGGCAGTATGAGACAAATAAAGAGCTTTTTGAACATTAAAGCATGGAGACATGTCACAGTAGAGACACTACATACTGATATACACCTGAACATCAGCAGGAGAGGACTCTTTAAAGTAGAGACACTACATACTGATATACACCTGAACATCAGCAGGAGAGGACTCTTTAAAGTAGAGACACTACATACTGATATACACCTGAACATCAGCAGGAGAGGACTCTTTAAAGTAGAGACACTACATACTGATATACACCTGAACATCAGCAGGAGAGGACTCTTTAAAGTAGAGACACTACATACTGATATACACCTGAACATCAGCAGGAGAGGACTCTTTAAAGTAGAGACACTACATACTGATATACACCTGAACATCAGCAGGAGAGGACTCTTTAAAGTAGAGACACTAAATACTGATATACACCTGAACATCAGCAGGAGAGGACTCTTTAAAGTAGAGACACTACATACTGATATACACCTGAACATCAGCAGGAGAGGACTCTTTAAAGTAGAGACACTACATACTGATATACACCTGAACATCAGCAGGAGAGGACTCTTTAAAGTAGAGACACTACATACTGATATACACCTGAACATCAGCAGGAGAGGACTCTTTAAAGTAGAGACACTACATACTGATATACACCTGAACATCAGCAGGAGAGGACTCTTTAAAGTAGAGACACTACATACTGATATACACCTGAACATCAGCAGGAGAGGACTCTTTAAAGTAGAGACACTACATACTGATATACACCTGAACATCAGCAGGAGAGGACTCTTTAAAGTAGAGACACTACATACTGATATACACCTGAACATCAGCAGGAGAGGACTCTTTAAAGTAGAGACACTACATACTGATATACACCTGAACATCAGCAGGAGAGGACTCTTTAAAGTAGAGACACTACATACTGATATACACCTGAACATCAGCAGGAGAGGACTCTTTAAAGTAGAGGCACGACATACTGATATACACCTGAACATCAGCAGGAGAGGACTCTTTAAAGTAGAGACACTACATACTGATATACACCTGAACATCAGCAGGAGAGGACTCTTTAAAGTAGAGACACTACATACTGATATACACCTGAATATCAGCAGGAGAGGACTCTTTAAAGTAGAGACACTACATACTGATATGAAGCTGAAAGTGAATATAATATGTCCCCTTTAAGATTTGAAACATACTTCTACTCCCAGATCTTTTTACCTTGAAGTAACCGTATACACATTCTGGGTTAAAAATACTTCAGAGGCTGCATTAATGGATGTTTAGACGATGAAATGCGATAAAGGAAGCTGAGTTTGAGTAACAGATCCATAAGTCTGAAAGCTTATCAGACACCAAAATACTGATATTAAGTTATCATGGTGAGGATCATCTTCATTTTGTTGTAATGCAATGATCCAAGTTCGATTTCAAACAAGGACATGAAAATAAATAATGTACAGGAAAAGGAAAACGCTGCAAAGTTAAATTTTGTTGCAAGGAAATATTTCCACTACAGAAAGAACCATGTTGAAAAAAAGGTAATTTGTCTCCATAAATCAATATGGCAGAAAATAAATATATTGCAATGTCAGTTTTTCCAATATCATGCAGCCCTTACAGAAAGATATGTATGAAAAAATATTCCTACATTTGAGCACACACACACACACACACACACACACACACACACACACACACACACACACACACACACACACACACACACACACACACACACACACACACACACACACACACACACACACACACACACACACACACACACACACACACACACACACACACACACACACACACACACACACACACACACACACACACACACACACACACACACACACACACACACACACACACACACACACACACACACACACACACACACACACACACACACACACACACACACACACACACACACACACACACACACACACACACACACACACACACACACACACACACACACACACACACACACACACACACACACTTTTAACTGTGAGACAGTCCGCCCCCATGGGAGTGGTCCTGTCTCCTGCATTGACAGCACTTCAAATCCCCCCCACGAAAAAAAAATAAGAAAGCCTGTCATAAGAAACAGGTTCTCTGGAGACGGCCACAAACGGGTCGTACCACTTTCCCCTAAAACAGGGGGTGGTAGGGGGGATTGGGAGTAAGATCGACGGAGTCTTTTTACCCTCATTCCTAAGTGTCATGTCAGTGAAACACGAGCTGGTGAGGGAGGGTCCAGGGTTGGGGGTCTGGTTGCTAGGCACCCGAGCGTTCACAGCCGAATGCTGATTGGCTCGTGTGTGTTTCTGGAAAAAGAGGGTTAACCCAAGAAGTGTAGACCTGATTTTGGACTGTGTAGGAGTGAGTAAAAAGAGTACAGACACACAAAGGGGTCGTCTTTCATGCTCCGACTGAATATAAAATATGTTGCATTTGCATAATCAGACGTTGCGGATATTGATTTTATTGTGCTCTTTGTGCAATTGTTAGTGCAAGTTGTGCCAACACACACACACACTGTCGGGGAGCTGGAATAGAAAAATTACTTTTTTATGGTTGAAGGGCTTTCTCGATCCAATTTCATTTCCAATATCTACAGAAAGAAAAGATGGGTCTGATGGGGATCATGATAAAACTGCTCTGTATTTTGTTGGGTTTGAATAAAATGAAATTATTATTTCCCCTTGGTTTTAACATATTTTGCACGGCACGATTGCACTTCTCTACCTTGTGGTTCAGGGAGTGTATATTATATATTTTGGATTACTTGAGTGAGGGCAGACAGACAGGGAGAGATCAGAAACTGGGAAGATTTATGGGGACGGCGAGAGACAGTAATGGTGAGTAACGAGCTGCCCTACTTCAAAGACGAGAGAAAGAAACCAAAACGACAGGGTGCAACGCTGAAGGAGGACAAGGTTGATTTACGGGAACAGAAAAGAGATGAGCTGAGATATAGAAGACAGACATTGCTAAGATAAAATAAGATAAGACTTTATTTATCCCGAAGGAAATTGTTGTGCCAGAGTTATACAAAATACAGTAAACACATAATAGTAAAACTGTACACTAACAGTGCAGAAAAAAGGCCAATTCAATATCTACAGGAAACATAGACGGTCACATAATTAATGTAAATATGACCAATATTTAGAAAAAATACGTAGTGGCAGATACGTAATTGCACGTTATCATAGCACATAAGTGTGTGTGTGTGTGTGTGTGTATGTGTATGTGTATGTGTGTGTGTGTGTGTGTGTGTGTGTGTGTGTGTGTGTGTGTGTGTGTGTGTGTGTGTGTGTGTGTGTGTGTGTGTGCAGGGAGGGGGGAGATCTGGAAAAGCCCAGCAACAGGGCATGCCTTAAATAGCTAGATGGTCGCAGATAACATGACGCTGGAGAAAGCCTGATGGCTCGGGGCATGTGTTGTGTTGTGCTAAGCATATACGTGCTCAGTGCTGACAGCAGCTTCATGGGCTGCTGTCTTAGTCATATGGCAGATCACATGACACCCCCTCTCCCTCCACCCCCCCCCCCCTGTCCGCACGAGGCTGGACGCTGGTGGGCTGAAACACCGACCGCCCATCTGGATTCCCAAACATCGGGCGTCTGTAGGGACGTTACCCCGATCTACCCTCTGTCAGCGTAACAGAGAAAACCCATTTGTTTTTGGTTTATTCAGGAGTGTTTTTTTTTTTTACATTTGAGGTATGCAGCTGCTTCTGTAATGGAGCCACCAACATGACGTTATTTTTTTTTTTTTCAAAGTCAACTTCATTGTCAATCTTTCAGTTTGTGTGTACAGACAGTGAGATCGAAATACCGTTTCCCACAATCCCGAATACAAAAACAAAGACATGTAAAAATATGTATGCAAATATGTATATATACACAATCAAAGACACATTTATACATATGCACACATTAAGACCTACATAAAAGCACAACAATCAACATATCAAAAAACAGTCACTTCAATATCTTTGAGAATTTCACCGCGATGACCCACTAACAGCAAATACAGCGTTGCTAAAATCGCTAGTTAACGCTTAATTAGATCCAACAGGACACCATTCAATTCAAATGTTACTTATATAGCCCAATATCACAATTTATATATGTCACAAGGTCTTAAAAGACTGTACAACATGGGAGACATTAAGGAAAAAGCTAACCCAAACCATCTAACTTCCCAAACAGCGGGTGTCTGTAGGGACGTTACCCCGATCTACCCTCTGTCAGCGTAACAGAGAAAACACATTTCTTTTTGGTTTATTCAGGAGTGGGTTTTTTTACATTTGAGGTATGCAGCTGCTTCTGTAATGGAGCCATCAACATGACGTTATTTCACCGTGATGACCCACTAACAGCAAATACAGCGTTGCTTAACCTCTTAAGCCCTGAGCCTGTTTTTCAGGTCTCAGGCTCGAAAATGACATTCCCAGAACAAATGACCATATCTTCCCTTCTAAAAGGGTTAAATTAATCATCTTTATTCTCAAAGTAATGATAAACCTGTGAGTTGGATGTAGAAGTGTCAGAATCAATATAGATGTTTTTTATTTTAAAGAAAATTCAGATTTTACATAGTAAAAAACTGTAAATTATAGTGTCCGTCCAAAAATAATTTTTTACAGATAGTGAAAACCACCCTTCGATGATGGGTTAGTAGACTAAAAGCTTTAGGAATCCAAAGTACAACATATAATAAGTACCCTGTATCAAGATTGATGCAAAACAAGTGAAATTTGACCTTTTTAGAGAGATTTAGCCAAAAACCCCCACTTCTGGGGTCATTTGGGTGGATTTGACCTATCTCTGGCCCCCCTTGCTCGATTTTGATGAATGAAATCTCTTTATAACCGCTAGAGCCAATGGAATCGAGGGACAGTTATATACACACCAAAACGTTAACAAATAAGGAGTGAGAGTGACGCGTTACCAAAACCGGAAGCTGCATACACTCTGGTGGCTACCATTAGCAGCTAACTTTTCCGCTCCGATTTTTACATAAAAAATGGAATTATGGATTATAAATAATTTCTTCAAAGGCACAGGTACATTATCAACCTATGGATCAACAGTTGTAGCAAATTGCTAGTACTCTCACATACTTATGTATATATAATAACTTGCTATATATCTTGTTATTGTTCATTTGTAAATTCAACATGTATATTTTCTACGTTCTTGTTTACTTCTAGTCTTTTAATTTGTATTGTACAATGCCATGTCTTTTTATGCTGCTGCAACACAAACATTTCCCAAATTGGGATCAATCAAGTCTTATCTTATTTAACGCTTAATTAGATCCAACAGGACGCCATTCAATTCAAATCAAATGTTACTTATATAGCCCAATATCACAATTTATATATGTTATAAGTTCTTAAAAGACTGTACAACATGGGAGACATTTCGGAAACAACAACCCTAACCCTAACCGTCTGAGCTTCAATTTAAGGAGATGTAACAAAGCGTAGAAACACTTTGAGACAAACTACTTCGTGATGCAGAACTATGATAGTAACTAACCAGTTTGACCAAAAATGACGCCTCTAAATCATCAAGTTGCAGCACATCATCACTGGAATACATTAACAATGTGACCAATAGCGCCCAATTTTAAGACCTTGAGAAGTTAACACACATATTTGTTTTCTTCTGTAATGGTAAAGTACTGCATGGAAAACGGTGGAAAAGCTCAATCTTCTTGGTGAATAGCTTCACAGTTCTCGACAGAAAAGACGAGGCGTAGAATCACATCACTTGGGAATTAACAACGTAAGAAAAGTAAGAAAATAACCACCCAATTTGAGCAAAAACTTAACCTCATGGACTCTTCAGTATGAATCACAACACTAAAAGCATGGTGTTGCCGCACTTAATTACTCGAAGAACAAGTTTGATAATTTTTTAAAAGCACATATTTGTTTCTGCTACACTAAAACATGTAAAGTAGTAAATGAAAAATAGCAAAAAAGCTAAATTGTCTATGGCGAAGAAAAGCTTACAATTCTCTTCGATATGACTTAAACAAGAAAAAATGCATGAAATCACATTATTTGGGAAGTTATGGACTCTATTATGCAAAAGAAAGTAGTCAACATAAAGAAACTAAATACCCAATTTAAGGAAGAGGACGTTCACGTTTAAAACTTCAATATGAGAGAAAAAATGACTCTTTTCTGAGCGATAATCACTGTAACACTCGATTACAGCTAGTCTAACTGGCTGGTATCATAGTGACCATTCCCACTGATCTCCCCTTGCCAGTAAAATCATCCAAACAAGTCGTTTTCACAAAATCACAGACTGTCCAATCTGGACATCTCCGTCTGTACGATCCTTCTCTGCCACGGAGAGCAAAGCTCACAGAACAAACCGCCCAACTGTCCGGGGTATCTTAGACTACGTCGGTTTAACTTTTAATACGGATTCATAGAAGACATGCTGACGCGGTGCTTTGTTCTGCCCTCATCATTCATCGTAATTCAACTACTTGCAACCAGAATGTAGTGGCATCTTTACCCTATTACCATCGTGTGAAGAAATGTGTAATGCCAGCCCTAATGGGAGTTAACACCAGCCTCTGCAGCCCCAAGGAGCTTTTAGCATCATTTAGCTTCCATTAGATCATAGCTTCGGTAGCAGAAAGTAGTTCGATATCAAAGCTCTCAACTCTCTCGTATAGAAAAGTCATTATATTAGGCGGCCATTTCAAGCAATAGCAGCTCAGACAACAAAACTAGCACAGGAAGAAGCAAAAGGCCTAAAAAAAGGACTGACTGGTGAAGAAATTGAAACAAAAGCAGATAAAAAATGGTGGAAAGCGAACCAGAATTTAAGAGGACGACCTAAAACAACTACAGATCATGAAGAACAAATGGGATATCTGGTGGGCTTTTATTCTCAATTAGCTTAAACACATTGTTGTGGGAGTGTCACAGGGTGTTTGCTTCAATAACCTTGAGATCTCCTACTTTCATTCTCCAACACTGAAAAGACTACAGTACAGTGTCCTGGTATTATAACTATCTCTTTGTGTACATATGAGGAATTTGAAAATGGCCATCAGCCAGAAGCTTAATCTTCTTTCTGTCTGGCGTCTTTATCCATTTTGACTCATTTTGGCAGCCATTACTCAACAAAAAACTGCTCTTTGTAAAAAAAAATATATATCATATAAATTGTTATCACCACAATTTTGTCTTAATTTACATATTGTGTTCTTGTACATATCATATTCTATTTACATGTATATAGACATTTTGCACTACTTTGTATTTTAGTATATATGTTGCATTGTTTGAGGAGCTCAGGTCAGAAGAATTTCATTGCCATTTCCACACTGTAGCTTTGTGCATATGACAATGAAACCTTTGCATTTGAATAGACTTTTCTCAGCATGGAATTGGATTCAATAAGCCTACCTTTAAATATTAACTTGTATATTTTTACTCTAACTTTTTATTTTGTGACTTGGTTTATCCATATATGTACTTTGGTCAAAAGGGATTTCTTTACAGGCAGTTTAAACAAAGAAAAATGCCTTCTCGTACGTCTTAAATCCGAAAACATGGTGTTTTTTCTGGCTTTTTTTTTACATAAATGAAGTAATAAAATAGTTTAAACTGTTTTAAAAAGTAACTAAATACATGTTAGTATATATAGTTATACATACAATAGTTAAACGTCTCTAAAAGCTATAACAATGAGTAGTATTTTGGGTGACCCTGTAAGACAAGTCTTTAAAAAAGCATTTTTGCATAATTCTTATAATAGAAGAACAGCATATTGGCTAAAATTGAGCAAACCTCAGTAAACGAGGGTCATTTCATTGCCATTGAAAGCTTTTGAGCATTTGACAATAAAACCTTTGAATCATTTCTGAAACCCACCTCACACCTGTGGCTGGAGGACACGAACAGAACAGTTCTTGCTCTGAGGGTCGGGTAAATGAAATGCAAACCTCTGATAAAAAAGCTCTTGGCGCAGAAGAATGGGCGACTTGTTTAGCCGCCAGCTACGCTAATCATGTGATCTCACGGTCGTTTGGCTTATCGGCCCTCAGCCTCGTTTTCTTTTCCTCCAGGATGAAACCTGATAGGGCGGCTCAGCCAGCTTTAGCCACGCGCCTAATTAATCTGCGGCACCAAAGCCTCTTAATAATACCCAAACGTCACAAAAACAATCGTTGTAGTCAATGCCAACCTGCCGACGTTTGGTCCAAGCTTTTGGTTTGAGTGGTACAGTTTGGGAATTGGTAGTATGGAGATAAGAGGACTTAAAACTGCCAGTTTCCTGTGTTACTGTGCCAGTGCAAGGTGCTTTGGATAAACGGTCTAAAGGCAGGGTCATTTGGGGTTTGATTGCATTTGGACCAAGCTTTGGGAGACATAAGACGGGTTCACGTATGAAAAATGTAACTGTATTCCCCCAAAAACTATTCTGATTACTGTTACATAAAAAACTGGGGTTTACTAGCAGGATTACAATGTTACTGAAAAACTCAAAAGAGCATCTAGTGTTTGTTGTAAAGGGATCAGATGTTATTTCTTCTCTGTAAGCTGTTCTGTTCTGTAGGCTAATACTTTAAGTGTGAATCTAAACGCCTTCTGCCTGAATCTGCTGTATGGTTCTCACTTTCTCTGGTTCATTTGTTCTGTTTTTAATTCAGTAAGTGAACCTATATGTTCATAAAATAGTGTGTGTGAGCTTAACTTTGCGTATTAAACTAAAACGGAGCATTTTCTGTCAGCTCAGATTCTAGGTCTGCTCTTTGAAACTGTAGTATGTGCTCATGGGTTTCATTGTTGGCGTTTAGGCTCCTACATGTTGATGTAATCCAAAAGTAACAGACAGTAATCAGGTTGAATTACCTTGATATTTTGAAACTCAGGTTAGGCTACTGATAACATTTTTGTAATTGTCTAAAACCATTGTTGTGACACTGAAGTCCCTGCAGCTGGTGGCCAGATGCTGCTTTTCTTCTGGTTGTTTAAAAGCATTTGGATAAAGACCTGGCAACCGAATGGATGTGGGAGTTGGATTTAATCCTTTTTGTCACACTGGGCCGCTTTGTCAGGTGTTATCAGTTTTTTCTTTTACCCGCCCTCTATCGTCTTTGCTCTGATTTAAACAGACTTCTTCGCTCTTGATATCTTTCCGAACCCTGTCTCTTTTCTATTTCCCTTCGTCTTCTTCATGCCCTGGTCCTCCCCTGCCCGTCTTTGTCGCTCTTCCATGAGGCTTATCAGCGACAGAACAAACAAACAAACGCATTGTGTTGTTTTTTTGTGAGAGCAGTCAAGAGGCTTATTTCATTGAAACCTGGGCAGGATATCCATCCACAGGGGAGATGGGGGGGGGGCTGCAGGGATTCTTAATGCCAGCTGAACACATGGGTGAAGTGGCAGTGAGGGTGGAACAAAAAAACAATCCAATACCAGGAACACAAAGAGCCAGAGACGAGGTGACAATGGAGCACAGACCGTCCTAAATATACAGAAAAAGGACAAATAAAGAGGACGGATGAACCAGAATGGAAAAAGACTTTGAAGAAGTGAGGAAGAAGGTATACAGATTCAAATTACTGACGCCTCCATGTCAAGGAAAGGCTGACAGTCTTTCTAAGTGCGTTTCAATATCAACAAGGTCATTGACTGCAAAGCTACACAATAGGCTGAATATCATGAGAACTGAACAAGATGGCCAACAGCAGAATTACACAACACAACGAGGACAGAAGGCTGCTATGCAACCCTAAAGGTCACCGGCTCCATCCCTGCAACAAGTGTACAGTGTTTGACGTGCAACAGAGAAAGATATTGAGACTGCTTTTTGTTTCAGAGAGTCAGCTGAAAGCCCTAAAGAGGCCCATCGTGCTTTTTGGGGGTTTTCCCTTTCTTGTAGTGTGTTATATAGATTTAACATCTAAGGCTGAAATCCCAAATGTTCACGCTAACCCTAACCCTGCCTGAAACGCCTCAATTAGACTATTTTATTTATCCGTAGTGTTACACTCACGCTTCTATTGGCTAGCGCTCCAACACATTGTACGTGATAGTCTAAGGGGCGGGACATCTCTAAGCTGTTGAACAATCAGAACAGAGCTGGCCAGCTAACCAATCAGAGCAGACTGGGCTCTGGTTTCAGACAGAGGGTGAAAAGAGGTGCTGCAGCACAGGCAGTATGAGAAAAGTAAAGAGCTTTTTGAACATTAAAGCGTAGAGACATGTCAGAGTAGAGACACTACATACTGATATACACCTGAACATCAGCAGGAGAGGACTCTTTAAAGTAGAGACACTACATACTAATATACACCTGAACATCAGCAGGAGAGGACTCTTTAAAGTAGAGACACTACATACTAATATACACCTGAACATCAGCAGGAGAGGACTCTTTAAAGTAGAGACACTACATACTGATATACACCTGAACATCAGCAGGAGAGGACTCTTTAAAGTAGAGACACTACATACTAATATACACCTGAACATCAGCAGGAGAGGACTCTTTAAAGTAGAGACACTACATAATGATATACACCTGAACATCATCAGGAGAGGACTCTTTAAAGGAGAGACACTACATACTGATATACACCTGAACATCAGCAGGAGAGGACTCTTTAAAGTAGAGACACTACATAATGATATACACCTGAACATCATCAGGAGAGGACTCTTTAAAGTATAGACACTACATACTGATATACACCTGAACATCAGCAGGAGAGGACTCTTTAAAGTAGAGACACTACATACTGATATACACCTGAACATCAGCAGGAGAGGACTCTTTAAAGTAGAGACACTACATACTGATATACACCTGAACATCAGCAGGAGAGGACTCTTTAAAGTAGAGACACTACATACTGATATACACCTGAACATCAGCAGGAGAGCACTCTTTAAAGTAGAGACACTACATACTGATATACACCTGAACATCAGCAGGAGAGGACTCTTTAAAGTAGAGACACTACATACTGATATACACCTGAACATCAGCAGGAGAGGACTCTTTAAAGATGATAAGGACATATTTTTGCTTCCCTAGAGTCCTATCCATCACTGTGAATGAGTTGCATACAAAGAATTATTAAAAAAAAGCCTGAGCAGACAGACTTAAAGTAGAGCCTCGACAACCTAAGAGGCACATCCTGACCTATAAACAGAACTGCAGAGAGAGAGAGAGAGAAAGATTGAGGGTCGTGCAAATGTTTGTACGGATATAACTTGGCATGTCTTCCACCGTAAGGACAGGCAACCTCGATCCAGAATGGGTTCTCCGGGTTCTCCGGGACACCACAGAGTCATCATCTGTGCAGCATCAGTATTCAGTAACCACAGATCAATACCTCTCCCATTTAAACTCATCCCGACCTTCCTCACTCTGCCATTTATCTGGGGAGTATACGCACATTACAATGGCTTCAAAAAGCAAGGAAATACACGTTCAGAGGTTTTATGGCTTCACAGTTTCACAGCTCTAACAGCAGCTCGTGTCTTATTTCATATAGGTTAGAAGAAGTAAAGAGCACACCACACTGATAGGAAGATTAGTCTATCCACAGAATGTAAGCTGCCACTTCAGTAACATTATTAACGTGTTGGTATATCTATGGATTCAAAATAACCATGCAGTTCCAAAATCGCAATATGCAATATCCAAAAAGCAGGATGCGCAGTGTATGTTTTAGGATGCATTTGTCTAGAATACCATTCTCTGAATTAAGTATTGTGGTCCTGGCCTACACATTGTATTCTAAAGACTCAAGATAAGGTACAGAGCCTCCAAGAAAAACAGAACATTCAAGAAATGAGAACAATACCAGTAATAAGATCACAATTACAATATAAGTCAAAACTATTTCCAAGTCATGTTGCCCTATTTCAAACACTGGCCGCTCTTACGAGGCCTGCTTGATTTCTTATTTGCTCACAACAAGTTTGCTGTATCTTACTGATCAGTGTGTACTAAATAAGTCAATACGGTTTAGAGAAGGCCTAGAATCAAGAAATGTAATGATCAGGAGTTTGAATTTTAGCAAATAACCATGATTGATGAACTGAATCTAGTAACAAGTAAATATTTTCTTTGGGTGCTAAAACAAAAGGCTGTTCTTTCCAAGTTCAGTCCTATAGTATCTCTTAATATCAACTAATATTACTTGGTAAGTTTGTGTGATTGTGGAGAAAATTGCCAATGTGTGGACATTTCATCAATGTGTTCTGCTTTGGTCGGGAATAAAGGACATCCAATTGTCTGCAAATTACTTTTTTAAACCACAAGACAAATCAAAATGGCTCAAACATTTAGAAACAAAACCCAAAAATACACACAAAAGCAAACTGAATGCATCCGTCTCTCATCTATCTGTTTTACCAGACAATCTTCAGACGGACAGATTTCTGCAAATACTTGATGGACTGACTAACCATCTTCTAATCCACTACATATAGTTTACCACTAGTCCCTTGTATTTCAGCCAAATTCTTGCAAAAATACATAAAAAAGCAAACCGAATGCATCCGTCGCTTATCTATCTGTTTTACCAGACAATCTTCGGACAGACAGACTTCTGCAAATAGCGGATGGACTCAAATCCACTCCATACATACATTGTTTCCTTGTATTTCAGCCAAAACTTCAGCTGCATATGCCAATATAAAACAACAATTTCACCTTTAAATCAAGCGGCACCTTCCTAATTGGTTGTCAGTAGTCAGTAGGGACCAACAGGAGCCAGAAGCAGTGACTTCCACCATCTGTTTGGTTCTGATACTTCAGCAGGTGGCGCTTGTTTGGACACTAGGGTTTGATCACGCTGGCCTTTTCTGGCAGGAGGCGCAAACCAGTCGCTCAGCCAGCTCCCGTCCAACAGACACAATTAGAGACACTGCTTATCAGCGGGTAATTACAAAGCAAAGAAAGGAACAGTGGGGCAGAGTCTCTCGTCGTGATCACACAAGTGTTCTGCACATTTCTGGGGAAAAAGCCACTGATAATAACACACTCATTTAGCAGGCATTGGTCACCATTCATCACTCATTGAACAACTCAATTCTGGGTCATTATTACAGCTTATCGGCTCATCTCAAAGGCGGTTTGCTCCGAGCTGTTTGATTTAACCCCGACAATGGTTAAGATAGCAGAGGCTTAGCTAATGAATACAGGAGCGTGTGTTATTGTACGTGTTCTTGTGTGCTTTCCGGACTCACCCTCAGGGCCTCGATGACCAGGTCGCGGGCCTCCAGCTCTCCCTCCATGATGCTCAGCAGGGTGAGCAGCTCGGGCTTGCTCAGGTTATCCATGTTGAACTCACATTTCTGCAACAAAAGGCAGACAAAATAAAGGTCAGAATCATATAACAGTTCATTGTCAAAGTAGGGATTGGTGTTGGACCCTTGATTCTTCTTTAATACCCATCAAAAAAGCTGCTTTTTTATTATTCGTTGACCAGATTTTAGAATCAGAACCAACTTTATTGGCAAATTATGATTGCGCTACAAGGAAACTGACACTGCTCTAAATGTACACAGACAAACAGAAAAGAAAAAGGACAACATAGATGAACAAATTATAGTGTATAAGATTATTATGTATTGTATGTGAAAAATATCGATCTTTGTTGTTTGTCTGAAAATGTCTTTTTAATGTACTTTTAAATGTTTGAATTAAGTATTTTTGCACACTTGTACTTCAACTTAATTAGGTATTATATCTAAATAATTTTTCCACCACTGAAGTTTGGGCACATTAGCAAATAGCATATTAGGTAAACGTTTCTTCATCAATACACGAGCCAACTGTACAGGTCATCATTATCACAGTGGACAACTAGAATAGCACATGAGTCTGACTTGTAGAGAACCATTAAATGAAAAACCACTGCTATGACCGAGTACAAAATCTGAGAAAACAATACTGAGTGTGCTGATATACTACTACTTTCTACTTTGAGATGTTTATATTTTACAGGGTATATGCAGGAATCCTGAAGTCAAATGTAAGACCTTTTAAGACCTTTTTTAAGACCCTTTCCATACATTTTAAGACCTCATCGCCACTTGGAGTTTTAACCGGTTACATTGGCGACACACTTTACCTCACATTGACTATATACAGTATTGATTGTCCTTCCTCCTTATCTTCCAACCATTTGGACGCAAACTAGCATTTCCCCATAACGATGTTGCTTAACAACCGGCGTAAACGGAGCTTCGCGCGCTATCAAGCAGTGAGCGTGCGATGTCCTGTTCAGATGACGTCAAATCCAACGGGAAGCCATAAATAAACTACACAGAATCACACTACACACCTACGCAATGATTACATTCAGGCAGACTGTAGAATACAACCTCTTTGGACCATTTATATACTTATTGAAAACAAGCTACACAATGTAATACCTTGGAAAATGCCTTTTAATACTTTTTAATAGCCTTACTTTTCGCTAAATTGATTTATCAACTTTTAATACTTTTTAAGACCCCGCGGACACCCTGTTTTAGAATTATTTATTTCTACTGTTTTAATTTGTTATTATGTGCATTTTCTTGTTTTGTTTTATGCTGCTGCAACAAAAACAATTCACAAATTGGGATTAATAAAGTACATCTTATCTTATCTTACTTTGAAAATGCATCAAAGTCTTAAGGGTCTGATTTCAAAGATTTGACCACCAAACATAATGAATATTATAAAATAATTGGTTATTCTTCATCATGAGAAAGTACGACTAAAGAACTCATTGCAACATTGCACCAACTTTGTGTAGAAAGAAGTTGCTCACATGACAAATGCTCCACTTACTTCCCGTCTCCACCTGGTCTCATTAGGTGCAGCCCTCAAATTAGGCTCGATGTCCCGTCCTACCTCAAAGCTATTAAGGTGTGATTACATTTAGATAAGGTCATTAGGCAGCTATTTGGTCAGGAGTGGCCTCGGGGATAAGGGGTGCAGATGACTGTAATTTGGAGTGACCAGAAACACTTTATTCTTCCCCCTGATGTCATTTAAAGTGTTTTCCCGTCTACTTATGAAGGAAAGCAGCTGTGTTGCCTCCGTCTAGTCTGTTTAAAGGACCTAGGAATGTTTAAAGTGAAGTCAAACGTATCTCCAACTTTTTTATTTCCTCTCACGATGAATCCCATATTCTGTGCAGTAACAATTACAGAGTTCATAGAAGCAGACCTTTCTGTAAATAAAGTTTTTTTTTATTATTTTCTTTAATGGTTTGTATCCATTTGAAAACAATGTCCCGTTTCCTTTCTTCCTTCGCCAAATTAAAATAGTTCAGGGTAAAACTACTCCATCATTAAGACATGTTTTACTTGCTTTTATGGCTGCCATGGTTGCGTGTCTAATAGGGTGTGACCATTTTTTGTTTACGTGTGGTTAATTTGGACAAATAGAATTAGAGACTGGTAAAAAGAAAAACAGTTTGTACTGAAATTAGGTCCAAGAAATGTCAGAGAAATGTGACAGAAGCTTGGTTTATTTATTTTTTTAAGACGTTAAATTCAACAACAAACAATGAGGAAAGGTTTCTCAGGACATCATGATATTTGGGGCAGTACAGTTCGTCCTGTTCACCTTCGACCCCTCAGAGTGAGACAGCTTTTAAAGACAGCATGTTATATAGTTCAGATTCCAAAGCAAAGCGTCAAATTGTTGTGTCGAGGAACCTTGAAAGGGATTCATTCAAAGCAAAACCTCAGTGAGGAAAATGAGAGCAATTCTTGGTTGAAGAGTCCAAAAAAAGTGATGTAGCTAACTTCAAATAAAAAGAACAGAAACCAATGACAGAAGACTATGCAGTTACCGTTTTGGAAACCGTTTCAGTCATATGCTGAGAAAGCTACTTCCAGCTGTATCTTCAATATCTGGGAGCTTTTCACCGGGCTATGTGTTCACTAAAACCTTAATAAAACAAAGACTGGAGCGGGGGAAACGGAGGAATCGAAGAGCGCCTCTGCTTTCTGCTCAGGCCGATTGCTACCTGCTCGTTTCGCTGACGTTCAGTTGTCAGCTGGCCATTTAAGGCCTGATTTACAAGCCTACATCGAGACCTCGGCCAAGATTATTCCATTTCATCAAGGAGTCCGACACGTCTGCAGAGGTCCCTCGCTCAGAAAATGACTTTGAGCAGGCCGGTGTAAGATTTCAACAAGCTGCTGCCTTCTGTGTGTCCTTTATACGCTGCGGTGACGTTGTTTATTTCACCGCAAAGGAGGAAAAGTTCATGCTCAGACAACGGGAACAGAGGTAATAAATCCATATGAATAAACAGACCAACGCTACCCTGCTTTACACAGCCAGGAAACCCCTTGAAGAGAAGCTGAAAGAAGAAATACAAGAACATCTTTGTGTCTTTTTGCTCTAATTTTAAACCTTTGAGTTGGAAAAGTGTTGCGTCAAATCACGCGTTTCAGTTTAGTCAAACCGTGTTGTTTTACTCGGATGCCATGACGGCAAGCCTGGAAATAAAACCACAAGAGATTACAAAGGGATTGATTCATTCGCCTGACGTATAATCGATCCTCGAGCCCCCCGTTTTTTCCTGGAAGTGTTCATCACTCAGAGAATTGGTCGACTCAGGGAGGTTTGATGGACGGCGGACCTGAGACCTGCCGGCTGCTTCTCTCTCTCTCTGACATTTCTGCACAGTGAGCAGGTGAGGGAAGCGAACACTCATTTGTTCCATGAGTCGTGTGCTGAGGCTCGCTGTTTGTTCTCACTGGTCACCGGCTTGAGCTTCAATCTCAGGATCCATGTATTTCTGATCCTCTCCAGAATGGAAGTAGTCATCACATCCAGAGCATCAACTAGTTCCTGAACAGTGTCCTTCACATGCTGATATCCAAGAGAGGGAGTTACACAGTCACAAGATGGAGGAATAGAAAGCAGTATTCAATGTTTACTTCAGATGAGCTCCACATCAGAAATGATCATGCTTGTCATATGTCTATCTCCATAGAGGCTGAATCATCATGTTAATCACATAGCTATCATATGCCTAAAACAGTCCTGATGCTCTTCTAGGTAATCATACATCCTGTCATGTACACAGCTACAGTTGGGGTACCTTTGTTATCATGTGGACTCTCATATTGGAAGAGGACATTCACTATTTTCACAACACTGTTAAACCTGGTCCACTTAATAAGACCCGTGTCGCTTCACACCGAGCCACCAGGGACGAGAACTGCTCTTTCTGTCCTCCACTCGTTGTTCTGCTGAACAGAAAACGCTTGCTAAGGTCAGTAAGTTTCTAATAGACTCTTGTCCCATTGCTGCGAGAACAAATGTGAGTGATATTACAGCCTGCTATTAGACGCCTGGGAGGAGTTACAAGGAAAAGAGGTCATAAATTGTGGGAATAACAACGTATGAGACTTGGTTTTCATTTTATATGTCCAGGTTTTGAGATATCCGTCTTCATAGGACCTATTTCCAATGAAGTCCAGAGAAAACTGGCGCCTGTGGATCAAAGCAAACGAAACTCAAACTATAAATCTGCTGATTGGTATCTCCCTTAATTGGTTGGTCAATTGAATGTAAGAACATATAATGACAGGTGATACGTCACGTTTGCCCACAGCTTCGAATTGCTTGTCAATTGGACCTATTTGGATTTCACAAGGTGTTCAACACATCATGTCACATAAAACAAAGAATAGAAGCTAAATCCTTCTGCTCGAGAGGCTAAAAGAAGGGAATATGTTTAGTGTTTTGCTATAAAAAAGATTAACAAAACAGTTGTAGATACATTTTATTTCCACCTTCGTCACTGTTTCAGTTCCCTACAGGTGAAAAACAACAACTGTACAACATTTTTTATACCTCACTACAGAGAAATCATTAATAATATGTACAGGTGCATCTGAAGAAGCTGCTTATTGTAAAAACGTGAGTATACCTGAATTTCCCAACGGGGATTAATACAGGTCCATCTTATCTTATCTTAGTACCAGCAGGTACCAACACAACCAAAGACCCCTTCTTCCTTCCTTTCTGCAAGCGTTCACTATCTAATAAGGCAGACATACCAATGAAACCAAGGGTAAGATGTATGTAAGGTAACACGAGACCAATGATTGAACTAACAACTGAATGAAGGTAACTGATATGGTAAGAGCGGAGAACTCGGTCACGTCATGTCCGATTACCGCTCCACTTAACTGGGTTAGTATCAGCACCGATACCAATCCAATCGGGTCAGTGCAACTCTAGCTAAGAGCACCATGAACAAAACCCATTGAGCTCCATGCATTAGGAGGAGAGAGTAAACCTCAGACAGATATCTCTAAACGCTGGCACCAAAAATGTGTCTGCACGGTTGGATTGTTGAATAATTTGGGTGAACTGACCCCAATTGTAAATGGCACAATTATACCTAATCTTCTCTGATGACCTCTCCAACTGGTTTACAGGGTAATATGAAACCCCTCGTGTTTGAAAAGAGCGGAAACGTTGTCGTCAAGAAGACATTACAGCCACTCGTGTTAATGGCACTTCTCCAACATGGCGGCATATAAGACTAACAGAGACTCTCAGGCTTCATTTACACAATAGTGCTGCACAACTTTAAAATAAGGGTGGAGCTGCTGAGCGTCATTAAGTGACATTTTAAACGAAAATCCAACTGTTTCTAGAACCTTAGTGTAGTGTCGTTTTTGCTTATTATCGAACTCAAGCAGTCAGACTATCAGAGCATGGAACAGAAATAAATTATGAAAGCCTTCATCACACACAAGTTTCACTAACTGTATTTGGGAGGAAACAGGGATTAAACGTTGATAAGTTACCAGAACCTTCTATTGGGAACATTCATTCAGAATTAAGCACAAATCTGTCAAATGTTCAAAACTGCATTGTCTCCCTGCCGTCAAATAAACCCAATTCCTTACAAAGTGCTTCATATTCTACCAGTTGAAAAGTGGTTTATATTAAAGTGTATTTATAAGTGTTGTGTACAAGAAAGAAGCAAAAAGTTGACAAAACGGCTTTGTTTCACTGAAATAGCGTCAAAGTCACAAAGTGCCAGTAAGAGTTCTTAACGGAAATGTACTCACACAAAGTACTTCATTTTCTAGTTTTAAGCTTTGTATCCATAAAAGTGTATCTTTCAGTAACTTTTGGAGTGCAGATCCAACTTCTTGCTACAACTTTGACCAACTGTACTTACTGTAGTTCATTATTTCAAGATATTATCCAACAGTTTGGAGTGGTTGACTTTCATTTTTTCGCAGAATATTGCTAAGCTACGAAGTTTCTTCATTAAAGTCAGATTTGAAGATGAAGATGCTGAACGACCTGGTGCTGAGTAACACTTTAAAAAGAAATGTATATTCCCCCTAGTCTAAATGGTGTGCTTGTTGCCATCGTTTATGATCATATTTGACTAATCTTCTGAAAATAACAGGACAAGAGACACACACATTAAGGTGATGAGAGCAGGTTCACCAAACTGATTAAGAAAGATAGAAAGAAAACATTAAAATAGCTCCTTAAACTGTCCATTGATAACTTTCATTCGATTTTGCACATCGACTACTTCTTCCATTTTGACCAACTGTACTTTACCACCTAAGTAATAACAGATTATCCAATAGTTTAGGGTGGCTTTATTTTATTTTTTATCGAATAATGTCTCAACTGGTGATTGTTAAACAGGGTTCATACACTTTTTCACCAATGATTTTCAATGACTTCTCCAGGACCTTTACCTAATTTTCCATGGCCAAAAAGATTACTCTTTCTCAGTGGTACTACTGAAAATGGTTTATTTTAACATGGAACAGGAAAATAAGGTCTGGATATGAAACAGGTTGTGCCTATCTAAAACAAATCCAATAGTAGGCTTACTAGCTTCTACACGCTAAAGCAACTAAAATCTCTCACCAGCAAAATACCTCGTCAGTTAAAAGCCATTTTACGTTTCATTACTATACGATACAGTATTTATTATCATTATAGTATTACTATTTCGGTGATTAGATAAAATATGAATTATATTTGATGCAACTTTAGTTACATTTCCATGACTTTTCCAGGTTTTTAATGACCGTAAGAACCCTGGTTAAAACTAGGGATGGCTTTTGACAGCTGAACCGATTCCTAGGGTCATGGTTTGTATTCATGGTTACAAATGTGTTTAAAGCTCGGTTGGATGCTACTCAATCGGAAGCTGTTGGTACCTGTTCATGTGGATAGTTATGTCAATTGAAATCCCTGTAATGATGCTGTATGATGTCCTTTGTGTTGTTCTGTTTATGTTTCATGTGGAACCTACTTGAGCAGGTCTCCCTTGAAAAAGAGATCAATGATCTCAATGGGATACACCTGGATAAATAAAGGTTTGAAATGAAATGAAAATGGTTGATTCAGCCATTTCTCCTCACTCCTTTTTATTGGCAAAGAGCAACGGAAAACATAAAAGTAGCACGCTTCTCATTTGCAACCATCACTCGTTTCGACAGGCAGCAGATGAGCTGTAGATAATTAACATTCATCTGTAAAACCCTCAAATGAAACGTTGCTCTCTGGTTAATGTGCTCTCTCAGACAAATATCGATTATGATTGAAAGACACATTACTCTGCAACACTAATGAATAAACCTGGATGTTTTTGGAGATGAACCAGGAAGTCACACAAAGCAGCGACTCTTTTCTCAATCAGCTGATCACTTCACATCAATCTAAGAATCATATAATCATATCAAATCAACATTTTAATCTACTAAACTTGATTATTCTGAATCAGGACCATCAGTATTTAAAGTTAATAGATGTAAAAGTACACGTAGTTAAAGCTAGTTAAATGCATTCAATTATTATTTCATACATCTTGCAGCTCATCTCTCTTTCAGCTCACAGGAAGCGGCTGTGAACTTGAATTAGGCTAAAACAGTTGTGGCCTTCACAGCCAACAACAGGTGGTTAGACGGCTTTACATTACAGGTAGCTATTTTAGCCTTTAGTCACTTGCAAACATTGAAAGGTAAACCAAAGAAATATCTTCATCATGTGACCTATTGGGTTTCTTGGCCTTATAATGTTGCCTCAGATCGCATTCGTTTTAAACAAAAAAAAGGGGACGAGGCTTAAGATTTCAGTCCAAGTCGATTGAGACAAACAATGGACAAGTTTTGAGAATTGTGTTCATGGTATACAGCATTTTTATGTGTATGCACAACTGAGATTAATTGTTTATAATTCTGCAGATAAGGGCTGCACAATTTGTTAAAATAATAAATTGTGTTTTGACTAATATTGGAATTGCGATAGGATTCACGATATTGCAAAAATAATTCTCCATATGTTAAATGTTTGAGAGAAAACGATTTGTAGGCCAGGACTTCTCTGAAGACTCACAATATTACATTAAAAAATAGCATTTTAACACAAGTTATCCTTACATAAATAGTGTAGCCCTACTCCAAATATATAAAGGATGCCATACTTTTATCAGTGGGCCCTTATGTCGCCTCCATTGGCGACAGATAGTCACTTAATTGTCATTTGCATTATATTCTAATGCTTTTTAAAGTCGTACTTCCACTTGCCTTGTTGAAATGTGCTGAAACTAGCCTTGCATTAACAGACCTTTCTACATACAATGCATTTCATTAAGCGTTAGCTGTTACTGCCAACAATGTGAAATCAACCATGAAGTACTCAAAATAGCAAGAAACCGGCAAGAAGAATCATTTAAAAAAGCGAAACCATTGTAAGAGCTACTGCGTCGACTTCTATGGACGAAGATTACGGCAACATGTAATCAAAAAACGTGAGATCTGACCAAACATGTTTTTTATCAGAATCAGAAACGGTAGGTAGATTCACACGTACGAGGAATTTCACTTGGTGTTGTGCTGCATACATAAAAGTAAAAAATTAAAAACACAGATAGAAAACTATTTTAAGAAAACTATAATAACATTAAAAAATATGGTAAAATATAGCAGGCCAAGGTGCGTTGGAAACAGGTGGGTTTTCTTTATTTTCCTCCACCTAAATGACGAAAACTCAACTCATTATCTACAAAAAATGTTGTTTACTTCATCACAAAAGGCTGCAGATGAGCTGTGCAAAGAGTGGGAGGTGGGCTGCCTTTCATTGACCTCTAACCCCTCTCTGGACCATGAGGGTCGGCCCTTCTGAGTCCTTTCGAATGAGAAACTTCCCCCCCCCGCCAACAACAGAGAGTCTGACAGGGGTGAGCAAAGAGCAAAGAGCTTAATTTAGCTGGTGGGGGGGGGGGGGGGGGGGGTGCAAAAAGGAGGAAGTTGGATCCTGGAGAAAGGAGAGATTGAGATGTACGGACGCTGAGGAGTCTCCATGTCTCCAGAGCACCTGTTCACCTCTCTGCTGGATGTGAAGTCGCCTTGAAGCAGCGCAGTACAGGAGGGTTCTCTCTCTCTCTCTCTCAATTCAATTCAATATGCTCTATTGGCATGAATGTCGGGTGAACAATATTGCCAAAGCGTCAAGGATAATACAATTCAATAGTGAAGGATAAGGGAAGAAAAAATAAATAATAATAATTCATTCATTAAACAATTGAAAGTAGTATCAAATGTAAAAACACAGTGTTAACCCGTGTAGGGCTTTGTAAGAGGAACTGTTACAAACTATGGAAGCCTGTAAGGACTCATTGGAGGAGGACCACTTCAGTATATAAATATTCTCATGCCACAATCAGCTCTGCACGCCAGCTGAATATGAAACGCAACAAATACATATTTTTAGGGAGCAAATCAATCACAAACCTTCGACAAAAAGCCTCAGTTGTCATGCTGCAACCCGTGTTTGGGTACAACTCAACAAAAGGGACTAGTTTTCAAGATTTACTTTGAGTTGTCTTGAGTCAATGGTCTGACAACCAATGAAAGGCCTTTGTTAGTAGAGCTTTTGCAAACTACGGAAGCCTGTAAGGCAACATTCGAGAAGGACTACTTACAGAAATAACCATTGTAATGCCACAATCAGCTCTGCAAGCAAAAAGGTGTATATATTTGCAAGAAAAAAAAAGGTGGAATAAAATCTTTTCAGGGAGCAGTAAACAACAAACCTTGATAAAAAAGAAGTTTAGTCAGTACTTCTACTTTTACCAGAGTCTTTTTAAACATGAGTATCTGTACTTCTACTTGAGGAAAGGATGTGTGTACTTTTGCCATCTCTGTGTAAAGTAGCCTCGAAGCAGCGCGGAAGAGGGGGGGGGGGGGGGAGCTGACATGGTACTCCCAGCTATGCCAGCTGAGTCACTGAAATTAAGACCAATTTAGAAAGGTGTCTGGTGAACAGGGCACCCCCCCTCTCCCACCTTCTTCTCTCTTCAGAACTGTTACAGGATGTGTATTTTGTAAATTGTGTATTTTTTCTTGTATGCTACTTAGGTAACATCAAGCTGCCTTTGGCTCTTGTCTGCAGTAACAACATAAATGTTCCCTCTGTGGGACTAATAAAGGTATTCTGATTCTGCCTCTGCCCTGCATCCACCCCCGCAGATTTTTCTCCCACCAACATCTCCTCAACTCACCGCTAACCCCCACCTCAACACCCCCACAATGCACTGCTTCTATCGCCAGCCCACCTCTTTTTTTAAAGAGAGTTTGTGTTGGTATTGCACACAAGAGTTCAAACAAAAAAGAACGAGGACAGAAAGGACTCGAGTTGCAAAAGCATCACTGCCCATTTTTGCATCAGGTGGATAACAGCAGTCTGTGTATGGTGAGCTTTTACAAACTACGGAAGCCTGTAAGGCAACATTCGAGAAGGACCACTTAAACAAATAACCATTGTAATGCCACAATCAGCTCTGCAAGCAAAGGTGAACATCTGCAAGAAAAAAAGGGGAATACAATCTTTTCAGCGAGCAAATCAACAACAAACCCTGATAAAAACCCTCTATTTTCATGATGCAACCTGTGAGAAATCACAACTATGTGTACGTTAACATGTAATACTCAACAAATCAACTACTTTTAAAGAAATAATGTAAGTTGTCTTGAGTACGGTGAGCTTTTACAAACTATGGAAGCCTGTAAGGACTCATGTAGGTCTGATTTGAGGTGATCCACTTCAGTAAATAACAATGTTCTTTCCCCAATGAGCTCTGCAGGTGAATATCATGTGCAGGAAATAAAAAAAGGTGGAATAAAACCCTTTCAGGTGTCAGGTGGATAACAACAGTCTGACATCATGGGGGGGGGGGTTCATGACCTCACAGCGTACGGAGCAAGTGATTGATCAATTTGCACAGAGGGATGTTGAGCCGCTGCAAGGCACAACCTGAGGAAAATCACAACTATGTGCGTGTAAACATGTTAAACTCAACAAAGGGACTGAAAATACCCTGAGCTGTCTTGAGTGTATGGTCTGACTGTACGGTCTGACAATCAGTGTAAACCTGCAGAGGGCTTTGTTAGGTGAGCTGATAGAAACTACGGAAGCCTGTAAGCAATCATTGGAGGATCATCACTTCAGAAAATAAGCTTTTCGTGCCACAATCAGCTCTGCAGGCAAGGTGCAAGCTTTTCAGGGAGCAAATCAACTACAAACGTGGATAAAAACCCTCTTTTTTTAAGGCTGAAATCACAACTATGTGTATGTAAACGTGTGCAAATCAACAAAAGGACTAGTTTTCAAGGATTACTTTTAGTTGTCTTGAGTCAATGGTCCAAAAATCTGTGTTAACCTGTGTAGAGCTATCTGTTATAAGCCTGTAAGGAATCATTGGAGGTGGACCACTTCAGTAAATAAACATTTTCATGCCACAATCAGCTCTACAAGACAGCTGAATATTATATGCAAGAAAACTTTTTATTTTGAGGAAGCAAATCAACCACAAACCTGGATAAAAACCGTCTATTTTCATGCTGCAACCTGTGAGAAATCACAACTATGTGTGTGTAAACAGGTCAAACTCAACAAAAGGACTAGATTTCAAGAATTACTTCATTAAATGACCATTCTCATGCCACAATCAGCTCCAAAACTATTTTATCAGAGAGTAATCATCCACTGAAAAGCCTCAGTTGTCATGCTGCAAGCCGTGTTTGGGTACAACTCAACAAAAGGGACTAGTTTTCAAGAAATACTTTGAGTTGTCTTGAGTCAATGGTCTGACGATCAGTGGAAGGCTGTTAGGTGAGCTTTTACAAACTATGGAAGCCTGTAAGGACTCATATAGGTCTGATTTGTGGTGAACCACTTCAGGAAATAACAATTGTCTTTCCCCTATCAGCTCTGCAGGTGAATATCAAGTGCAAGAAATAAAAAAAGGTGGAATAAAATCTTTTCAGGGAGCAAATCAACAACAAACCTTGATGAAAAGCCTCTATTTTCATGATGCAACCTGTGAGAAATCACAACTGTGTGTGTAGACTCAACAGAAAGACTACTTTTAAATAAATCCCCTAACCCCCAACCTGTATAGGGTTTTGTAAGGTGAGCTTTTACAAACTATGGAAGCCTGTAAGGAATCACGTAGGTCTGCTTTGTGGACCACTTCAGTAAATAAATAACCATTTCAATGCCACAATCAGCTCTGCAAGCCAGGTGAATATAACTTGTAAGAAATCAAAAAGGAGGAATACAGTCTCTCCATGGAGCAGACCTCGATAGAAAGCTTGTATTTCCAGATGTAAGCGTCCTGCAGCCTGCCTCACATCTCTAAGTCTCTGCGTAGTAACCCCGTTTACAGCCGTGATATATATGAGCTACAACCGGAGTACACTGCACGGTTCCTCTGCGATCCGGAACAAGCAGGCGACAAGAAAATAAATCATGTTAAGATGTGATAAAACAACTGCCTTATGTGAGAGTCGCATTTCTGAGTCACCCTACACCGAACCCCTTGTTTTTCTCCAGACATTGTCACCGCTGTTGCTCCATAGAGATGCGCACGGCATTTCTTCGCCTTTTCACCACCTAACAATAACAATAAAAGCCTCCCTCCATGTCTTACCGTGTCCACACTCCCCAGCACGGCGGTGGCCAGGGTTTGTACCGGAGGAGGCTGCTCTCCACTGGCTCCCTCCGACGCCATCTTCGTACTGTAGCGGTCTGCTGGAGCGAGGGCGCATCCGGCACTCATTAACTATTGCGCTGCTGTGCGCAAATCACTCCAAAACAAGGCCATTGGGAAAAAAGGGTGGAAAGAGAAAAATGTGGGATTTTGGAAGCTGGGAGCTGCGTAATTTAAGGATAAGGGTTGCGAGCACGACAGGTCTCCAAGCTGTGGAGAGAGAAAGTCCTGTGTGTGTGTGTGTGTGTGTGTGTGTGTGTGTGTGTGTGTGTGTGTGTGTGTGTGTGTGTGTGTGAGGAGGAGGGGGGCAGTCCGGTGGGCGTGGACCGAGCGACGCGTAAAAGATCCAGATGCAAAGCCCCGGTGGAGACTGGAGAGGAGGTGCGACTGGAGAGGAGTGATTGACAGCAGCATTTGTCGGCCTCTGAAGATGTAAAATAATCCAGTGAGTGGGGGGGGTGGGGGGGCTTGCGGACCTGCAGGGGCCGGGGCAGCGAGACAATGAGAAAAGTGCATGAATGCGTTCCTGCAAGGGTTAAAAAGGCTCATTTAAAAGCCATTTTTGATCATTTGTCTCACAATGTTTCTATCTTATTTGGTGTATTCAAACATGTACAAAACCATGCTTTCACATAGAAGGTACCGAGGTGATGACCCCAAGAAACAAGTGGCTCTCTCAGTGATATTTCCCATTCATAATCTACCACCTTTCACCACAAATTAACTACTCTATGAGTACAACATTACATCAGTATTAGTAAAACCCCTCGTAATTTCCCAGAAAGGTTTGTTTATAGTAGCCCCATGGAAGTTGGAATATTTTCAGGAAAATTGGAATTAAAAATTGGTCAACAGGAGATTATGCAATTTAACATATAGGCAGATTAAATATATGCTTGTTTAAAGAGTCCTCTCCTGCTGATGTTCAGGTGTATATCAGTATGTAGTGTCTCTACTTTAAAGAGTCCTCTCTTGCTGATGTTCAGGTGTATATCAGTATGTAGTGTCTCTACTTTAAAGAGTCCTCTCCTGCTGATGTTCAGGTGTATATCAGTATGTAGTGTCTCTACTTTAAAGAGTCCTCTCCTGCTGATGTTCAGGTGTATATCAGTATGTAGTGTCTCTACTTTAAAGAGTCCTCTCCTGCTGATGTTCAGGTGTATATCAGTATGTAGTGTCTCTACTTTAAAGAGTCCTCTCCTGCTGATGTTCAGGTGTATATCAGTATGTAGTGTCTCTACTTTAAAGAGTCCTCTCCTGCTGATGTTCAGGTGTATATCAGTATGTAGTGTCTCTACTTTAAAGAGTCCTCTCCTGCTGATGTTCAGGTGTATATCAGTATGTAGTGTCTCTACTTTAAAGAGTCCTCTCCTGCTAATGTTCAGGTGTATATCAGTATGTAGTGTCTCTACTTTAAAGAGTCCTCTCTTGCTGATGTTCAGGTGTATATCAGTATGTAGTGTCTCTACTTGAAAGAGTCCTCTCCTGCTGATGTTCAGGTGTATATCAGTATGTAGTGTCTCTACTTTAAAGAGTACTCTCCTGCTGATGTTCAGGTGTATATCAGTATGTAGTGTCTCTACTTTAAAGAGTTCTCTCCTGCTGATGTTCAGGTGTATATCAGTATGTAGTGTCTCTCTGTGACATGTCTCCATGCTTTAATGTTCAAAAAGCTCTTTATTTTTCTCATACTGCCTGTGCTGCAGCACCTCTTTTCACCCTCTGTCTGAAACCAGAGCCCAGTCTGCTCTGATTGGTTAGCCGGCTCTGTTGTGATTGGTCAACCGCTTAGAGGTGTCCCGCCCCTTAGCCTTATCACGTACAATCTGTTGGAGCGCTAGCCAATAGCAGCACAAGTGTTACTTAGTGGTGTCACAATGTTACAGAAGTAAACAAAGGAGTCCAATGTCCATGCACAAAAACCTAGTGTATGTAAAACCCAAAAAAGCACAATAGGGCCTCTTTAAACACAAAAGGGGCTCTTTCTTCAAGTAAGTATTCAAGAAATCAATCAATAATCAGTTTCAGTATTTTATTAAAAAAGTATTTCTTCCTCTTTGCCTTTAGAGAAACTCAAGAACACCTTATCTTATAACCTTATCTTGTGGTCCATCTCCTTCAAAATGTGGAGTTTGGCACCCCCTGTCATATCAAATCACATCTACACATTATATCCTTTGCACAAAATGAACACAAACAGCTCGACAACGTAGTTTAAACATCTCTCTGAAAACACAATACACGCTCACACTGCAGGTCACTTTATCTGACAGCCTTACATGTATAAAAATGAAACCAAAAAGCGAAAGGATTAAAAGCAGAATGTTAATCTTACAGGAGTCTCTGCTCAGAGTTGAAATCTCTGTGTTGATCCCAGAGGAGCAGCAGAGGATCCAGGCTCGCTCCCAGATGTGGCGCTCAGGATTAACGGACGCTGATCCCGCCTGCTCATCCAGAATCAGGTTATTAAGTCCCTATTTAGGTCAAATGTTTTGCACGATCGACATCCAATGGTTACAACCAGAGCAAATACCCGTGTGACGGGATGGGAACATGTTACCCAGACGAGAGCAGTGGTGGAAGAAGTACTGGTTCTTTTTAAAGGGGACCTATTATGCAAAATCCACTTCTCCATGTCTCTTCTACATCAACATGTGTCCCCTCTGTGGAAAGAGACTCTGAAAGTTTCAGGAAAAAAGACTCTCTCTCTTTTTGTCCTGATCCATTTATATAAAAACCTGTCTGAAAATGAGCTGATCAGATTTTGGCCACTTTATGATGTCATAACGATGTGTTGGCTTGTGTAACCATTAGCCAATCAGCAACCAAGGTAACCCCCCCCCCCATCTTATCACCTGCATCTCCTCCTAGAGCACCATTGTGTTCTTTTTAACCAAATATCTCTCATGCGGCTTTCACACCAGCGCTTTTCCCTTTCTAGCTCCTAGCGAGAGCTTTTCTGGTTCAGCTCCGGTTTCCCTTTTCAGCTCCCGCTCTGTTCACACTGCCCAGAGCTGCCGCTGCTGCGTCATGACGTCACCGTTTACGTCGCTGATTTTCTCCCACAACAACAACGGGCCGGGGACTGCGTCGGGTCGATGATCGTGTTGCTTTTAATCATACGAAGCCAGATTAAATTAAATAACGACTTCTCCAACCTTATACTTTTCTCCAGAGTGCCGTGGTTCATTGTTTATTAATGTGTTTCAGCGGCATTTACCGACCGCTGCAGTGCTGGCTGCTCTTCCACGGGAGTGTATTCTCTCGTTAGCTCCGGGTTAGCTCACACGGCTCTAAAGTATTCACTGTCTGACTGTCACACAAGCAGCTGATACATATCCCCAGTTCCCCTTAAGTGAATGTGTGTCAGTCTGAATTGACGCTGTTTGGCATCACAACGCTGTTATGAAAGTTTCTCTGGTATAACATGGGTGATGTTAGCATAGCAACCGAAGCTAAACTGACTACTTGCTAAGCCGTTTTCTACAGGCACTTTTTACCGGCGTATTTTTCATTATGATTCTACTTGTGATAGTCGGACATGACAACCTGTGCAGCCCATGTATTGATTCCATCCGATAGCTGCTATAATAACAAACAAAACGTCTGCCTGCTCTCCACAATGATCAATAACAGCGAACGGATGGTCAAAGTAAGGTTTCCTGCACGCCTCGACGTAAGAGACGCCGCGTCATAGCTCCGAAGCTCTTGCCTCTGGACCGACAATTTTTTGGAGCTGGAAGTGAACCGCATTCCGGAGCTATGACGCCGCTGCGGTGTGAACAGGAAAAACCGGCGCTTTTCCAGCTCCAGCTCCGAGCAGGAGCTGGAAAAGCGCCGGTGTGAAAGGGGCATCAGAGGGGCGTGGGGAGTGGCTCCTTATTAGACTGCTTATTAATAAGATAAGAGGTACTTTATTGATCCCAAATTGGGAAATGTTTGCGTTGCAGCAGCATAAAAAACAACAAAACAAAACAAGACATTGCACATAAGTAGAAATGAAAGAGTAGAAATAAACAATACTAGAATTTAAACATCTCAAAATAGAATTAAAACAACATTAAAAAGTAGAAAAATATACAGCAGACCGTGAAGAAGAAACAAATCTATAAACTTTGACAATAAAACACTATTGAAGAGCGGCCATTTAAAGCGGCCTTAGGTCCCTTGAAAGGCGCTATATCAATTAAATCTATTATTATTATTATTATTAAAGTAAATGTACTCGAGTAATTAGTACGATGTTTGCCTCCAAAATTTAGTGGAGTAGAAGTAGAAGTAGAAGTATAAGTATAAGTATGTCCATTTTATAAAAAGTTAAATTACTGCGACTACTTTGTTTACTTTAAAATGTATATATCCTATGTTTATACTTTCTTTAGAAGCTGGAAAGTCGTGTAGTTTATTCTAACTTATTCTGTTAATTTCTATGTTCTATTTCTATACTAAATAATGATATCTTCCTATTATTAACATGCATATATTCCCTGTTTGTGTTTATTATAATTCAGGTGCAATGCCTTTTTGACCATGCTGGGATCAATAAAGTATATCTAATCTAATCTCAGGCCAATCCTCTTTAATCTGCTGCAGCTGTATCATGGCAGCAATGGAAAACTACACACACAGATAATATAATATATATGTTTATTAAACAATGTACAAATCAGAATCAGTTCAAAGTAGGTCTTATGCATCCTGGGAATTCCCTTTGGTGCATATGAGTGCATAGAGAAACACACGAGGAAGCTAAATATGAGGAAATATAGACATACTGTAAAAACTATTCTAAAACAAAGGCATTACTCGGTGATACTACAACCTTCACAGCAAATCAAACTGGTAAAATAAGATATGTTTCACCTCACAGAGCATTAAAAACATCTTTATTTAAGGTGTGTGTGTCTTTTTATCTGCAGAAGGCTGTGGGGAATGTCGGATGTGATTCCCGGCGTTCCCACAGAGATCCTTTCTCTCTCCCTGACTCGTCACGTATCAAATCCCTAACTCGTGTTTGAATGTGAGAGCGATGAACTGAGATGGAGCTGTCATGTGCAGATTACCCCCCCGCCCCCCCCTCCCCTGAAAGGAAGCTCATCATTAGCCGGTGATTATGGGGGGTCCGGATGATGAGGGTTAGAAAAAACAACGAGTCTCAGTTTCTGATTTGTGGGAATTACTCAGAAGGCAAGTATTGCAACACAAAAGAACAACAAAATAAATAGATGATAAAATGTAATTCAAATACATTTAAAGAGCCCCTTTTATGTTTTTTGGGGAGTTTCAATTTCCTGTATTGTGTTATAAAGGTTTTTTGTGCATGTAAATGGTCTTCAAAGGCAAAAATATCCAAAGTTACCACTATGTAACACTTGCACTTCTATTGATTGGCGCTCAAACACATTGTACGTGATAGGCTAAGGGGCGGGACATTACATTACATTACATTGCATTTAGCTGACGCTTTTATCCAAAGCGACTTACAATAAGTGCATTCGACCAAGAAGATACAAACTTGAAGAAAACAGAATCATATAAATACATCAGTTTCATAGAGCCAAAACATTTGTGCTACTCAACAGGCTTTAGATAAGCCAGTCCTTTATTAGTATATAAGTGCTTTGTTAGAAGCTGCGCCGGAAGACGTGTAAGCTTTCTGCTGTCCTGATGTCAATGGGGAGCTCATTCCACCATTTTGGAGCCAGGATAGCAAACCGACGTGTTTTTGCTGATGGGAACTTGGGTCCCCCTCGCAGTGCGGGTGCAGCGAGCCGTTTGGCCGATGCAGAGCGGAGTGCACGTGCTGGGGTGTATGGTTTAACCATGTCCTGGATGTAGGAAGGGCCAGATCCATTCACAGCATGGTACGCTAGTGCCAGTGTCTTGAACTGGATTCTAGCAGTTACTGGAAGCCAGTGAAGGGAGCGGAGGAGCGGTGTGGTGTGGTGTGGGAAAATGTAGGAAGGTTGAAGACCAGACGAGCCGCTGCATTCTGGATGAGCTGCAGAGGTCGGATGGCACATGCAGGTAGACCAGCCAGGAGGGAGTTTCAGTAGTCTAGGAGTGAGATGACGAGAGCCTGGACCAGAAGCTGCGTCGCTTTCTGGGTCAGATGGGGACGTATCCTCCTGATGTTGTAAAGAGTGTATCTGCAGCAGCGGGTTGTAGCAGCGATGTTTGCAGTGAAGGACAGGTTGTTATCTAGGGTCACACCCAGATTCCTTGCAGTCCGAGTCGGGGAAACAACAGAGGGGCCGATGTTGATTGTTAGGTCAAGAGTGGGACACTCTTTTCCCGGAAGAAAAAGCAGTTCAGTCTTGTCAAGGTTGAGCTTGAGGTGGTGAGCAGACATCCACTGAGAGATGTCTGCTAGACAAGCAGAGATGCGTGCGACGACCTGGGTTTAGGAGCGGGGAAAGGACGGAATTAATTGGGTGTCATCAGCGTAGCAATGGTATGAAAAACCATGCGGGCTAATGACCGATCCAAGCGAGTTTGTGTACAGAGAGAAGAGGAGGGGACCAAGGACAGAGCCCTGAGGGACCCCTGTAGTTAATTGACAAGGATCGGACTCGGACCCTCTCCAAGTTACCTTGTAGGTACGATCTTTGAGGTAGGAGGTGAGGAGGGAAAGTGCAGAGCCTGAAACTCCAAGTTCTTGGAGAGTGCAAAGGAGGATCTGATGGTTCACCGTGTCGAATGCAGCAGACAGGTCCAAAAGGAGGATGACAGAGGAGAGGGAGGCTGCTTTAGCAGTGTGCAGTTCCTCAGAGACAGCGAGGAGAGCAGTTTCTGTTGAGTGACCTGCCTTGAAACCAGACTGGTGCGGATCCAGAATGTTGTTCTGATGGAGATAACAGGAGAGTTGTTTAAAGACAGCGCGTTCAAGTGTTTTAGACAGGAACGGGAGGAGAGAGACAGGCCTGTAGTTTATAACATCGGACGGGTTGAGAGTGGGTTTCTTTAGGAGAGGGTTTACTCTTGCCTCCTTGAGACTGTTTGGAAAGTGACCAGAAGTTAGAGAAGTGTTGATGAAATGGGTGAGAAACGGTAGAATATCAGGAGCGATAGTTTGGAGGAGGTTTGAGGGGATAGGGTCCAGAGGACAGGTGGTAGGACGGGCAGAGGTAACGAGGGTAAGAACCTCACTTGGAGAGAGAGGGGAAAAGGAGGTTAGTGTGTGGGTGAACGGTGGGTCTGGTGACCCAGCAGTGAGTAAAGGTGAGTCAGAAAAAGAAGAGCAAATATCATCAACCTTTTTTTCAAAGTAGTTAACAAAGTCGACATCTCTAAGCGGGTTGACCAATCACAACAGAGCCGGCCAGCTAACCAATCAGAGCAGACTGGGCTCTGGTTTCAGACAGAGGGTGAAAAGAGGTGCTGCAGCATGAATAAAGAGCTTTTTGAACATTAAAGCATGGAGACATGTCCCAGTAGAGACACTACATACTGATATATACCTGAACATCAGCAGGAGAGGACTCTTTAAAGTAGAGACACTACATACTGATATACACCTGAACATCAGCAGGAGAGGACTCTTTAAAGTAGAGACACTACATACTGATATACACCTGAACATCAGCAGGAGAGGACTCTTTAAAGTAGAGACACTGCATACTGATATACACCTGAACATCAGCAGGAGAGGACTCTTTAAAGTAGAGACACTACATACTGATATACACCTGAACATCAGCAGGAGAGGACTCTTTAAAGTAGAGAAACTACATACTGATATACACCTGAACATCAGCAGGAGAGGACTCTTTAAAGTAGAGACACTGCATACTGATATACACCTGAACATCAGCAGGAGAGGACTCTTTAAAGTAGAGACACTACATACTGATATACACCTGAACATCAGCAGGAGAGGACTCTTTAAAGTAGAGACACTACATACTGATATACACCTGAACATCAGCAGGAGAGGACTCTTTAAAGTAGAGACACTACATACTGATATACACCTGAACATCAGCAGGAGAGGACTCTTTAAAGTAGAGACACTACATACTGATATACACCTGAACATCAGCAGGAGAGGACTCTTTAAAGTAGAGACACTACATACTGATATACACCTGAACATCAGCAGGAGAGGACTCTTTAAAGTAGAGACACTACATACTGATATGAAGCTGGAAATGAGCATAATATGTCCTCTTTCATTAAAAATGTTAGTACATAAAGGTTTTTAGCTCATTGGAACCAAATGCACCTGCTCTTATAATCAAAGTGAATATCCCTGCATGTTCTGAGTTTGCATCTTCATGTTTTATTGCACTTCTTGTAAGTAATTTGGGGTTAAAGCATCAGCTTATTGTAAGGTAAATGTTGAACCAGGCTGAACTAATCCTCTCTCTACAGGTGTGCAGCTGAGGTGACGTTTGATTGACATTTTTATTTCCTCTACCTGCCTCATCTTGTTCTCAGAGCCGCAGGGCTGCAGCCAACTGTGACAATCATGACGAGGCGCTCATCAACTCAGAACAACAGAAACCTGTTCATATCTACAGCTTTGATTTAATCACATTTTAGATTTAAGACCCATTTCTAAGGATTCACACGCTTTGCATGAGTTGAAGGGCTTGTTGTTGTGTGTGGAAGTCAGAAATAATTGAAAAATAAATAAAAACGTCTTGTTTTTAGTCTTTTTACGACACATTTTGATGAAAAATCTAATTCCTCATTCATTCTCAATGACTTTTTTGCAGTCCTAAGTATTTAAGCTTCTGAGGGAACTTCTGCTCTCACTAACTTAATTTATACCAACTCTGGCTCAGTGCCAAATGTGCCTAATCATGTTTACTGTAATTGGCATGACTTGCATGTAAAGGCAGGCCTTCTCCGTCAAAGGGGGAAACTATTGATACGAGTCAGACGGTTTATGGGTAACCTCGCCTCCAAAATCAGCGTCTCAATGACGTTAGGACACGAGGAACATCTGAGGCGTACGGACGCATGTGAATACAGATCTGAGGAGGTCTCATGCAAGTAACAAACATGTGATTTGTGGAGATGACGGTGTCTCACATGTACAAAAGTTTCTACTGTAACATGATTTTATTCTAGGCAGAAAACATAACAGATATCCTGTCAAATATAATAAAAAAATTGACATAATATTTATAATATTCGCTTATATTCGACTCCTATGTTTGATACAGAATATTTAAAACAGACAGAGATTTGAGTATTATTATATGTTACATTATTACCAAAGAATGCTCAATATTACACTTTAATAATGTCAAAGAAATGTAATTTTTGTATATTTTATTTTACATTTGTATTATTTTTATTCTAATATTACATTTTTAATTAATCTTGAAATGTATTTTTATTTGTTTTATTTATTTTTTATTTTATCATATTACATTTTATTTAGTTTAATTATATTTAATTACATTTTAATGTTTTTTTTATTTTTACATTTCTAAAATCAAACTGTCACTTAACCCATATTTCTATTTTTTAAATGTCACAACTGTCACAAATCCCAATTTCTCTGAGCAAGAAATAATAATAATATGAGTAAGTATAAGTAATAATATAGGAAAAAATAGTTTAAGTAATAAATAAACAAGATGTCTGATTCTTACTGATTCAGATTTTTTAAGAGCCCCTGCCATAAATGTCCCCCTAAACCACGTCCACAGTGTTTCACCTCAGGAAGCAGAAACAGGGACGTGAGGACGGTGGAAATGATCCAGAGTGCTTGGCTCATATTAACTCGCTCATTGTTGGGACTCACATTCAGGCACAAAGACTGCCTTTTTGTCCACGAGTGCAGCCGGGCATCACTGGGTCCTGTGTGCTGCTGACAGGAAGAGACATTAAAGAAAGAACGAGCGAGACAGCGAGCCCCGGATCCCATATCCTGTCTTCAGAAGGGAGGACATTATAGATACTGACAGAGAGGGAGAGAGGAAGTGGAGGAAGAGGAGGAAGAGGAGCTGGGATCTGGGCCACATCTCCGTCTGATCGTCCCTGAAGGGCCACCAGGAGCTGAAGCAGGCCTCTGTTCTCTCTCCAGCTGATCTCAGATCTCTCTCTCCGTCTCGTGACTCTGAAGAGGAGGGAGCAGGTGTCTCTTCTGGACTAAAGAGCTGCAGTCACTGTGTTTGTGAGTCCATTGCAAGGCTCCGCTAACACGATGGGGATATATAAACGCTGCTGTTTGATTCTGAAGGTTTATATGACAGTGGTAAGGCCGCACTTAGTGTTAGGAATGTTTCTCTTCTTGGATTTGTTCTGAGCAGAACGATATAAATGCAGAGTTTTCACTTTCTTTTTTGCTGAATGGGAAACAGAATCTCTTAGCTCACCAAAAAGCTGACCTTGACACCAGTGCCTAGATCTACAAAATGTCACCCAAAGACACAAGTATAAACCAAGGAGAGACTCAAGGGGCGGACAAAAAGACAACAATCAGATGCAAAAGAGCTGCGAGAAGACCAAAGAAACTACAAAGATATGAAAAACAGCTGCAAAACGACACGAAGAAACTATGAAAAGTGTGAAAATAACAACAGATACATAAAGAAACTCCAAAGAGAGTCAAAATGACTATGAAGAGATGAGATATGTTTTCAAAGACTCAAAATGACCACTAAGGCACTCAGAATGACCACAGTGGTACACATAATGACCACATGTCCACAAAGTGACACAAAGAGACACTTAATCACCACAAAAAGACACTAAATGACTGCAGAGAGACAGTCAATTACCAAAAGAGGCACTTAAGGCCTACAAAAGACTCAAAACGACTCTGAGGAGACTAATAAGGACTTAAAAGTTACACAAAATAATTAAAACAACACACAAAAAGACTACAAAGAGACACAACATGACCACAGAGAGACTCAAGTGACTAAAAAGTTACATAAAATGTCTATAAAAAGACAAAACATGACTACAAAGACACTCATTATTTCATATCTGGAGTTTTTGCACTTTGTATTTTATATTTCTTAAATTGTGTTCACTGTTGCCTGCATAAGGGACTTTGCCTCAGTGCTGCGTTTGACACTGTTGACCACAACATATTACTAGATCGACTGGAAAACTGGGTGGGACTTTCGGAAACAGTTCTAAATTGGTTTGAATCCTACTTAAAGGACAGAAACAACTTTGTTTCTATAGGTAAATACACATCTGAGTTGACAAATATGACATGTGGGGTACCTCAAGGCTCCATCTTGGGGCCTCTTCTCTTTAACGTCTACATGCTACCACTGTCTCAGATAATGAAAAACAACAAAATAAGTTACCATAGCTATGCGGATGACACACAAATTTACGTAACAATTTCACCAGGAGATTATGCTCCAATTCAAACACTGAGTAAGTGCATTGAACAAATCAATGACTGGATGTGTCAGAACTTTCTCCAATTGTCAAAGATAAAACTGAGGTAATGGTTTTTGGAGCCAAGGCAGAACGTATAAAAGTTAGCGCTGAGCTTCAGTCTGCAATGTTCAAAACAACAGATGAAGCCAGAAATCTAGGTGTAGTCATGGACTCTGACCTGAGTTTCAACAGTCACATTAAAACAGTTACTAAATCAGCCTACTATCACCTAAAGAATATATCTAGGATTAAAAGACTAATGTCACAGCAGGATTTGGAAAAACTTGTCCATGCTTTTATCTTCAGTAGACTGGACTACTGTAATGGTGTCTTCACAGGTCTCACTAAAAAATCTATTAGAAAGCTGCAGCTGATTCAGAACGCCGCTGCTCGAGTCCTCACTGACACTAAGAAAGTGGATCACATCACTCCTGCTCTGAAGTCTTTACACTGGCTTCCTGTGTGTCAAATAATTGATTTCAAAATACTGCTGCTGGTTTATAAAGCTTTGAATGGTTTAGGCCCAAAATACATTTCTGACCTCCTGCTAAATTATGAACCATCCAGATCTCTCAGGTCTTCAGGGACTGGTCAGCTTTCTGTCCCCAGAGTCAGAACTAAACATGGAGAAGCAGCATTCAGTTATTATGCTCCAAATATCTGGAACAAACTCCCAGAAACCTGCAGGTCCGCTGTAACTCTGACTACTTTTCCAGGCTGTAGGCGGTGGTGGCGAAGTCGATAGGGACTTGGCTTGGCAACTGGAAGGTCACCAGTTCGAGTCCCGGCAAGACCAAGTGCTACCGAGGTGTCCCTGAGCAAGGCACCGTTCCCTACACTGCTCCCCGGGCGCCGGACATAATGCGGTCAAATGCAGAGGAAACATTTCGTTACATAGTACCTGTACTGTGAAATGACAAAAAGAGCAATTTATTAATTTTAATTTAAGACTTTTCTTTTTGTCGCCGCTTTTAATTGAACTATTCATATCTTAAACTGCACTGTAACTTTTATCCATGTATTTTTTCTTTTAATGTTTATTTTATTATCTTTTCTTTTGAATGACTGATTTTAAATGCCATTTTCTTAATGTCTTTCATTTTTTGTAAAGCACTTTGAATTGCCTTGTGTTGAAAGGTGCTATATAAATAAACTTGCCTTGCCTTGCCTCTCTTCAAAAGTTGACATGTGCTCTTCCTCAGAGTGACAGAAGAGCTCAAACTGTTCTCTGCTAATGTTTGTCCTGACGTCTCACTGTTTACCTTTCACTCTACAACAAGCGTCTTTGTTCGGAGGGATTTGAAGAATTAGTGGCACGTACGCAGCACAAAGCGCAGTGTGCTGAGGAATCTGCTCTCCACTGAGGCGTGTGTTGTGTTCTCACTTAAGAAGAATGGTCTGAACGCACGCTGAGGAAACCAGTTCTCACTCACCTTGACTTTTTGTCTGCGTTCCAACTCGCATACTTTTCTCTTTTTAGTATGCTACCTGGAACTTTGAACCTCTTCCTCATACTTGTGTGCACGAAGGATTTTGGTCCAGGTTATCCAGAAAATACGGGGGTCAACCGGTGCAAACACTTCCATTCAGACATTTAAAGGGGTCCTTTTATGTTTTATTGGGGGGTTTCGATTACCTGTATTGTGTTATATATTTGGGTGCATGTAAATGGTCTGCAAAGGCTGAAATCCCACAGTTCCCACTTCGTGACACTCGCGCTTCTATTGGCTAGCGCTCCAACACATTATACGTGATAGGCTAAGGGGCAGGACATCTCTAAGCGGTTGACCAATGACAACAGAGCCGGCCAGCTAACCAATCAGAGCAGACTGGGCTCTGGTTTCAGACAGAGGGTGAAAAGAGGTGCTGCAGCACAGGCAGTATGAGAGAAATAAAGAGCTTTTTGAACATTAAAGCATGGAGACATGTCAGAGTAGAGACACTACATACTGATATACACCTGAACATCAGCAGGAGAGGACTCTTTAAAGCAGAGACACTACATACTGATATACACCTGAACATCAGCAGGAGAGGACTCTTTAAAGTAGAGACACTACATACTGATATACACCTGAACATCAGCAGGAGAGAACTCTTTAAAGTAGAGACACTACATACTGATATACACCTGAATATCAGCAGGAGAAGACTCTTTAAAGTAGAGACACTACATACTGATATACACCTGAACATCAGCAGGAGAGGACTCTTTAAAGTAGAGACACTACATACTGATATACACCTGAACATCAGCAGGAGAGGACTCTTTAAAGTAGAGACACTACATACTGATATACACCTGAACATCAACAGGAGAGGACTCTTTAAAGTAGAGACACTACATACTGATATACACCTGAACATCAGCAGGAGAGGACTCTTTAAAGTAGAGACACTACTATATTACATATAATATATATATTACTTCCCACGTCTGCTTCTCCTTTGCAGATAAAACTTGATTTAGTCTCATACCGTAGTGATACAACTGAAAATGTGCATAATAGGGCGCAGTTTCAGACCCGATGCATATATAAATACACAAATGTGCCAAAACTAACATCTTTACCCCCGTTACAACACATGCTAGGTTAGCTAGCTAACTTGCAGCAGATCTGCAATAATATCGGAAGGAATCGTGCGATCGCATTGTTAAAATAAGTCAATAAACATTGTTATTTTAGGTAAGTTTCCAACAACAGAGACAGTTGGCAAACGTTATAATCCCTGAACATCACTAAGTGCTCCGGTCCCAACTGTGTGCGTCACTTTGTAAGGCCCCTACACAGTGGCGGCCGGTCCATAGGGGCGCTAGGGGCGCCGCCCCACCTCTTCCCATATTGAAAAAAATAAAAATAAATAATAATTAAAATTAAAATAAAAAAAAAAAAATATGTTTAAAAAAATATATATGTTTTTATTTTTATTTTTAATGAACAAGGTAAATATTATATAATTGGTATCAGTAAAATGTATAATCTACAATAAAATCTCGTTTAAAATTGTGTTACGATGTCTAAAGTTACTGATAAGTCACATGTTTCCTGCCTGGCCTTGCCCATGCACCTTCTCTCGTCTGGGCGCTAAGAGAGGAGCCTTCAACCAGTGCAGCAGCAGCCACCAGCAGCTGACTGTTGCTATCTGTAACGTGTAAACTATGCCGCGAAAATATAATTTCAGCCAATCAGCGTCGTCAAAGATGACGGTCACCGGGCGCCAATGTCAGCGCCCAGTGCAGTCTGTGAGTAGTTTGGACAGTGACTCGTATCCGGTTGACGCAAGTAGTTGATGAGGATGGCTTCGTGTGCAGGTGGAGTCTCCGGACCTCGGTCCCCGGCTAATTCTGTTCAAGAGCTAATCTCCAATCCTTTCGAAAGGAGAAGTTTGGCAGATAAATTGTTGCTTAAAGACCTTGCACCGGACCAACCCGATTTGAATATATCGCAGCAATCTCGTGAAAAAGACAACATTTATACACGAGGCTTCACAAGTAGCTGGTACACAAGAAAGGCTTGGCTAGCTGGATGCAAACAGGTAAATGCTGTCTTTTGTTTCCCATGCTTGGATATCACTTTATATGTAGAGAGGAGGTTTCCCATGGTTGTTAGAAGTTTATTAATAAGTGGGCATTTATCACAGAAGTGATTGTTCTGTCTCCACGTTTGTTGCATTGTCTGTGATGTATTTTCCAACGGTTATAGCTCCTGTTCTGTCCCAGCAACACTACACGGTTTGCAGCTCCACCACATTTTTGGTTTATCTTCGGTGTCGCTTAAAATCTGCTTCCCATCGGACTAAAACCTCCACGTAATCTGAAGACAGATACTTGAAGTTATTTAAACCTTTTGCAAACTTTATGTTCTTTCTTGCTCTAGCCTTGCCAGTTACATTGTACATAACACATATATTATCATTATGCTAACTGGTTGTTCGTGTTAGACGATGTAGCTTTTTCATTTCTGAGTTATTGCTATATGTAAATAAGCCTGTTTGTAAATAATCCTCAGAGAAACAAAGAAAAAACACAATTTATGACATTTTGTGCTGTGGTTATTTTTTTTAAATTGCATTTATTCACAGTTCAGTTTGAAATGCTGTAGTGACTTGTATTGAACCACTTAAATATTTATAATTAATGCTACTGAAAAGATGCTATTAATTTTATATCTCACATGCAGTTCACTGTAAAGCTACTTGGTGAAGGTGTTGGTTCATAAAACATGAACAGTTTTAAGAAAGAAAAAAACAGACCAGTTCTGAGAACACAAATTCCTGGTAAAGTAGTAGATGTTCAGGTTGATAAATAATATTTTCCACACTGAAGATTATGGAGGTATTGATCAGTCTTCTCATATTTTTAAGCCTCGATTTCTCCTTTCCCCCCCCCTCTAACATCACCAGAAGTCATCATTTAAGGGGTCATTTCTCGAAAAAAAATTCCGGGGGGAAACCCCCCGGACCCCCCCGGGTAGGTCACTTACGGTACGTCAAGAGCCCCACCAAAAAAAAAGACCACCGGCCGCCACTGCCCCTACACACCAGGCCGATATCGGCCGTCTTGCGTTGTTGGGCGAAAACGGGTTCCTTGTCGCCCAAAGTCAATTTGGTGTGTCCCGAACCCTCGGCCGTGACACGCCTTATTTGGCCTTTCACGGTCGACACCCGGCCGATTCAACATGTTGAATCGGCCGGGTGTCGGACACAAGCTATCGGGCTCGGCTGAAGTCTTTGCGGTGATTTCCAGTGCGACACATGGCCAATACGCAGGAGAACTCGTCGATGGAACTGTCGGTGTCGGGTGTCGGCGAGTTCTCTGGTGACTGCCTGGTGTGTCAGGGCCTTTAGGGTCCGTGTTGTTTATTTAGTTTCTTTATTTGCAGCGTTTTGTTCACTTTTAGTAAACGCTACACATGTTTCCTCAAGTTGGTGAAGATGTTTCTTCTTGTGGTCCATTGTAATGCATTTGCACCTGTCGGCCACCGTAAGGAAAGCACGCTTAAGGCCCTGACACACCAGGCAGTCACCAGAGAACTTGCAGACACCCGACACCGACAGTTCCATCGACGAGTTCCCCTGCGTCTTGGCCGTGTGTCGCACTGGAAATCACCGCAAAGACTTCAGCCGAGCACGTACGAACTGCGCATGCGTGAGTGGCAATAACTCTCCTTACCAGCAGGCGGCGGTAGTGTGTATTCGTCATTCAAAATAGGCAACAACCGGAAGACAGAGAAGAAGAACAGACTGATATAAACAAACAAATAGCGTGTGCGTTCCATTTTCACTCTCGTCCATCGAAAACATGTTTTAGAATATAAAAATACATGAATGATGAAATGAGCACATAAAGTGCAGACATACTATAAAATCACAGTTAATAGACCTGCATCTGATGATCGCAGTGTTCTGGCGGGTGTGTAGTTTATTGAGTCAGCAATGTAATAATGGCCACTTCTTGCTAAATTTACGATGAGATGAAAAACCGGACTTGACCAAACAAATCACGGAGCTCTCAGCAGAGGACAGCCGGGGACGCTCCCGCCGATATCAGAGATGTCCCTGCTATGTGTGGGAGGTAAGAGAGGACATTTAAGGGCTATGTTTGATGTCTTTAAGTATCACCTGCTGGTGTTTAGCTGCTGTCTTGTGCCTTAAATTGTTTGTTTACGTCCCTCACTTCCGTTTCGCTTCTCATTTGCTAGCTGAACAGCTGATCAGAGTGGTTTCTTGGCCCGATAGCTTGTGTCCGACACCCGGCCGATTCAACATGTCGACCGTGAAAGGCCAAATAAGGCGTGTCACGGCCGAGGGTTCGGGACACACCAAATTGACTTTGGGCGACAAGGAACCCGTTGTCGCCAAACAACGCAAGACGGCCGATATCGGTCTGGTGTGTAGGGGCCTGGAAAATGTGACCCCATGCAGAAGTACATCCTGGTATTTTGGATGTTAGTACTGCTTCTTCTAGAGTTATTAGAGCTATTGTTTCTGTTCATTTCACACAGCATGCACACACAATACTACCCATTTTTTTGTTTTTTTAGCTTTTAAGGTTATTTGTATAGTTACATTTAAATGTGTTGTAAATACTGTACATTTGTAATGCTAAATTGTTTCTTAAAAATACTTATTTTTTATTTTCCTTATATATTTTGTCGTGGCTTCCTTCCTTATTTTCTATCAAGCCACTAGACGCCTTAAACAGACATTTTTAACTCGTTTTCTTTACTTTATCTTTGTGTTACTTACAGTTGAAGAGTTGCTTGGCCTCCGATGGTTTATATCAGGTGTGTCAAACTCAATCACACAGTGGGCCAAAATTAAAAAATGGGTACTAGTCGAGGGCCGGACTGGTTCAATGTTTATTCCAGAACTTATTGAAATGAACTTATTGCACATATTAAACCTGGAACTAACAAAGCTTAAATTATTGCCTATAAAAACAACATTAAACATTAAATAATCAGTTGCATTAATTTCTTATGGCTCGATCTGCAGCTTTTCCCCGAGTCATTTCTTATGATTACATTTTTCCACAGGTCAACAACAGCTTCAAAAAAACTATTTCCCTCAAAGAAAAAAACAAACATGCCCTGTTGTCGTGAGAAACAAAGTGCAAAAGGAAACATCCATTTAAACTCAGTGTGCTGCTCTGTGATGCTAGTTCAAGCCAGATACTTGGCATCTCATCTTGGGTGCAAGTTCATCAATGTTTGGGGTCAGGCTCTGAGCTGAGGAGACCCTCAGGATTGAGTGAAGGTGTGCGTGCAATATACCGGCGGGCCAGATCTAATAGTAATTAAAAATTATCCTGCAGGCCGAAATTAAATCCACCAAGGGCCTGATTTGGCCCCCGGGCCTTGAGTTTGACACATGTGATTTTGATGATATGATGCGATGGGTTTGCTCAAAATAAAATAACTAACTTGTACACATGCAACAAAGAAAAGAGGCCTTTACAATAGTCAAAACAAATAGGCAAAACTCAAATAAAATAACAAACAACTGAGGTGTTTTTTCTTTCTTGAAATATAACTTAATAACTTAAAGGGTAATTGAACGGTTAAAAACTGTTCCTCGACGGCGTCTTTCTGACAGGTTGCTGCCCATCACTGTCACTTAAAGGAGGCGCCGTGGGAATTGTAGTCTTTTATAGTGTGTTGACTACAGACGTCACGATTAGATGGCCTTTCTTATAAAAACTAAATACTGGCTCTAACATATATACTTTGCAACTTATTTCTTTGTTTATTGATTGTTTATGTCCGCACCACCAGATACCAAAGCAGATTCCTTGTATGTTTAAACGTACCTGGCAATAAACTTGATTCTGATTCTGATGCATACTCTCTTATGCTTTGACCTCTTCTGTCTGGCCTTATATGAAGACAATTAAAGGACACGAACAACATGGCCTCTCTTCTGCCTGAAAGTAAAAGCAGTTCTGACATGTTGACGTTGTTCCCTCAGATATCTGCACTGCCTCTGAGAGAGAGAGTCCCGACGTGTCGCCTCAGGGCAGAGAGAGAGACAAAGATTTCAGAGACGTGTCCATCACTGAGGAGCGGGAGGAATGTGGGAGATCAGGATGGAGACTGTTGAGATTGACTTTCACTGATCGACAGACGAGGAAAGAGCCACACATGACTTGAAAAGGAAAGTTACATTAGCTTGAGAATGCTTTTGTGTCCTCCCTGCTGTATTGTCTTCCTTCAAAATAGAAAATGTTCTTTTGTTTGTGCTTCAGTTGTGTTTATTTACACTGCATAACGATCTTTAAAGAAGGATCACTGTGTAGATGACACTGAGGATGATTGAGCAAGCTGTGTTTTAAATAGTATGTGAACATAAATGTGTTATTTCACTTGTTTTTCAGTGGCATTTCTGGATTGAGGCGTACATTTGAAACTTCTCATTAAAGTAAATGCTGATTTTCCATTTCCATTCTGAGGGAAACACAATAGTTTTAGTGGTGATGCTTAAATACCTTTGTCATTAAAGCAGTTCTGTAAAGGTGTGTTAGCAGGTCTCTCCATGTGAACTGTGAGGATGTGTCGCCCCCTAGTGGACAAACATTTACACTTACATGCAGTCAAGATTTTTACTGTAGTTACATTCTGAGGTACTTTATTTTTATCTTGAATATGTTTTTATGTATTAATTTGTCATTCAAATAAAGTATACTGTGTTATTACCCCTGTCATTCATTCTATCAGAGTCCTTTCTGTACAAAGCCATCGTTGTTCATTCATTAAAAGCCGAGCAACGATCTGCAGAATGAAGCTGTTAATCAATATCAACATTAAAAGTTCAAACACCTTCTTTTTTTCGGAGTATTGGAAGAAAGATGTGGAAAATCGTCTTCACATTATTGAGGTTTTAATAAAGAAAATACCTTTTATTTCCTCGATTAGAGCGGAAATGTCCTCCTTGAGTTCTAGTCAACAAGACAAAGGCCCAATCCCAAACCACTCCCTCGACCCTACCCCTCCTGTGACGGAGTGAACTCCGTCTGTAGCCACACTCGCAGCTCAACGAGGCTCCCTCCTGTCAGATGGAGGGAGTAAATACAGCGGCAAGCTTTGGGACAAACTCCCCTCTCTCCGGCAGAAACAGGAAATGCCATAACTGTATGTAACAACGGTTTCAAATCAGCATCTCTTAGACAAAAAATGTAAATTAAGAACTCAAATAAAACTCCAAACATCTTTCATTGTGTTACTTTTTTGTAAAGCTCTTTTAGTTTTAAACCTGATGTTTATAAGCTTCTTAGTTTTTGCAACAGTCTGTAAATATACACAACTTTATAATAAAATGCACACATTTACCTTTTTCTAGACTAAACACAGGTATGATCCTAAGTTAAAAAAATATGAGGTTATCATGAGGTTGTTAACATCGCAATTTATCAGTGGATGTTTGCTGGAACTACTTGTAAACAGCGTGTTTCCTGACGGACACACACAGCGTGACTCCGGTCAGGTAGAGACCAGTCTCAAGTCAGCACCGATGCAGACTCGCTGTTTGAGGGCTTGATAGCCCACTCCCCCTCCACACCTCTCCACACTCGTTGGTTTGGAACAGCACTTAATGTGGCGGACCCTCCGCGCGAACGCGCAAACGGAGGGGTAGTGTGTAGGGGTAGGGTGTAGGGCGTGGTTTGGGATTGGGCCTAAGAGATACATTCAATGATGCTAACACCACAAACACTGTGTGTGTGTGTGTGTGTGTGTGTGTGTGTGTGTGTGTGTGTGTGTGTGTGTGTGTGTGTGACCTAGCATCACTATCCTTGTGGGGACCAAGAGTTGTTTACACAATCACGTGTGGGGACCCCATGAGGGGAATCATTAATTTTAGCGTGGTGCACGGCCTCTCGGGTCAATATTTTTTATATTAAAAACCTGTTTAAAAACTCCTGTAGTAAAACCAATAAAAGTTTTGTTATGACCGGCCCGTTGGCCACAACAGGAAAACAAAGAGAGACGTTCAAGAGTTCCAAAAACCACGGCACTTTACAGTATTTGTGATCGTTCCAAACGCAACACCAAAAACAGGAGAGGATGGGCGAGGGGAAAGGATCACGGCCAGAGTCCTTCTGCAGCAGGCTTGGAGAGAGTCATGACGGCCATGTGACTCCGGGCAGCTGGACTTAAGTAGCACCTCGGCTCCAGCCAGGTGGCCCCGGTCATGCTAATTGGCATCTTCAGCTCCACCCCATCGCAGGACCTGCAACACACCTGCACACTCACAGGCCCCAGGCTCTGGGGCCGTCACAGTTTATAAAAGCCCTGTTTGGTCTGTGTTAAAAAATGTTTAAGAAAATGCAATAAAAGGGATAAAAGAGAGCAGCGGCTGAAGCACAGAGCGTATGCGGCGGGGTTAAAACTTGTACTCCTGCCCCCCCGAGGGGGTCTCCCCCGGTGGGGTGTCCGAGGCTGCGTACCACAACATCTGGTAAAAGACCTGGTAAGTGGGTTAAAAACATCTGGCTAAAAGAACCGATGTTGACTTTTTTTTAAATCGGCATGCAGGTAAAATTAGTTAAAAAATGATAAATAAATACATAAAAGTGCTTTTAAAAATAAGTGCTGGTAATAAAAATCACATCAACCCAAATCTTAAAATATGTAAAATATAAAACAAATATGTAAAATGTAAAATATAAAATACACACGGGTTACTGGAGAGAGTATGTGTAAAAAAGCAGGAAATAAAAAAAAAGGATGCCTCAAAATAGTACAATAGGAGACCTTCAAGAATCATAATCTGTTTTTTTGCAAAGTAGGTTTACAAATACGAGGTTTACCCGCCGTCTGACTGGATGTTCAGGAAGTCTCTCTGGCTCGTGCGTCTGACGAAGCGAATGCAGGAAACATTGTGGAAGGAAGTCAGGCCGCGCTCACGAGAAGCTGAGGAGAAAGAAACAAAGCAGCTGTGGTTCAATGGAGGTCAAAGGAGGTCAAAGGTCACATTCAGGTTCTTAGACTTTTCCTCAGAGGTGGGAGAAATAAAAGTAGAAGTACTCAGATCTTGTACTTGAGTAAAAGTAGAAGTACTCAGATATTGTACTTGAGTAAAAGTAGAAGTACCAGAGTGTAGGAATACTCTGTTACAGTAAAAGTCTTGCATTCAAAATGTTCCTCAAGTAAAAGTAGAAAAGTATTATCATCAAAATATAGTGAAAGTAGCGACAGTAAAAGTAGTCATTGTGCAGATTGGTCCATTTCAGAATAATATATATGATATGTTTTATAATGATTGATCATGAAAGTGTTCTCAAAGCTGGTAAAGGTGCAGCTAGTTTGAATGACTTTGTATACTGCAGGGTAGTTTGTGAATTTACTCCAGGTGGAACTAAAGTCTGATTTAAGACTTGATTATATTTCACATCATTCATCCAAATCTGTGAAGTAACTGAAGGTATTAATTAAATGTAGTAGTAAAAGTAGCAAAAAATGGCACTTAAGTACAGACCCATTTTCAAACCGTCTGTTCAGGGAGGAGGAAGTGTCTCACCAGCTGCTCTTAAACAGGGACCATAACACAGCGTTGTGAAATATAGCTGACTGATTCTATAATTTAGGGTGCATTTCACATCAACAAAACAGTACAAAGAAAGTGTTCTTTCTCAATAGAACAATCAGTGGTTCAAGTTAGTATATTCCTCAGTGTAACATATCCACTAGTTGCAAAGCTTAAACATTTTTTTATTTTATTTTATTTTAAGGGTAAGGATGTTTTCACTACTCAGTTTGTCAACTATGTTACGGACAAACTTGATGTCATTACAATCATTTGATTAAGTCCTGCACTTCAAGTAAAATCAAATTTGAAAGGCTCTTGAGTCTATTCTACCATATATCCAAAGATTTTTTAAAGTTTAAAAAATAATTGTATTAAAGTTTTGTTTTTTCATGTGATATGTTCAGCACTGTCATTAAGTTTAGGGCTATTTTGTATTATAAAACTACCATACAGGTCATTTTGATAGTTTTAAGAGATGTCATGTAAAACTCCAACCTGTGTAGATATACATTATACTATAAAGGATATCAGAAGCACTATTTTAGATATTTTAAATTTGAAAAAATGAGGTGCAACATAGTTATGAAAGTCAAACATTTGACGCAAATAACATAGTTGACTGGACACATTATTAACCATCAGCACTATGTTCATTTCAAGGCAGAAGTGCAAAATTGCATTGATAATGACGTGTAATGACATGTCATACAAATTGTCAACTAGGTTACCTGTCAACTAAGTTACTACAGTTATTACAGTACTGGGTAACTTAGTTGACAGGTAACTTAGTTGACAATTTCCCTATTTTGACCCATCATTTCAATGGTAGGCCTTGCCTGGATGACCACATGTCATTTTCTTGAAAAGGTTAACATCACATTTGAACATATAATTGAATTAAAATCATTAAACAATTGTAAACCATAACAATGTACGTAACATTGTTGATGGTCAATTAATATACTCATTGACAATGTGCTATTATACATAAAATATTGTAAAAAATTAGAGGACAATCACCACAGTGTGTTCAAAATGTCTGCCAAAGAGGAACATGGCATCATGTGATGCTGGTGACATGGTATTGGGACAAACCATTTTTGAGTTAAAGGGGGGAGTTCTGTTAGTAACATAGTTGACAGAACTTTTGCGGACATTCATATATTAAGATATTTAAATTATTTAAAGGAGGAAATCAATTAAAAATATGTTATTATTCTTTAGTATTTAGACTTTTGAAATAAAGTTTTATTTACTTTAATGGTTTTTATTCATTATTTTGAAACCAAGACACCCTCAACTGAAAAACGGACATAGCAAAAACTGACAATTTAAGAACATCATGACACATTTCAAGCTAAATAAAGCATAGGATGCACATAATGTTTGTGTGATATTATAACATGCTTTCCAATAATAGGCAAAATATGATATTTTTGAAGAAAATAGTTAGAATAATTATAATTATCATCAATGGACATGGAATGTACCCTAAATTGTAGAATCACTCAGCTATAAATCTCCAGATGTGTAAAGAGATGTCCTTTATGTATTGAGAACATATTCCTACTTATGCTCAATACACTATTTGAAAAGCCTCTTGGATCAGCTGTAAAATGCATCGTCACAAAGTTAAATAACAAGCCTCAATAGTTCTTCTTTCACTTCCTCTTTGCAAACTGCCACTGACAGGTTGAACCACACTGCAAGAGAAGAGTTTCCATTTCCCAGAAATCAAAGTTGAAGTTTGTCTGAGCGACAGCAGAGCAGCAACCGAGACAAGTCTCTGTTTCTCTGAAGAAACACTCAACTGAATCCAGCAGCTTTTTCTCAACAACACAGCAGGACTCTGCAAACACTGGTGAGTACACTACAGACACATCACTAACTAAATATTTAGTCAAAGTTGGATTAAAATCAGAATCTGACTGTATTACATCCATTTGACCATATAAAGAATATTATATAAATGTGTCAGTTAAGATAAAAACCTCAACATTTACATTAGCAACAGCCAACAATACAACTGCAATGTAAACTCTGTGTGAGTTAGGTTAGAGAGCATACAGTCAAAGGTAGCATTAGCTTATGCTAATTTTCATATTTCCTGTATTTGAAAACATCTTTATAATTGACTCTATTAAACAAAGTAGAATCTAAATATTAGATTTGTTCTGGACTGTCCAAAACAAGGGATCTGGTGTTGTGTTAAAAGTGTTGCTTATAAAAAGGCATGACAATTAGATATTTCATTTTATATAATTTGTACACACTGTGGTTAGTAGCCTTGAGCTTTGAACCTGTTTCTGTAGTAACTGCTGTCTGCCTTTTGAAGCTGATAACGTTTACTGTTTTTTACTAGTATTAACTTCAGTGATGCTCAGCAGGAGGTTTCACTCCTCTGTTCAACAACGTGTTTAGTGTCACTACCCGATCTGCAGCCCTGCCCTATCTGCAGTGCACATGTGCGAGATGGTCCGCCATATTTGACAACTACATACGGCAACTCTAATAGGACACTTGACACAGTGGCTTTTGGCAAAGCAGAAAAATAACCGAGAGAGATGAGTTATTATTACAACGTGACTTCACTATTATTTAACAACTCTTTTTATTGGGTTCTTTTATTTGGGGTTAAATACATTGTCAGAATAAGTGAGAAATGGATTTAACTTCTGTTAGACAGCTATCATACTGAATAAATATTGACTGTGAATGTATGCTAAAATGTATAGCATATAGCTGTCTAACAGAAGTTAAATCCATTTCTCACTTATTCTGACAATGTACTTAACCCCAAATAAAAGAACCCAATAAAAAGAGTTGTTTGTAGTGCCGAGAGATAGGAGTCGGAGGCGGTGCATCGAAGGTGCAAATGGGAACTTTAATGAGCAGCAGAAACGGACATGTTGTCGGGTCGCAGCCCAGGAAGAAGAGAAAGAAGCCAGGAGGGCACACAATAAATACTGTCAGCAACACATATGTCCGTGCGGAAACAATACCCCCCCACCTGTAGTTCCATGAGTGAATTATGTACATGAGTAAATGAGTGATCACTACACAAGCTCCCCCAGAATTCAACCATGGACACAATCCTTGCGTCCGGGAGGAAGCACCACAGGGGCCGAGGCCATGGAACGGGCCGTCGGAAGGGGGCCGCAGAAAGCAGGGTCGCTGTGTTGCGATGTGGGGACGGGCGTGAATATCCCGGTGGTCCCCAGCAGGGAGGAGCGCTGCCCGGCCGCAGGCAAAGGCACAGCAGCGGCGGGCATGAAGTCCCTGGAAAGATGGAGCGGTATCCCCGGGGGGCAGGAGCAGCATCCCCGGGAGGAAGGAACCGTGGACAGGGGAGAGGCCAGACGGGGTCAGACAGGGTCAGACGGGGTCAGACGGGGTCAGACGGGGCGACGTCCGAAGCCGCCGTCGAGGCGAACCGTGAGCCGTGGTTAGAGGAGAGGCCAGGTAGGGTCCGGGAGTGCGCCGATGAAGGCGTGGGCGACGTCCGAAGCTGCTGCCGAGGCGAAGGAAGAGGCCAGACAGGGTCCCGAAGCGCGCCACCCACGGGCCGATGAAGGCATGGGCGACGTCCGAAACCGTAGAGTCGAGGCGAGACGGGGTCCAGAAGCGTGCCACCCACGGGCCGAAGAAGGCATGGGCGACGTCCGAAGCCGCCGTCGAGGTGGCGAAAAAGCGAGAGGGTCCACACGAGGCCGACCAGACTTGATCGAACCTCCTCTCCGGCACCAAAAAAAAAAAAGGGGCTAACAGTCGGATGTCGTTAGCCGCTAGCTGCTAGTCGCCAGCTGTCCATTAGCCGTTAGCGAGCACAGCCGGACATGCAGCCGCATGTCCCGAATAAACCAGGCATCGTCGTGTATCGGCTCCATGGAAGGCTTGCTGTCCCCCAGTGCCGAAAAGCCGTGGAAATGGCGAGCGTCGTCCGCGGCCATTCCGGAGGGCGCACCGAGCCACAGTCCGTGTGCACGTGGCAGCCATGGACGTCCCCAAAAATCTCCGGCATTTCGAGAAAAACAGTGTCTGTTTTTTGCCGTGTTCGGTTCAGTCTCGGATCCTTCGCGAGACTTATGTCAGGGTCACCAATGTAGTGCCAAGAGATAGGAGTCGGAGGCGGTGCATCGAAGGTGCAAATGGGAACTTTAATGAGCAGCAGAAACGGACATGTTGTCGGGTCGCAGCCCAGGAAGAAGAGAAAGAAGCCAGGAGGGCACACAATAAATACTGTCAGCAACACATATGTCCGTGCGGAAACAATACCCCCCCACCTGTAGTTCCATGAGTGAATTATGTACATGAGTAAATGAGTGATCACTACATGTTAAATAATAGTGAAGTCACGTTGTAATAACAATAACTCATCTCTCTCGGTTTTCGGAGTTTTCTTTGTGTGCTTTGCCAAATGCCACTGTGTCAAGTGTCCTAGTTGGGTTGCCGTACGGAGTTGTGCAATATGGCGGATCATCTCGCACATGCGCACTGCAGATAGGGCAGGGCGGCAGATCGGGTAGTGACATTTAGATTAGATTAGATCAGATTACTTTATTGTCATTACAAAATGCAAGCACAGTGTAACAAAATTAAGGAGGGTCTAACCAGAGTGCAAAACAGTCAGTTATATACACAATTATCAGAAGTATGTACAAAATAAATGATACAAAAATAAAGGTAAATAGATGGGAAATGTATAAATAAGAATTAATACACAGATAATAATAAATACAGTGAATACAGTACTGTATATAAAACAGTAATGTACAAGGATGATTGCGCTTCAGCACAGCACACGACAACAACAACTAGTATTAACTTCAGTGATGCTCAGCAGGAGGTTTCACTCCTCTGTTCAACAACGGCAAAATCCCCCAACAGTATTAGAGCTTACACATTGTGTTTCTTAGAGTTTAAACTGAATGCTGCTACGATTTTCCAGATTTCATTTATAATATTAACAAACAGAGATATTTTTTTAACATTTAACAATAACAGTGAATTGCAAATTTGAGCAATCTTTCACCCTCCGCATAATCATGATACATCAGCAGAGTTCAGAATCACCATCTATTTGACTTATAGCAAACGGATACAAGAGATTAAATCATATATACATTACAGTTTTTGTTTTTTTCAAACTTTTTGTCCCCAGAGAGACATGTCTGCTGCCAGCTGTCTGCTGACTGAAGATCAGTTTCTGTGCTCCATCTGTCTGGATGTGTTCACTGATCCAGTCAGCACACCATGTGGACACAACTTCTGTAAAGCCTGCATCTCTGAACACTGGGATACTAAAGTCCCCTATCAGTGTCCCAACTGTAAAAAGTTATTCCACACAAGGCCTGAGCTGCTGGTCAACACTTTCATCTCTGAGATGGCTGCTCAGTTCAGACAGTCAGCTCAACAGAAAGCCAGCAGCAGCAGCTCAGAGCAACAAGTTGTCAAACCAGGAGAAGTTCCCTGTGACGCCTGCACTGGAACCAGACTGAAGGCCCTGAAGTCCTGCCTGGTGTGTCTGGCCTCCTACTGTGAGACTCACCTGGAGCCTCACCTGACAAGGCCAGGCCTGAAGAAACATCAGCTGATCGACCCTGTGGAGAACCTGGAAAGCAGGATGTGTGTGAAGCACGATAAACTGCTGGAGCTGTTCTGTAAGACCGACCAGGTGTGTGTCTGCATGCTCTGCACTCTTTTAGACCACAAGACACATGATGTTGTTCCTCTGAAAGAAGAATATGAAGGAAAGAAGGCTGAGCTGGGGAAGACAGAGGCTGAAATTCAGCAGATGATCCAGAAGAGACGACTGAAGATTCAGGAGATGAGTCGCTCAGTGGAGCTCAGTAAGGAAGGAGCAGACAGAGAGATAGCAGATGGTGTTCAGGTCTTCACCGCTCTGAAGGAGTCTGTTGAGAGAAGCCAGGCCGAGCTCATCGACACCATCAAAGAGAAGCAGAGAGAGACAGAGGAACAGGCTGAAGGCTTCATCAAAGAGCTGGAACAGGAAATCTCTGAGCTGAAGAAGAGAAGCTCTGAGGTGGAGCAGCTCTCACGCTCTGAAGACCAGCTCCACCTCCTCCAAAGCTTCATGTCCCTGAACGCTGCTCCACCCACCAAGAACTGGACAGAAGTCAGGGTCCGTCCACCTTCATATGAGGGGACTGTGAGGAGAGCTGTGGCTCAGTTGGAGGAGACGCTCAGTAAACAGATGAAGAAGCTGCTCCCTGAGGTGGAGCTGAAGAGGGTCCAGCAGTATGAGGTGGAGGTGACTCTTGATCCTGATACAGCACATCCCAAACTCATCCTGTCTGATGATGGAAAACAAGTTAAACATGGTGATGTGAGGAAGAATCTCCCAAACAATCCAGAGAGATTTGATTATTGTCCTAATGTTTTAGCAAAGCAGAGTTTCTCTTCAGGAAGATTTTATTACGAGGTTCAGGTTAAAGGGAAGACGTATTGGACTCTAGGAGTGGTCAGAGAGTCGATCAACAGGAAGGGACAGATCTCAGTGTCTCCTCAGAATGGTTACTGGACGATATGGGTGAGGAATGAAAATGAGTACCAAGCTTGTGCTGGTCCTTCAGTCCGTCTCTCTCTGAAGTCTCAGCCTGGGAAGGTGGGGGTGTTTGTGGATTATGAGGAGGGTCTGGTCTCCTTTTATGATGTTGATGCTGCAGCTCTGATCTACTCCTTCACTGGCTGCTGCTTCAAAGAGAAACTCTACCCATACTTTGGTCCCCATCTTAATTATGATGGTAAAAACTCTGCCCCTCTGATCATCTCTCCTGTCAATCACACTGAGTAGAACAACCATTTGATTTTCTACAGAAAGATTCACTCTCACTAAATGTAATAAATGTATTCAACTGGGGAAGTACATTGTACACATTGTTAATTTTTCAGAATCTGATCACATATGGTTCACCTTGATGAGACGCATAAAAACACATAAAATACTGATGAGTATGTTCTAATGTACTCTAGTTTATTCTACGGATTGCACTACCTGCCGTCATGACTTGAAGTGATCAGAAAACTATTTACTCAGAAATAAACTTTTGCCACTTCTTTATATGTCAGGGGGACAAGAAAAGTATTTATTGTCTCAGAATTGTATGTTCAAAAAGTGTTTCATACTTGCACACATTACTAGTGGAAGTAATGCACTCCTTTTTCATTAGTAAAATACTGTATATATATATTTTTTATAATTTTCAATTGAGGGAAAAATGATGGGTCTCTGGTGTGTTTTAAAGGGGAAGTTCAGGATTGATTATTGAATTACAGTATATTGGTACAAAATGTATTGACAGTTACTTGGAGAATCAACAATATCTGATCATTAAACATTAGGCTGCAGTGGTTTAACAAACGAGGGAAATTAAAATGTTACATCTCAGCTGTCTGTTGTGTTATGTTAATTGTATTAATATTGTCTAGTTCTCAACTTAGGGAAAGTATCTTAAACATTTTTTACTTAACTATTTTCATTTCTACTTAACTACATTTGTCTGATAGATTTGGTTCTTCTGAAGCTTTATAAACTATTTAAAACCCTCTTGGATCAGCTGATCATAGATATTAAGATTGCTGTATATGTTTGTTAGAAATATGGCCATCAACTGGTTAGCTTAGCTTAGCATAAAGACTGGAAACAGGGGAAGACAAAGCCAGCCTGTCCAAAGGTAACAAAATCCACCTATCAACTGCTCTGAATCCAGTTTGTTTAATCCATACCAAATCAGAGGAGTAAAAACATCAATAAGACGTTTAACAGGGGATTATGGGTCGGGCTATTTCTTGGCTGGGACCTAAACAAGTTTCCAAATTGTTTTTATATTTCTGTTTTCGTACAGAGATATATTAAGTACACTTAAATGTGTATTTTGTCACTCACTATTTCCCCCCTTTTCCTAGTATATATGCTAAACTAAGCTAATCTAAGTGTCTGATGGCTGCAGCCTGTGTCAGTGAGAGCGGTCTGACTGGTTGGACTGCTTCTAATGATTATGATCTCATTCTTCACCTTGAACACACTCCAGCACTGCCTGTACAGGTGAGACTAACTGACTGCAAACGTCCCGTCTGACTGGGAGATAAATAAAGGGTTTTGTAAATATCAAAATTGCATGAAATATGCTTGTAAAGTCTATTTAATTAATGCCCTGTTTATAAAATAGAGCTTATCATTTGAAATGTCATTATTTTTAAAGAGGTGGATGGTGAATAATATTACAATTAAAAATGTTTCACTTTGTTTTTTATTACAGTACACGTTTTCTGAAATGTTATCTTTAAGTAAAGACCCATTTCGAAACAGTCTGTTCAGGGAGGAGGAAATGTTTCACCAGCTGCTCTTAAACAGGGACCATAACACAGCGTTGTGAAATATAGCTATAAATCTCCAGATGTGTAACGAGATGTCCTTTATGTATTGAGAACATATTCCTGCTTATGCTCAATACACTATTTGAAATAGTGATGGGAATTCCGGCTCTTCTTGGTGAGCCGGATCATTTGGCTCGGCTCACGAAGAAGAGCCGGCTCTTTCGGCTCCCAAACGGCTCTTCATTTTACCACATATTATACCTTTTATAATTCAATCAAATGTAGCCCTGTTTTGTCTAATGATTTATATGTGTACACATATCACTTAAATTATTCAATACATCCTTTGTACTGAATTATTCAAAAGTAAAAATTACATGTTTAATATCAATTATTTGCTGTGGCCAATTGTTTTCATTGCATTTACAGACCCTTGTATCTCTCTGATACCACCCAATGAATGCACAGACTTGCTTGTAGAACCACGCTACACAAAGCAGATAGCAACACCTATAAAAACGTATGCATAGACATTTAAAAAAAGGGGCTACTGTATCGATATTTTAAAATTATATTTAAAGAAAAGGCCCTGGCAAAACAGCAGGGCTCTATTTCAGTATTAACTATAGAAAAAAAGACAGCAACAGCTGACATCAAATCTTTGCTGAGCCCAAGGATAATCATATATAAATAACATAGTGAAAATCAATATATTGCAATGCTCAGTACAGCAGCATCCAACCGTCTCTAATCCTTGGATATTACATGTCACTGCATGCATGCACGGAGCAGCTGTAGCGCGGAGATCATCATATCATTCTGTCTTGTATTACTTATGAAAAAATAACAAAAACAAAAAAACGGCTTGTTCGCGGGCGCGAGCCGGCTCCCGTCGTTCACTTAAAAGAGTGAACGACGGGCACATCACTAATTTGAAAGCCTCTTGGATCAGCTGTAAAATGCATCGTCACAAAGTTAAATAACAATCCTCAATAGTTCTTCTTCCACTCCCTCTTGGCAAACTGCCACTGAGAGGTGGGACCACACTGTAAGAGAAGAGTTTACATTTCCCAGAAATGAAAGCTGAAGTTTGTCTGAGCGACAGCAGAGCAGCAGCCGAGACAAGTCTCTGTTTCTCTGAAGAAACACTCAACTGAATCCAGCAGCTTTTTCTCAATAACACAGCAGGACTCTGCAAACACTGGTGAGTACACTACAGACACATCACTTACTAAATATTTAGTCAAAGTTGGATTAAAATCAGAATCTGACTGTATTACATCAGTTTACCATATAAAGAATATTATATAAATGTGTCAGTTAAGATAAAAACCTCAACATTTACATTAGCAACAGCCAACAATACAACTACAATGTAAACTCTGGTTAAGTTAGGTTAGAGAGCATACAGTCAAAGCTAGCATTAGCTTATGCTAATTTTCATATTTCCTGTATTTTAAAACATCTTTATAATTGACTCTATTAAACAAAGTAGAATCTAAATAGTAGATTTGTTCTGGACTTTCCAAAGCAGGGGATCTGGTGTTGTGTTACAAGTGTTGCTTATAAAAAGGCATGACAATTACATATTTCATTTTATATAATTTGTACACACTGTGGTAAGTAGCCTTGAGCTTTGAACCTGTTTCTATAGTAACTGCTGTCTGCCTTTTGAAGATGATAACGTTTACTGTTTTTTAGATTAGATTAGATCAGATTACTTTATTGTCATTACAAAATGCAAGCACAGTGTAACGAAATTAAGGAGGGTCTAACCAGAGTGCAAAACAGTCAGTTATATACACAATTATCAGAAGTATGTACAAAATAAATGATACAAAAATAAAGGTAAATAGATGGGAAATGTATAAATAAGAATAAATACACAGATAATAATAAATACAGTGAATACAGTACTGTATATAAAACAGTAATGTACAAGGATGATTGCGCTTCAGCATAGCACACGACAACAACAACTAGTATTAACTTCAGTGATTGGGATTTAGGAGTGGCCAGAGAGTCGATCAACAGGAAGGGACTCATCACAGCGACTCCTCAGAATGGTTACTGGACGATAAGGTTGAGGAATGAAAATGAGTACAAAGCTTGTGCTGGTCCTCGAGTCCGTCTCTCTCTGAAGTCTCAGCCTGAGAAGGTGGGGGTGTTTGTGGATTATGAGGAGGGTCTGGTCTCCTTTTATGATGTTGATGCTGCAGCTCTGATCTACTCCTTCACTGGCTGCTGCTTCAAAGAGAAACTCTACCCATACTTTAGTCCCAGTCTTAATCATGGTGGTAAAAACTCTGCTCCTCTGATCATCTCTCCTGTCAATCACACCGAGTAGAACAACCATTTGAACCATTAATGTACTCTAGTTTATTCTACGGATTGCACTACCTGCCGTCATGACTTGAAGTGATCAGAAAACTATTTACTCAGAAATAAACTTTGACCACTTCTTTATATGTCAGGGGGACAAGAAAAGTATGTATTGTCTCAGAATTGTGTGTTCAAAAAGTGTTTCATACTTGCAGACATTACTAGTGGAAGTAATGCACTCCTTTTTCATTAGTAAAATACTGTATATATATTTCTTTTTTTTATAATTTCCAATTGAGGGGAAAATGATGGGTCTCTGGTGTGTTTTAAGGGGAAGTTCAGGATTGATTATTGAATTAGAGTATATTGGAACAAAATTTATTTACAGTTACTTGGAAATTCAACAATACCTGATCATTAAACATTAGGCTGCAGTGGTTTCACAAACCAGGGGAATTAAAATGTTACATCTCAGCTGTCTGTTGTGTTATGTTAATTGTATTTCGTCCACCTCTCTGCACACTGCTTGTAAAGTTTGAACAAAGCCTCAATGGATTAAAAAAAAAAGGAACAAAGAATGTTATTTTTTGTGTTTTTTAAATGTACTTACTGAAGTACAGTTTTCACTAGTTCTCAACTTAGGGAAAGTATCTTAAAAAAATGTACTTAACTATTTCCATTTCTACTTAACTACATTTGTCTGAAAGATTTGGTTCTTCTGAAGCTTTATAAACTATTTAAAACCCTCTTGGATCAGCTGATCATAGATATTAAGATTGCTGAATATGTTTGTTAGAAATAAGGCCATCAACTGGTTAGCTTAGCTTAGCATAAAGACTGGAAACAGAGGAAGACAAAGCCAGCCTGTCCAAAGGTAACAAAATCCACCTATCAGCAGCTCTGAATCCAGTTTGTTTAATCCATACCAAATCAGAGGAGTAAAAACATCAATAAGACGTTTAACAGGGGATTATGGGTCGGGCTATTTCTTGACTGGGACCAAAACAAGTTGCCAAATTGTTTTTACATTTCAGTTATCGTACAGAGATATATTAAGTTCACTTAAATGTGTATTTTGTCACTCACTATTTTCCCCCTTTTCCTAGTATATATGCTAAACTAAGCTAATCTAAGTGTCTGATGGCTGCAGCCTGTGTCAGTGAGAGCGGTCTGACTGGTTGGACTGCTTCTAATGATTATGATCTCATTCTTCACCTTGAACACACTCCAGCACTGCCTGTACAGGTGAGACTAACTCACTGCAAACGTCCCGTCTGACTGGGAGATAAATAAAGGGTTTTGTAAATATCAAAATTGCATGAAATATGCTTCTAAAATCTATTTTATGAATGCCCTGTTTATAAGATGGAGCTTATCATTTGAAATGTCATTATTTTTAAAGAGGTGGATGGTGAATAATATTACAATTAAAAATGTTTCACTCACATCATGACTTTGTTTTTTATTACAGTACACGTTTTCTGAAATGTTATCTTTAAATATACTAACGCATACAGAAACAGCACAGAAATGTGTACACTGGTTAAAACCAGGATCAAATTCTTGTTTTATTGTCGACTTATTAGAGTCAAAGGTTTTTACAGAGGGGAGTTTTGATATGGGTTTGTACCACGACATAAATCCAGAAAAACTGTCATCAGCCTTTAAGAAAAATCTATTCTCCACATGTTTTTTAGGGAAACAGATGTTATAATCCTTAACGCAATCATCAATAATCAGTCTATAAATCTGGCTATTGATGATATATGAACAAACCAATCAGAGTACAGATGGGAGTGAAACCAATTTTGATAAAAAAATAAAAAAGGCCTTGTATTGTGAATTTACATTTTGCAGTACACAGGTAATTAAGTTAAAAAAATAGTAACTAATTCTTATGACCACTTTTTGTATTAGATTCTAATTTAATCTGGCATTATTTAATGATAACATAGTAAGGAATCAAAACAGCCCAACCTTTCAAAACTGTCAACTAATGGTGACATACCTTCACCTGTTAGCGACACAATGCTTGAATAGCACGTTCTCTAACAGGGAGTTGGCTCAAGGAATAAGAGGTTAAAATAAGGGCAGTGTCTGCAAGATTCAATACAACCTGTCTGCACTGAGTAAACTAAAATATGCTATGAGACAATGAACACATGTGCAATCTCATAGTACGTCCCAACTCACACAATATGTCTAAGAATACTTCAGTTGCACTGTGTGAATGAGGTCAAAGGTTATATTTCAATGTGTGTTCATTGAATTATACTGGAAGTAGTGTATCAGGTTGTTTCTGCTGCACTTTTTCTTAATGTCTTTCATTTTTGTAAAGCACTTTGAATTGCCTTGTGTTGAAAGATGCTATATAAATAAACTTGCCTTGCCTCATTATGTCTCTACAAATAATTTAGTCATTATTTATGTTCTTTCTCAGGGTGACTGTAATATGTGTCCAGGGTTTTTGGCACATTTAGAAATGTCTATTAATGTTCACTCTACCTCTGAATATATAAATACATAAATGTGCATGTTGACTCACCCACATCCTTGTTGGCCCTCCACAGGAGCTCGGAGACAGACGGCTCCTGAGAGAAAACCTGCTCATTAGGAAAGTGTAGTAAATACAAAGTAAAATATATACGTAATATATATGTATAATGTATATATATATGAAACAATGATTCCCACGGGAACTCAACCTTTCTCAAAGAATATGTACACTAACACTTGAACCTGAACTCACACATGCACGTGTGCAATATGTGGTGTGATGTGTTTTGGGGCCATAACATTAAATCACAACAGGATTGTACGGTTATGAATGCATTATAAGTTAGTTATGATGTAGTTAAAACAATATCGGATGATAGCCATTTTTTGTGTGTTTTGGACTGAGATAAATCATGGGTCAAAACTGACCCGCGAACACCATGAACGGAAACAGCTTTCGAACACAACACAAGGGTTAAAATATAAATAAATAATACCTTGTTTCTTTTGTTTGTGCTTTAGTTGTGTTTATTTACACTGCATAACAATCTTTAAAGAAGGATAACTGTGTAGATGACACTGAGGATGATTGTGCAAACTGTGTTTTAAATAGTATGTATTCTTATTTATACATTTTACATCTATTTTCCTTTATTTGTATCATTTATTTTGTACAGACTGCTGGTAGATGTGTATATAACTGACTGTCTGCACTCTGGTTAGACCCTCCTCATTTCGTTACACTCTGTTTGCATTATGTAATGACAATAAAGTAATCTAATCTAATGTGACTCCTTATTGGCATTTCTGGATCCAGGCGTACATTTGAAACTTCTCATTAAAGTAAATGCTGATTTTCCATTTACATTCTGAGGGAAAACACAATTGTTTTTCTTTTAGTGGCGATGCTTAAATACCTGTGTCATTAAAGCAGCTCTGTAAAGGTGTGTTACTGCCAGGTGTTTCCATGTGAACTGTGAGGAAGTGTCGCCCCCTAGTGGACAAACATCTTTACTGCAGTTAAATTCTGAGGTACTTTAATTTACATGACATTACATGTTACTTGTTAGACGCTTTTATCCAAAGCGACTTACATACTCAATACTGTGGACAATCCCCACAGGAGCAATTTGGGGTGAAGTGTCTCAGGGACACAACGACATGCTGACTGCAGCGGGGTTTGAACCTGTTGACCCCCTGATCCGAGCATTAGTCCACTGCGCAACACGCCTCATTTACTTATCTTGAATATGTTTTTATGTGTTCATTTGTCTTTCAAATAAAGTACACTGTGTTATTACCCCTGACTTTCATTCTCTACTATCAGAGTCCTTTCTGTACGAAGCCATCGTTGTTCATTCATTACAAGCAGAGGGTCTTTAAGCAACGACCTGCAGAGTGAACGCTTCATCTCAAAGCAGTTTATCAAGATCAACATTAAACATTCAAACACTGTGTTCGTTTCTTTGGATTATGCAGCCATATATCCACTAACAGTGTCAGCGAGAAAGATGTGGAAACTCATCTTCACATTATTGAGGTTTTAAAAAAGAAATACCTTTTATTTCCACGATTAGAGTTAATGTCCTCCTTGAGCTCCAGAGACAAGACTAAGAGATAAATGAAATGATGCTAACACCACAAACACTCAGTTTGAAGTCAGACGGTGTGTGTGTGTGTGTGTGTGTGTGTGTGTGTGTGTGTGTGTGTGTGTGTGTGTGTGTGTGTGTGTGTGTGTGTGCGTGCGTGCGTGCGTGCGTGTGTGCGTGTGTGTGTGTGTGTGTGTGTGTGTGTGCAGCTGTGAGTGGAGCGTGCCACAGGGGGAAATATACTCTTTTATAAATTCATTGAGTTTATATTAAACAATATTTCTTAGCAAAGGAACTGTTAGCAAAGTGGAATATAAATGATATATTTTACAATACAGATGTTCTGTGATATTGTTCTGTGTTCTTGCAACTCAGTGTTTCTATAGTTTAGTCATGATACTTTTACTTACATCAAATATATTTTGTAAGTGGAAAAAGAGCAATCGGATCCCATTGAGTTCGTGTTTGTAAAAGTCAGAATCTCATAGTTAGAGAATTTAAATTTGATGCAAATGTATACTTCTACTTTACGGAGGAAGATCAGGGCCACATGTGAAATACTTGTTGAGATCTGAACAGAAGTGATAACATTTAGAATTCTGGAAAAAAAGTCTGAATTCTGTGTTTACTTCCTGTCTAAAGAAGTAAAGTAAGTGAGTAAAACTTTATTTATATAGCACCCTTCTCAACACGAATGCACAAAGTGCTTTACAGTATACAGTACTCAATTCAAAGTACAACTATAACATGTAGAATAAAAGGCATAAAACACAGCAGGTAAAACATAGGATAAACTCCAATGAGAAACAGCTACTAACTCTCCTCCTCTGACGCCCCAAAGGCCTGTCGGAAAGGTGAGTCTTTAGCTGCCCCTTAAAAATCTCCACTGAGGCAGAGGCTCTCAGTTTCTGAGGGAGGTCATTCCAAAGTCTTGGGGCCACCGCCTCAAAGGCACGGTCCCCCTTAGTTTTTAGCCTGGTTCGGGGCACCCTTAGGAGGCCTTGCTCAGAGGACCTCAGGGCCCTGGTTGTGCTGTGAGGGTGGATCAGGTCGTTAATGTAGGCTGGGGCTTGGCCGTGGACAGCTCTATATGTGAAGACCAATACCTTGAATTGGGTTCTGAGATGGACAGGGAGCCAGTGCAGGGCAGAAAGGATCGGAGTGATGTGGCATGTTTTTTTGGACCGAGTGAGTAATCTGGCTGCAGCGTTTTGGACCTGTTGTAACCGGTTTATTGATGTTTTGTTGAGGCAGGATAAAAGAGCATTAAAGTAATCAAGCCGGGAGGAAATAAAGGAGGCGTGTGGCGCAGTGGATAGAGCCTTGGTATGTGGATCAGATGGTCACAGGTTCAAACCCCGCTGCAGTCAGCATGTCGTTGTGTCCCTGAGACACTTCACCCCAAATTGCTCCTGTGGGGATTACCCACAGTATTGAGTATGTAAATCGCTTTGGATAAAAGCGTCTAACAAGTAACATGTAATGTAAAGTAAAGGCATGGATAGCCATCTCCATTTCTGCATTGGATAGAACCCCCCTGAGAAGAAATGTCACTTATCGTCAGATCTCACAAACTATTTTACATGTGGCCCCTAATCATGTGTCTCTAATCCTCTTTTAGCACTAATCCTCTAGATCCGTAGATTAGGGCCACATGTTTAAAAAAATAGAAAATTGAGATTTGACCAAAAGTGTATTTCTTAAAAGTCAGATTTCTGACAAACAAAAAAATAAAGAACTTTTGGTCAGATCTCACTTTTTCTTTTCAGTTGTGGCACTAATCATCTTCGGTACAACTCCAAATATTATATATACTTTTGCCTCGAAAACGATTATTTTGGCAGCTTCAGTTACTTAACAAAATACTGTTACTAATCAACAAATGATTGATGATGCTTTTCCAATTACATAATATTTACCTTTATGCACCATTTTGTGCTTTTGGTAAGTTACGTTTGTTTTGATGCTGACATGTGAAACAGACACTAAAAGTAATATGAGTTTGAGTTTATACATAAGAGATTCTGCAGCTTTTACACATCTTTCACCTCTTCTTCACACCTTTCTTCAAACTTAGGTAGAAGAATAAAAAAATCAGGAACATTTTCTGAAGTACAAAAGTGTTAACAAGTGCACAAACTACAAACTACACTTCATCGAACATGTTTGAAGATTCTTTATCAACACACTTTCTCAGACTGTGCTATAAAGAGCAGGTTTGATGTGTACATTGGCCCCATGTCCTCAGGGTTTCTTCACCACCTGTTGGAACAGAAGAAACACGTTAAAGGCGACAAACACACTTTCCTTTGCCCTGAAAACAGATGAATGAAGGGAACCCAGCGTGTGTTTTCTTACCTTTCAACATTTGTACAGCGTGTTCAGTCTGCTGATGTCGTTCCTGCTCATCTGATTGGCCGTGCCGAACTCTACGTTGGCGTTGGGGATCGGCACCATGGTGGGCATATTGTTCCCACTGAAGGCATACCTGGAAACATTTAGAGCACAGAGGCTTCATTATTATTAGCTTGTATATATAATAAACATTTAGAAACCATTGAGACTCAAATGCTCCTTAAAGAGTCGGTTCAGTCACCAAAACAAATCAGATCTATCTCATTATTATGAAGACATATTTATTGTGTAAATTAGAAAAACGCTGATAAGGCAGTGTAGGTAAATGTATATTTTGCATTTATTTTGAGAGCTTGGGACCTATTTTAATCCTGGTTTCACTCTTATGAATGTTATGCATTTAAATATTATCTATCATTATTATTTGCCAACTGTTTATTCATTCTGTTGCTGTAATAACTTAAGGGGGACCTATCATCCAAAATGCACTTTTGTACGTCTTTTATACATGAATATGTGTCCCCGGTGTGTCAGGGAACTCACCAAGTGTCAGAAAACACAACCCTCTCTCTTTTCCTCCATACCCAAATCTCTAAAAACGGATCTGATACAGACTGATACAGATTTGAAATTGCTCTGACGTCAGAAACGGGGTGCTCCGCCTATATTGGCAACTCTCCACCTATCAGGGGAATGAGAGGTTGCGTGGCATGGTAACAGCATGGTAACAGCATGGTAACATGACGCTCGTGCCTCGCCCCCCTCCTTTGCAGGGGGGCGTGGTCAGCTGCAGCTCATTTGCCACAGAATCAGCCCTTGTGAAGACAGGGCTGGAATAGAGCAAATAGAGCAAAATGAGGCATGGCTAAAATGCATGATCTGTTTGGTATTTTGAAAAAAAAAAAGTATAAATATGCCTTATATAGGTATGGCCCTACAATATATTATTCAAATATAGCATGATAGGTCCACTTTAATTTAGCTGCTTTATTAAGAAAAATAATACAAGAAGAGATGGGCTGGACTATTCAAAATGTGTTCAGCTTTTTTTTCAGAAATATATTTTTTTCTCAGAATTACAACAATTTCAAATTTTTCTCGGAATTCTAACTTTTTCACAGAATTTGACTTTTTTTTCATAATTTTCACTTTTCCTCCTAATTAGATTATTTTCTCAGAATTCAAACTTTTTTCTCAGAATTCAAACTTTTTAGCAGATTTGGACTTTTTTCTCAAAATTTTAACAATTTCAAATGTTTTCACAGAATTTGACTTTTTTTCATAATTTTCACTTTTCCTCCTAAATAGATAATTTTCTCATATTTTGACTTTTCTCAAAATATCACTTTTTCTCATAATTAGACTTTTGTTCAGAATTATATTTTTTTCTCAGAATTACAACAATTTCATATTTTTTCCGGAATTCTAACTTTTTCACAGAATTTGACTTTTTTTCATAATTTTCACTTTTCCTCCTAATTAGATTATTTTCTCAGAATTCAAACTTTTTTCTCAGAATTCTAACTTTTTTCTCAGAATTCTAACTTTTTAACAGATTTGGACTTTTTTCACAAAATTTCAACAATTTTCACTTTTTTCTCAAAATATCACTTATTCTCATAATTAGACTTTTTTTTCAGGATTAGATTTCTTTTTTTCTTTTTTTTTTTCAAGCTTTGTATTTCTTTCTCAAAATTCGAACCTACCCAAAAATATATAAATTGTTAATGTTACTCACCTGTCCAGGCTACCTGTAGTACAAAGGTTTTTTTTTCAAATAAAAACAAACCTTTTTGAAACATATTTTGCTGTTTTTGGGTCCGTAGAAATACCTTTGCACTTTTATTTCTTGGGCTCTCCTGACTGCAATTCAAGCCTCAGTTCTGTCTACAATTAATTGTTTTGGGTGAACTGTTCCTTTGACTTATATCCAATATATGCGTATATAAATGAAGATGAATGCTTGGTAACCTGTGGTACTGCATGACGGAGTTGTAGTCGTATGGTGTGTTCAGGTTCAGTGTGTTTATCTTGTCGAAGGCGTACACCCAACCTGAGAGGACGAGAATCACAGCGAGGGTCAGAAAACACAGAAAATGAACTTCACCCCATTCCTCAGATCATTGTGAAGTTAGTTGTGTATTAGATGAGTGTAAAACATGAAAGGGTTGATCAATACAGGATTTAAAGAGACATTATTTGGCTGTGATTTCAATGTATTCCCATGGAGTTGCATCCATTATGAATGCAACTAACAGTAAGTCAATTTAGCATGATTTACTTTTCATCAGTGTTCAAATTAGATTGGATTTGTTCTGAGCAGAATGATATAAATGCAGAGTTTTCACTTTCTTTTTTGCTGAATGGGAAACAGAATCTCTTAGCTCACCAAAAAGCTGACCTTAACACCAGTGCCTAGATCTACAAAATGTCACCCAAAGACACAAGTATAAACCAAGGAGAGACTCAAGGGGCGGACAAAAAGACAACAATCAGATGCAAAAGAGCTGCGAGAAGACCAAAGAAACTACAAAGACATGAAAAACAGCTGCAAAATGACACGAAGAAACTATGAAAAGTGTGAAAATAACAACAGATACATAAAGAAACTCCAAAGAGAGTCAAAATGACTATGTGATATGTTTTCAAAGACCCAACATGACTACTAAGGCACTCAGAATGACCACAATGGTACACATAATGACCACAATAAGACAAGACATGTCCACAAAGTGGCACAAAGAGACACTTAATCATCACAAAGAGACACTAAATGACTGCAGAGAGACAGTCAATTACCAAAAGAGACACTTAAGGCCTACAAAAGACTCAAAACGACTCTGAGGAGACTAATAAGGACTTAAAAGTTACACAAAATAATCAAAACAACACACAAAAAGACTACAAAGAGACACAACATGACCACAGAGAGACTCAAGTGACTAAAAAGTTGCATAAAATGTCTCTAAAAAGCCAAAACATGACTACAAAGAGACAGAAGGAGTCTACAAATACACTCACAATGGCCATAAAAAGACAAAACTTGACGACAAAGACACTCATTATTTCATATCTGGAGTTTTTGCACTTTGTATTTTATATTTCTTAAATTGTGTTCACTGTTGCCTGCATAAGGGACTTTGCCTCTCTTCAAAAGTTGACATGTGCTCTTCCTCAGAGTGACAGAAGAGCTCAAACTGTTCTCTGCTAATGTTTGTCCTGACGTCTCACTGTTTACCTTTCACTCTACAACAAGCGTCTTTGTCCGGAGGGATTTGAAGAATGAGTGGCACGTACGCAGCACAAAGCGCAGTGTGCTGAGGAATCTGCTCTCCACTGAGGCGTGTGTTGTGTTCTCACTTAAGAAGAATGGTCTGAACGCACGCTGAGGAAACCAGTTCTCACTCACCTTGACTTTTCGTCTGCGTTCCAACTCGCATACTTTTCTCTTTTTAGTATGCTACCTGGAACTTTGAACCTCTTCCTCATACTTGTGTGCACGAAGGATTTTGGTCCAGGTTATCCAGAAAATACGGGGGTCAACCGGTGCAAACACTTCCATTCAGACATTTAAAGGGTTTCGATTTCCTGTACTGTGTTATATATTTGGGTGCATGTAAATGGTCTGGTTTCAGACAAAGGGTGAAAAGTTAGGTGCCTTGCTCAAGGGCACTTCGGCAGTGGCCCAGGAGGTGAACTGGCCCCTCTCCAGTACCAGTCCATACCCCGTATTCTTTGGTCCGATCGGGACTTGAACCGGCAACCCTTCGGGCCAAAGTCCAATCCCCTACAGACTGAACCACTCCCGTCCCTTGAATGACTTTGTATACTGCAGGGTAGCTTGTGAATTTACTCCAGGTGGAACTAAAGTCTGATTTAACACTTGATTATATTTCACATTATTAATCCAGATCTGTAAAGTAACTAAAGGTATTAATCAATTGTAGGAGTAAAAGTACAACGTAGCAAACAATGGCATTTAAGTACAGACTGTTACAGGTGATTCAAACCTGAGAGCAGGATTAGCTGAAAAGAGTCCAAGGAAGCTTATTTTAAAGTTAACAGCATTTAATTAAACAAATTATACGGTGATACAAATGGAATGTGTAAGAGTTGTGCGGCTCTCCCGATCGCGTGGGGTGCCGCTGCCTCCTCCCAGCTGTTGTTTATCGCGTGGCCGGGGTAGAGAGAGAGCGTTTTTTCTGTCCATCACATGTTATAATCTATAGTCCTCTCCTATTGGCCGGTCTCGACGGGGGGCGGGTCTTCCTCCCGGGTTCGTTCCTCTGTGATTAATATTGCATCTAATAAGAGGATTTAGACGTTGTGTGTTTATTGTATAACTCCACAAGCCTTTACTCCTCATATTTCTTACAAGACCCATTTTCAAACAGTCTGTTCAGGGAGGAGGAAGTGTTTCACCAGCTGCTCTTAAACAGGGACCATAACACAGCGTTGTGAAATATAGCTATACATCTCCAGATGTGTAAAGAGATGTCCTTTATGTATTGAGAAAATATTCCTACTCATGCTCAATACACTATTTGAAAAGCCTCTTGGATCAGCTGTAAAATGCATCGTCACAAAGTTAAATAACAAGCCTCAATAGTTCTTCCTCCACTCTAGAGATGGCAAATCCGGATCCTTTTACGGACTCAGGGTCTTCTGAGTCAGTCATTGAAGAGATCCGGATCATACGAGTCATTTGAGTCATATGAGTCAGCATCACCAAGACCGTAGAAATCCTATCGGTGAAACCGAAAAGTTGTTGCATTTCACGAGCATATTAAACTGACGTTATATTAACTTCCGCTACACAGTGTATTTTGCTTTAATAAAAAATGTTGATCACAAAAAAAAGGGTTATTTTGCGATTTGGCAAATCTGAGTCTGCTGTTGACTCGTGCATGAGGACGAGTCTGCTGGATCTCTGGATCTGCTGCTATATGGCTACGGCTCTGAGTCCGCACGAGTCTGCTCTGCTGTGTTTTGCACAGTGAGTCAGGATTAGCGAATCTGAGTCTGCTGTTGACTCATGCATGACGACGAGTCTGCTGGATCTCTGGATCTGCTGCTATATGGCTACGGCTCTGAGTCCGCACGAGTCTGATGTGTGTTGCACAGTGAGTCAGGATTTGCGAATCTGCGAATCTGCGAGTCTGCTGTTGACTCGTGCATAATATAGCCGCGGGAGCCGTGTGCTGGAGGAGGGGCTATGCTCGTGCACATGACGAGTATGGATCGCTGGATCTGCTATGCTATTACGGTTCGGAGCCGTCGGCTCCTCTGAGTCCCCACAAGTCTGCAGGAAGTTTCACTGATCCGCGTCCCCTCCCCTGAGCCAAACGATCACTTCTGGCAGCTATCCTACTTGCTAAAGGGTAGGCAGATGGACTGGGGTACGTTGTAATGTGATTTTACATGTTATAAAGAGAGTAGCGAGAGACGCAATTTATAGTTTTAATTTGTACGTCACACCAAAAGTGGGACTCAAAGGACTCGGGTTAATGGAGAGGGGAGACTCGTCATGACCAGCTCATTTCTAGGATCCGGGTTAATGATCCGGATGAATCAGGACTCGCCCATCTCTACTCCACTCCCTCTTGGCAAACTGCCACTGACAGGTTGAACCACACTGTAAGAGAAGAGTTTCAATTTCCCAGAAATCAAAGTTGAAGTTTGTCTGAGCGACAGCAGAGCAGCAGCCGAGACAAGTCTCTGTTTCTCTGAAGAAACACTCAACTGAATCCAGAAGCTTTTTCTCAACAACACAGCAGGACTCTGCAAACACTGGTGAGTACACTACAGACACATCACTTACTAAATATTTAGTCAAAGTTGGATTAAAATCAGAATCTGACTCTATTACATCCATTTGACCATATAAAGAATATTATACTATATAAATGTGTCAGTTAAGATAAAAACCTCAACATTTACATTAGCAACAGCCAACAATACAATGTAAACTCTGGGTAAGTTAGGTTAGAGAGCATACAGTCCAAGCTAGCATTAGCTAATGCTAATTTTCATATTTCCTGTATTTGAAAACATCTTTATAATTGACTCTATTAAACAAAGTAGAATCTAAATATTAGATGTGTTCTGGACTCTCCAAAGCAAGGGATCTGGTGTTATGTTACAAGTGTTGCTTATAAAAAGGCATGACAATTAGATATTTGATCTCATATTATTTGTACACACTGTGGTAAGTAGCCTTGAGCTTTGAACCTGTTTCTGTGGTAACTGCTGTCTGCCTTTTGAAGCTGATAACGTTTACTGTTTTTTACTAGTATTAACTTCAGTGATGCTCAGCAGGAGGTTTCACTCCTCTGTTCAACAATGGCAAAATCCCCCAACACTATCAGAACTTACACATTGTGTTTCTTAGAGTTTAAACTGAATGCTGCTATGATTTTTGAGATGTATTTATAATATTAAGGCAAGGCAAGGCAAGGCAAGGCAAGTTTATTTATATAGCACCTTTCAACACAAGGTAATTCAAAGTGCTTTACAAAAATGGAAGACATTTTAAAAATGGCATTTAAAATCAGTCATTAAAAAGGAAAGATAATAAAATAAACATTAAAAGAAAAAATACATGGATACAAGTTAAAAGTTACAGTGCAGTTTAAGATGTGAATAGTTCAATTAAAAGCAGCGGCAAAAAGAAAAGTCTTCAGCCTGGATTTAAAAGTAGTAAGAGTTGCAGCGGACCTGCAGGTTTCTGGGAGTTTGTTCCAGATATTCGGAGCATAATAACTGAATGCTGCTTTACCATGTTTAGTTCTGACTCTGGGGACAGAAAGCTGACCAGTCCCTGAAGACCTGAGGGTTCTGGATGGTTCATAATTTAGCAGTAGGTCAGACATGTATTTTGGGCCTAAACCATTCAAAGCTTTATAAACCAGCAACAATATTTTGAAATCTATTCTTTGACACACAGGAAGCCAGTGTAAAGACTTCAGAACAGGAGTGATGTGATCCACTTTCTTAGTGTTAGTGAGGACTCGAGCAGCGGCGTTCTGAATTAGCTGCAGCTTTCTAATAGATTTTTTAGTGAGGCCTGTAAAGACACCATTGCAGTAGTCGAGTCTACTGAAGATAAAAGCATGGACAAGTTTTTCCAAATCCTGCTGTGACATTAGTCCTTTAATCCTAGATATGTTCTTTAGGTGATAGTAGGCTGATTTAGTAACTGTTTTAATGTGACTGTTGAAACTCAGGTCAGAGTCCATGACTACACCTAGATTTCTGGCTTTATCTGTTGTTTTGAACATTGCAGACTGAAGCTCAGCGCTAACTTTTATACGTTCTGCCTTGGCTCCAAAAACCATTACCTCAGTTTTATCTTTGTTTAATTGGAGAAAGTTCTGACACATCCAGTCATTGATTTGTTCAATGCACTTACTCAGTGTTTGAATTGGAGCATAATCTCCTGGTGAAATTGTTACGTAAATTTGTGTGTCATCCGCATAGCTATGGTAACTTATTTTGTTGTTTTTCATTATCTGAGCCAGTGGTAGCATGTAGATGTTAAAGAGAAGAGGCCCCAAGATGGAGCCTTGAGGTACCCCACATGTCATATTTGTCAACTCAGATGTGTATTTACCTATAGAAATAAAGTTTTTTTCTGTCCTTTAAGTAGGACTCAAACCAATTTAGAACTGTTGCCGAAAGTCCCACCCAGTTTTCTAGTCGGTCTAGTAATATGTTGTGGTCAACAGTGTCAAATGCAGCACTGAGATCTAATAATACTAACACTGAAGTTCTGCCACTGTCTGTGTTTAAGTGGATGTCATTGAAGACCTTTACAAGAGCAGTCTCAGTGCTGTGGTTTGGACGAAATCCTGACTGGAACACATCCAAACAGTTATTTAAATGCAAGAAGTTACTCAACTGTTGAAATACTACTTTTTCAATGATTTTACCTAGAAATGGCAGGTTTGATATTGGCCTGTAATTGTTCATTACTGAGGCATCTAGATTATTCTTTTTTAAGAGCGGTTTAATGACTGCAGTTTTCAGGGCCTCTGGAAAAATACCTGAGTGAAGAGATGTGTTTACTATATGAAGTAGATCTGAGGCCATGCAAGGAAAAACATCTTTGAAAAATCCTGTTGGAATAATATCAAGGCAGCAGGAGGAGGATTTCAGAAGTTGAATAATGTCCTCTAAGTTTTTACCATTAATCTGATGGAATTGTGTCATGGTGTTTGAATTGATATTAGGTGGACATAGGGACAAAACATTTGCTGTACCTGATGTAGAGGCACTGACTGCTTGTCTAATTTTCTGAATTTTGTCAGTGAAGAAGGAGGCAAAATCATTGCACGCCCTGGTGGATAAAAATTCAGAGGCTACTGACACTGGGGGGTTAGTTAGTCTGTCGACGGTAGCAAACAAGGCACGTGCGTTGTTTTTGTTTTTGGTAATGATGTCAGAGAAGAAAGACTGTCGTGCGTTTTTCAATTCCAAATTATAAAGGCCAAGTCTCTCTTTATAGATTTCAAAGTGAACCTGGAGATTTGTTTTTCGCCACCTACGTTCAGCTTTTCGACACTCTCTTTTTTCTGTTCTCACGGTCATGGCCTTTCTCCATGGAGATATTTTCTTGCTAATCACTTCCTTTACCTTAGTTGGAGCAATGGTATCTATAACATTTTTAATTTTTGAATTAAAATGATCTACTAGCTCATTTACTGAGATGTTAGCAGGGGCAAGTGTGGATGAGAAATTATGAGTAAACATTTCCCTAGTATTTTCAGTTAAATATCGCTTTGTGGTTACCTCTTTCTGAACATTTTTGTGAACAGAAATAGAGCTCTCAAAGAAAACACAGGAATGATCAGAGAGTGCAACATCAGTCACCACAACCTTTGAGATATTCAGACCCTTTGAGATAATTAAGTCCAGAGTGTGCCCCTTATTGTGCGTGGGCTCCGCCACATGCTGAGTCAGTCCATAGTTATCAAGAACACAAAACAGTTCTTTAGCCCCTCTGTCCTGGGGGTTGTCAACATGGATGTTAAAATCACCAACAATGACTAAACGGTCAAAGTCAATACACACTATAGACAGCAGTTCAGTAAAATCATCAAAAAAGCTTGCACAGTATTTGGGTGGTCTATAGATATTTAGGAACAGAGCTCGAGAGGAGCATTTCAGCTGAAGGGCCACATATTCAAAAGAAGCAAAGTCCCCATAAGATGTCTTCCTGCATTGAATGGAATCATTGAACAAAATAGCAACTCCACCCCCTTTCTTATGCATTCTTTCCTGACTCATAAAACTAAAGTTGGGAGGGGTTGATTCGATAAGAACAGCTGCACTGTTATTTTGTTCAATCCAAGTTTCCGTTAAAAACATAAAATCGAGATTGTGCTCAGTGATAAAATCATTGATTAAAAATGTTTTTCCTGCCAAAGACCTGACATTTAATAAAGCTAGTTTAAGTTTGTTAAATACACTATCAGTAAAAAAAATTGTGACAAGCTGTGGCTGACATGGAATCACTGCTAAATTTGATAACCTCACACAAACGTTTGAGCACTTCCTGTTTCTAAGCTGATTTACCGCTCTTAATCTATTACCTATCAACACAGATATCGGCAAAGCTACTGGCAGGCAGGGCCCCGGCATGTGCTGGAAAGAGTTGAGAGTGCCATATGCCCTTGAGCCTGGACCCAGCACATATCAGTAAAAGTTTGTTGCGTTTTGTACACACACATCCTTATCAGGCTTCGGAGACTGCAGATGCTTTCTTGAAGGGATGGGAGGTGGTTGACATAGGCACAGTGATGAAGACGGGGGAGATGGTGCGCGTCTCTGCTTCGGTGATTTTGGTGGGCGTCGTTGAGGGGCGGGGGTAAAGGACATGCTGCCAACCCTGCATCTCGCCTTCATGCGGTCATCGAACTCCAGGGGGGAGGGCGAGGGTGAAAGGGTGAGCGGAGAGTAGAGAGAGCTGGGAGATGAATGAAGAGTATCTTCCAAGGCGTTGACAGGGGGGGGTGACGGGCAGTGGAGACTCCTCCATTTGTGTCATAGGTCTCCCATAATCAGAACATTCCTCAGGCGGGTGCAGTGATACTTCTTCAGGGTTTTCTGCGCAATGTGTTGTGTCTTTCTCCTGTTTTGATTCCTCTTGCCGCTTGTCCTTGGCAGAGGGAACAGATTGCTGACGCAGGCAGTTGAATATGTTAGAGATAAACAATTTCACTCCTGACTTGTTCAGGCAAACTCCATCTGCCTTAAAAAGATGTCTGCGATCCCAGAAAAAGTTAAAATTGTCAATAAAATGGACAGAATGGTCAGTGCAGGCAGCTGAAAGCCACATGTTCAATGCAAACAGTCTGCTGAATCTCTCCACTCCTCTTCTGACTGGCGGTAGAGGGCCACTGATCAACACCTCCGCATTTAGAGAGCTGACAGTTTCCAACAGACATTTAAAGTCTTCTTTCAGCGCTTCTGACTGTTGTTTCACAACATCATTTGTTCCAATATGTAGTACCACATTCTTCACAGTCGGATGTTCAGCCCCAATATGCAGGATCTTCTCAGCCAAGTCGGAGACCATATCCTTGGGAAAACAGAGTACTTTGGTGTTGTTCTTACTACACAGACCTTTTACATCTCTTACAGCAGAATCACCCACAATCAGAGTTTCAGGCCCAGCCGTTAGCTTTCCCTCTAGCCTTTTACTTTTGGAGTAGCTATTGGTCCTTACCCTGCTGTGTGAAGAGGACGGGTTATCCAGGTCATCAGAAAGAGATCTCCGGTTCTCGGTCAGCGGAGCGTATCTGTTCTGGATTGGCACACTTGGTGGTTTAGGAGGATTGTTTGTAGTTCTCCCTTTAGCAGCTGTCCACGGCTGTTTCCTAGTATGAATAGGGGTTGAAGAGGCACTCTTCCTGGGTGATAACAATGCAGGCCAGCCGGTCGCATCACAGATTTCAGAGCGCTGGGCTCTGCCTGTTATTCGTCCTCCCAAATCCCATGGAAATGATTTACTCTTAGGCTTTGCACCCAGAGAGTTCCAGGGAGGACTACCACTTGTAGATTTATTACCCAGTACACAGCCCTCCTGTTCCTTGGAAACCTTGTAGCTGCTAACTAGCTGTGAGTTAGCATACCCTTTTCCATTATCTTGCAACACTGGTAAAGTGGTGTTATTCCCACAACATAGTCCATTCACTTCCACGTTAACTTCCAACCGTTGCATTTTCATTTCCAACACAGCCATCTTCTGTTGAAGTTTGTGGAAGTCATCTGTAGAGAACGGAGGCATTTTGCTACCAACTAGCTTAAGCTAAATAGCATGCAGTAGCCTACCAGGCTTTAGCTGTTGCTAGGCCACGCTACTGTAAGACTGAGGTCGTCGTAAAAATGTTGAAATATGGCTGAAACCCTCCGTCTATTTACGATGAATAACTGTCCCAGTGATAAGTTAATGTCCAGGAGCCGCTGCTCGAAGTTTTCAGAGAATAAGAATAGGAAAATCAGCATAAAAAGTAAGCAGAGGCAAGAGCAAGCAGAAAAGCGTCTGCACTGTAAGAAAGATAACAGTACAGTCTCCTGTTAACAAACAGAGAGATTCTTTTAACATTTAACAATAACAGTGTACTTGTGACGTATGGATTCTTGGACCCCAAAGCAGAGACAGACACAAGTTAAGCTCAAGGTGTTCAATAAATAATAGGCCAAGGCAGGTACTGAAAACAGGGAGCTGGCTGGCTGCAGAAAGGTCCAAAAACAAAGCACAGGGAAACGTCCGAGGCTATACTCGAAAAGTAGCTCAAAAACTGCAAATAAACAAAACAAAACTCAAGGCTGCAGAAAGGCACTCTGGATCGTTGAACAGCATTTAATTCTCTGGCAGAGAAGTGAGGTGAGGGCCAGGCTCTTAAAGAGCAGGTGATTATCTGAGTGGGAACAGGTGTGCCTCATCTGCAGCCAGGAGAATACCAGCCACGCCCCCTGTCACACACCAGCCCTGCAGAGAAGGAGAGACAGAGTAGTGATGGGTTAAAGGAGCAAAACAGGAAATAACACAACAACAACAAAACCCATGCATAAACATAACAGTACCCCTCCCTCAAAGGACGCCTCCTGGCGGCCTACCAGGCTTATCCGGGTACCGGGCATAAAAGTCTCTGAAGAGATCAGGGTCCAAAATGAGCGAGCGAGAAACCCATTGTCGCTCCTCTGGTAGCCACGGCCCCGCCTTCGAACGTTCAGCAACCGCCGTACAGTGAAGGCCGGGTGGTTGTCGATGAGCCGGGGGAGTGGAGGGGGTTCGGTCGGAGGGCAAAGAGGACTGCAGGAAACTCTTTTGAGGAGTGACACATGAAAAGTTGGGTGCACCTTCAAGGCAAGAGGCAACTTGAGCCTAACCACACTAGGATTGATGACACGTTCAATCTCATAAGGTCCAATGTACCTGGGAGTGAGTTTCCGAGACTCAGTTTGTAGAGGGAGGTCACGGGAGAAAAGCCAAACCTTCTGGCCCGGTTGGTAATCAGGAGCTGGTCGGCGGTGACGGTCCGCCAGCCTCTGGTTCCGGGCGGAGGTGCGGGTGAGAGCTGCCCGGGCTTCACGCCAGACTCTGCGGGCTCGCCGGAGATGCCCCTGCACCGAGGGAACCGCCACCTCTCTCTCTTGAACCGGAAAAAGGGGGGGTTGGAAGCCGTTAGAAGCCATAAAAGGTGACATACCTGTGGCAGAGCATACCAAGGAGTTGTGGGCGTACTCAACCCACGGTAGATGAAAAGACCATGAGGCCGGGTTTCGAGAGGCAACACAACGAAGAGCCGCTCCCAGGTCCTGATTTGCCCGCTCCGTCTGGCCATTGGTCTGGGGATGGTACCCAGAGGACAAGCTGGCCGACGCCCCCAATGCCTGGCAAAAAGCCCTCCATACTTGGGAGGAAAACTGCGGACCCTGTCTGATACAATATCCTGAGGGATACCATGCAGCCTAAAAACATGCTGGGTGAGAAGAGTGGCAGTCTTAAGGGCAGAAGGTAGTTTAGGCAGGGGGACAAAGTGCACAGCCTTAGAAAAACGGTCAACGATGGTCAGAATAGTGTCGTTACCGTCTGATGGTGGGAGACCAATCACAAAATCCACCGCAATGTGGGACCAGGGCCGGTGGGGAATGGGAAGGGGGCGAAGAAGACCAGCGGGGGCCTGATGTGAAGCTTTGCTGCGGGCACAGACGGAACAGGCTGAGACATACTCCGTTGTGTCTGCGGCAGTGGCGAACCGTCAGGGCCTTCAAGGTATTCAGAGAATACCCTGATAACTCAGATAAAAAAAAGACATTTATCGATTTAATTATATAAATACAATTTAATAAAATGTAAATACATTTTATAAATGAGAATCGTATCTGTGTTGTTGATCTGTAATAAACAGTGTTACGTTGATTTGTTTGTCCTTCTCGGACCTTGCACTACGCATTTAAAAAAATAAATGCAACCAATCAGATCTGTTTCTGCGTCTGTGGGTATTCTGTATCCTTGATAGAAGGCCCTGGTCGTTGCACTGAATGAGAGCGAACACTCTGATTGACAGTTTGATCAACCAATCATATATTGATTTGTAGCAAATGGGCGTATTCTTTCGGAGTTTCCCACGGTGCAGGGTATGCTAGAAGGCCCGTTAGTTCTGACAGGTGCGAGACACAGGATATAGATGGTAACAATTCATTTTCCGTTTTATGCGTTTTAACGTTGACATGGCAACAGGTGAAGAAGATGTTGTTGCGGAATTATTGTCGGTTCCTTTTTCAAGACGACAATTCACTGAAAAGACGGACATTGTAAAAAAAGGGCGCCCAATGCCTGAAAATCTGGAGCTGAATCAAGTTGCTAAAGCAGGCTATGTTCGCCATTTCCAGACTAGCAACTGGGAAAGATACCCGTGGCTTACGGGCTCAGTTAGTCACAAAAGGCTCTACTGCTGGGAGTGCTTGCTTTTTGGGACCGAAAAGGGGGCATGGAATTGGAAAGGCTACGATAATCTGAGCTGTTTAACCAAGGCTGCACAAAAACACCAAAACACAGCAGGGCATCTTAAGGCAACGGTCACCATGAAGACTTTTGGAGACACAAGGATTGATCTACAGCTGGACGAACAGAGACGTAGAGAAACGATCATTCACAACGAAAAGGTGAACAAAAATCGGGAGATTTTGAAACGTCTGATCCACTGTGTGATTTTCCTTGGGAAACAGGAGTTAGCTTTCAGGGGCCATGATGAGAGCAGAGAATCAGCCAATCGAGGTAATTACCTGGAGCTGCTTACATTCATAGCAGAATATGATCCAGACTTGCACTACCATTTGTCCACTTCTAAGGTGTTCATTGGAACCTCGAGTCAAATACAGAACGACTTGATAAGTGCTGTGGCCGAAGTGATGGGTGAGACCATCAAAGAAGAAATAAGTAAAGCACCCTTCGTAGCTTTAATGCTGGATGAAACAACAGATGTCAGCAATGCTGCACAGTTATCGTTTGTTCTTCGGTTTGTAACAGACAGTGGCGTAAAAGAGAGGTTCGTCAAATTTGAGGATGTGACAGGGAAGAAACGGGCAGAGGATGTAGCAGCCATGGCCCTCGGTTTCTTGGAGGAACATGGATGCATGGACAAACTTGTAGCCCAGTGCTATGACGGTGCTGCCGTTATGGCATCGGGGCTGAACGGAGTCCAAGCCAAGGTCAAGGAAAAGATCCCACAGGCACTTTTCATACACTGTTATGCACATGCCCTTAATTTGGTTTTATCTCAAGGTGTAGTTAAAATGAAAGAATGCAGAATTTTCTTCTCACACCTTTCTGGCCTGGCTGCGTTCTTTTCAAGATCGCCAAAACGAACGCAGCTGCTTGATGAAATATGCCAGAAGCGACTGCCACGAGTGGCACCAACCAGGTGGAATTTTGCATCAAGATTGGTGTGCACTGTCTTTGAAAAGAAGGATGCTCTTAAGGATCTGTTTGACTACATTTACTACTTTTAAATCCAGGCTGAAGACTTTTCTTTTTGCCGCTGCTTTTAATTGAACTATTCACATCTTAAACTGCACTGTAACTTTTAACTTTTATCCATGTATTTTTTCTTTTAATGTTTATTTCATTATCTTTCCTTTTTAATGAATGATTTTAAATGCCATTTTTAAAATGTCTTCCATTTTTGTAAAGCACTTTGAATTACCTTGTGTTGAAAGGTGCTATATAAATAAACTTGCCTTGCCTTGCCTTGCCTTGCCTTGCCTTACATAGTTGAACACCACGAGGAATTTGATGATGCTGCCATTCTCAGTGCTGATGGCTACCTATCAAACCTGGGCAACTTTGAATTTGGATTTTTCCTTTCAACTTTTAACGAGATATTTGCGCATGCAGATGTGCTCTTCGACCTCTTACAGAACAAGTCATTTGACATGCAGTTTTGTCTGAGAAGGGTGGAAGAGTTTTGCATTTGCATTGAAGGGCATAGGGATCGTTTTGATCAAATATATGATGAGACTGTGCAGGACACCGGCCTGCCAACTGGACGGAGAGCCCACGGAGATTCTCGCTCACACTACAAGAAGCTGCACAATGGCATTCTTGAGAACATTTTAAATCAGGTGCAAAATCGGTTTAAAGATCACGAAAAACTGTCATTCCTTTCTCTTCTGGACCCTCAACAGTTCACCAGCTTTAACAGCAACTTCCCTGAAACTGCATTCGCAAGCCTCACAGAGAGCTACGGGCCGCACTTTGACTTGCCTCGACTGAAAACAGAACTGTCTGTGATGTATTGTATGACAGATTTTCAGGGAAAGAACCCATCTGACCTCCTTTTCTTTTTCCAACGAAAAGAACTTTGTGACAGCATGCATCAGCTATATGCACTGATATGTCTGGTTGTAACGATCCCCGTCACCACTGCATCTGTGGAAAGGACATTTTCTGCCCTCAAACGGATAAAAACATATGCACGGAACAGAACAGGACAATCCCGACTCTCTGCATTAGCTTCCATGGCTATTGAAAGGCAACTTCTTTTGGATCTGAAAAGCAGTGATCAGCTTTATGACCGGGTGATCGAAAAATTCATCCAAAAGGACAGGAGGATGGATTTCGTCTTTAAGTGAGGACCATTGGTGAGTGAGACTCATTTTTATTTGCTGGTTATGCATCTCGTTGAGCTGGTTGCATTTTGTTTCCACACACTTGTTGAATGGTTCGTTAATGTCTGTCTTGAGTGTAGTACGCGTTGTTGTGCATTTAAATCTGACAAGAGCGGCTGCTGCGCCGTGCGTGGGGGGGGGGGGGGGGGGCGTTTGTATCTACAGAAGGTCCAGTTGTGATAGACACGCTTCGCCACTGGTCTGCGGACATAGTGGGCCACCAGAAGCGTTGTTGAAGTAGGGCCACGGTCCGAAGAAAACCTGGATGGCAGGCTACTTTGGACGCGTGTCCCCACAAGAGCACTGGAGATCTAGCATCGGGGAGAACAAACAGCCGGTCTGGTGGACAATCCTGAGCCGCTGGATGGTCCTCCTGGGCCTCCTGGACCACCCTTTCAATCTCCCATCTAGCAGCTCCCACGACACAGGAAGATGGCAAAATTGTTTCATCTGATGAATCCTCCACTGGGGGGGGCGAACTGCCGGGACAAGGCGTCGGCCTTCACATTCCTGGAGCCAGGCCGGTAGGTCAAGGTAAAGTTGAACCGTCCCAGGAAGAGAGACCACTGAGCCTGGCGCGAGTTGAGCCTGCGTGCAGAGCGAAGGTAAGACAAATTCTTATGGTCAGTCCATACTACAAAAGGATGGGTGGCTCCCTCCAGCCAGTGCCTCCATTCTTGAAGGGCCAGAACCACTGCCAGCAACTCCCGATTACCAACGTCGTAGTTCCTCTCAGCAGGGGTCAGCCAGCGAGAGAAGAACACACAAGGGTGGAGCTTCTGGTCTGAGGGGGAACGCTTGGATAATACTGCCCCCACTCCAGAATCAGAGGCATCCACCTCCACCACAAACTGGACCCCTGGATCAGAATGAGAGAGAACAGGAGCAGTGGAAAACATACATTTCAGTTTTACGAAAGCTGCCTCAGCTGCAGGAGACCACACAAAAGGCAACTTGACAGAGGTTAGTTTAGTCAGAGGTACTGCTACCCTACTATAGTCCCGAATAAACCTCCTATAAAATTGGCAAAGCCCAGAAACCTTTGCAACTGCTTCCTGTTAGAGGGAGTGGGCCACTCGGTCACTGCTTGGACCTTGGCGGGGTCAGTCCTTAATTGTCCTTTGTCGACGATAAAACCCAGGAAACTCACAGAAGAGGCATGAAACTCGCACTTCTCAACCTTAACATACAGTCTGTTCTCAAGAAGTCTCTGTAGTACCAGCCTTACATGCTGGACATGCTCCTGAGGAGTGCGAGAGAAGATCAGGATGTCATCAAGGTACACAAAAACAAACCTGTTTAACATGTCACGCAAGACATCATTAATCATAGCTTGGAAAACACCTGGTGCATTCGTTAACCCAAAAGGCATTACCAAATACTCAAAATGTCCCAGAGGAGTATTGAATGCAGTCTTCCACTCATCCCCCTCCTTTATTCTCACCAAGTATGCAATGGTATGCATTGCGAAGATCCAACTTAGTGAAGATTGTGGCTTCATGGAGGGGGACAAAAGCAGAGTCAATGAGTGGAAGGGGGTACTTGTTCTTGACTGTGATCCCATTTAGACCTCTGTAGTCTATGCAAGGGCGTAGGGTCTTATCCTTCTTGTCCACAAAAAAGAAACCTGCGTCCACAGGAGATGAAGAGGAGCGAATGAGCCCAGCAGCGAGTGAGTCAGAGATGTAACTCTCCATGGCCTCCTTTTCTGGCCTGGAGAGATTGTACAGTTTACTAGATGGAAAGGGGGTGCCAGGGAGCAAATCTATGGCACAGTCGTAGGGCCGGTGAGGTGGCAAGGATAGTGCGTGGTCCTTGCTGAAAACCTCCTTGACGTTGTGATATTCAGGGGGTACAGAGGTGAGATCAATGGGTTTGGGGGAATCTGGTGCCCTAGTAACTGTGGGGGGTACAGCAGAGTGTAAGCAATGTGAGTGACAGAATATACTCCAGTTAACGATAGACGAGTTGGCCCAATCTATGTGAGGGTTATGGAGCTTTAACCACGGAAAACCTAAAACAAGTGGCGACATGGGTGAGGGGATAAGGTACAGGGAGATAATCTTGTGATGGTTACCAGAGAGCTTGAGGGAAACTGGAGAAGTACGGTGGGTGACTTGGGCTAGGAGTCTCCCGTCTAAGGCAAACACATCTTTAGGTTCAGGAAGAAGCTCAAAGGGGAGCTTAGACTGCATCACAAAGTCAGAGTCAATGAAATTGTCATCCGCACCAGAATCTATCAAGACCTGAAGCGGAAAAGAGGCCTGAGACCAAGAAATAGTACCTTTGACTGGCATGCGGTTGGAGGAGGCTGAGTTGATAGAGGTATGGCTCATCAGTACTCCCCCTGTTGCTGATGAGCCAGGTCTTTTGGCTGAGTAGGACAACCGGCGCGGAAGTGACCAGCCTGGCCACAGTAGAAGCAGAGTCTCTGATGAAGACGGCGTTGACGTTCTGATTGGGTAAGCGTCATCCTTCCCAGCTGCATGGGCTCCTCCATGAGGAAGGGAGAGGCCTTGGTAGCAGGCGAAGCACTGGAAGGCCAGGAGTCTGGAGGATGAAGAGAAGGTCCAGGGAACGCAGGCTGTCTAGGAAACTTGGACTGAGGGGGAAGGGAGGTGGAGCTATGCTTTCCTGATCTCTCCCTACGCCTCTCGCGGAGGCGGTTATCTAATCGTGTCGCTAAAGAAATCAACTCCTCTAAGGAGGAAGTTTCATCCCTGGCAGCTAGTTCATCCTTTAAATCATCATTTAGCCCCTTACAAAAAATTCCCAGCAAGGCCATGTCATCCCAACCGCTCTCAGCTGCCAGAATGCGGAAATCTATAGCAAAATTAGCAACAGAGCCTGAACCCTGGTGGAGTGAAAGGAGTCTTTTACCAGCCTCCTTCCCCCTCACTGGATGATCAAAAACCTTACGCATCTCTGCAGTAAAAGACGGCAGAGACTGACTGATAGGCGAGTTGCTGTTAGATATGGCAAGGGCCCATGCTGCTGCTTTATCACTCAGTAGGCTCATAATAAAAGCAACCCTAGATCTATCAGTGGAATAAGTGAATGGTTGTTGCTCAAACACAAGACTACATTGGTGCAAGAACTGACTACAAGACCCTAAATCTCCTGAATACCTGACGGGAGTGGGGATAAAGGGCTCACGAGGATTGCAGGGCTGTCGTTCCGGATCAGCTTGAGGTGGAGGAGCATGATCTGGAGCTTGAGCATTGGCAGTCAGCGGGCGCGTGGAGAGATGTGCTGCGACCTGATCCATACGGCCTCCGAGGTTGGTCACACCGGAGGTTAATTCCTGAATCGCTTCCATTACCTTCTGCAGGGCTCTGTCATGATGCCTAGGGATGTCCCGATCCGATCACGTGATCGGGGATCGGAGCCGATCACGTGATTTTCACGTGATCGGGGATCGGGAGAAAAAAATCGGGGATCGGAATTTTTTTTTTTTTTTTTTTTTTTTTTTTTTATAAAATATTTTTATACATTTTATTTAATGTTACAAAACAAAAATGACCATGTTCACGTCTTAAAGTCATCCTGAGGCCTTAGTTTTGGGTTAAAATTACACAACATCATGTATGTGTTGCTTCTTTTGGGCTTGTTTTCATAGACCTGGTTGCTTATTTCTCTCAAATCTGGCAACAGAGTGGGCGCAGTGTCTAATAGTAGCAGTAAGCTAACAAGAGGCTACGTTCAGCTGGTGACTCGGGAGTCGGGACAGAGAAAATGTCAGGAGTTTGGAAGTATTATAAAATTGAAAGCGAAGGCAGTGTAACAGCCAGATGCAATGTTTGCAAGGCGGAGGTTCCGCGTGGTGGAAAGAACAGAGCTACGTTCAACATGACCAATCTAATACAAACACCACCAACAACAACACGACGAGTACACAGCGGCCACTCAGGTAACGGCACTGAAACAACCGACACTTTCAGAGACTTTTAAAAGGAAAGAGAAACTACCCCAGAACAGTGAAAAGGCCAAAAAAATAACAGCCAAGATAGCTGAATTCATCGCGTTGGATGACCAGCCGTTATCTGTTACCTTTTTTTTCCTCTTAATGCATTGCATAAAGATCGGATCGGGAAAAATCGGTATCGGCAGATTGTCAAAATCAAATGATCGGAATCGGATCGGGAGCAAAAAAAGGTGATCGGGACATCCCTAATGATGTCCTATAATTACACCTTGGGCAGCAAGCGCTTCCCTGAGTCTCTCATTCTCTGCGGGGTCCATTTGGGCCAGAGAATTCTGTGACGTATGGATTCTTGGACCCCAAAGCAGAGACAGACACAAGTTAAGCTCAAGGTGTTTAATAAATAATAGGCCAAGGCAGGTACTGAAAACAGGGAGCTGGCTGGCTGCAGAAAGGTCCAAAAACAAAGCAGAGGGAAACGTCCCAGGCTATACTCGAAAAGTAGCTCAAAAACTGCAAAGAAACAAAACAAAACTCAAGGCTGCAGAAAGGCACTCTGGATTGTTGAACAGCATTTAATTCTCTGGCAGAGAAGTGAGGTGAGGGCCAGGCTCTTAAAGAGCAGGTGATTATCTGAGTGGGAACAGAGGCCTGTACTACGAAGCCGGATTTTCGCTTAGCCGGCTGACTTCAGGGAAATCTCGGGCTTTCCGGTCCTACGACGCTGGTTCTCTTTTTAGCAGGCTAGATTTCCATGGTAACTTATGCTGAGCGGCTAACCTGCTCCGGAGCAGGTTAGGTGGCAGGCTAAGAGATCAACTCAGTGAAAGCACCGCCTGCTGACCAATCAGAGCTCCGTGTGCGGAGTTTAAAGCGATCAATTCATATTACAGTATAGAGGAAACGGCCGGCAAAAATCAACTGACTGTGTGAACGTGAAAATTAATAGAATATCCCCTCCCATCTTCAGAGCAATCTGACTATTATAACATTAGCGTTAAGAAAGCTTACTTAAATATCTGCCACAACATAAGTAACCGGATCAGAGTAACATTAAGTACAGTCCGCGGCACTGTGAGTGCAGACGTCGATGTGTCCCATTATCATTCATATCATATCACATCATAATGTATCATATATTTCCTTATTTGAGTCAGCTTCTTGAGCCGTATCTGGCCGTGCAACACTCACAGTGTCACATACTGTATGCAGAAGTATTATTTTAAGCAACACATTAAGTTGACGAAACACTCGAGTCAAATTCTCCTAATTAAAGTCAGATCCACTCGTGTCTTGGACGGGGCAGTGATTTCATAAACCTGTTAATGTACGCATTCAAACACTTTTTCTTTTACCAGCTGCATTCACCTTGCAGGTGCAGCTATGTGGCTTTTATCCTGGATAAAGTGTTTAAGTCATGGATGTTTAAAGTTTAACTTCTTCATATTTGACTAATATTAAAGTTCACTTTTCATTCAGGAAGTATGACGCTGCGCTGTCAGTACGCTTGTCCGTGTTTGAGATTGGTCGAATGCTCCAAATACCACCCCTTCCATGTGAACGTGCACCTAACTAGATAGGACACGGCTGGCTTGAGCGATCCACTTGATAACCAGCGTCGTAGTACAGTTTAGCGAGAGCGCGTATGTTTTGGATTGGGCCAACCGGCTAACTCCAACATATCCAGGTTAGGAAAATCCGGCTTCGTAGTACAGGCCTCTGGTGTGCCTCATCTGCAGCCAGGAGAATACCAGCCACGCCCCCTGTCACACACCAGCCCTGCAGAGAAGGAGAGACAGAGTAGTGAGGGGTAAAAGGAGCAAAACAGGAAATAACACAACAACAACAAAAGCCATGCATAAACATAACAGTACTGCAAATTTGAGCAATCTTTCACCCTCCGCATAATCATGATACATCAGCAGAGTTCAGTATCACCATCGATTTGACTTATAGCAAACAGATACAAGAGATTCAATCATATATACATTACAGTTTTTGTTTTTTTCACACGTTTTGTCCTCAGAGAGACATGTCTGCTGCCAGCTGTCTGCTGACTGAAGATCAGTTTCTGTGCTCCATCTGTCTGGATGTGTTCACTGATCCAGTCAGCACACCATGTGGACACAACTTCTGTAAAGCCTGCATCTCTCAACACTGGGATACTAAAGTCCCCTATCAGTGTCCTAACTGTAAAAAGTTATTCCACACAAGGCCTGAAATGCTGGTCAACACTTTCATCTCTGAGATGGCTGCTCAGTTCAGACAGTCAGCTCAACAGAAAGCCAGCAGCAGCAGCTCAGAGCAACAAGTTGTCAAACCAGGAGAAGTTCCCTGTGACGTCTGCACTGGAACCAGACTGAAGGCCCTGAAGTCCTGCCTGGTGTGTCTGGAGTCCTACTGTGAGACTCACCTGGAGCCTCACCTGACAAGGCCAGGCCTGAAGAAACATCAGCTGATCGACCCTGAGGAGAACCTGGAAAGCAGGATGTGTGTGAAGCACGATAAACTGCTGGAGCTGTTCTGTAAGACCGACCAGGTGTGTGTCTGCATGCTCTGCACTGTTTCAGACCACAAGACACATGATGTCGTTCCTCTGAAAGAAGGATATGAAGGAAAGAAGGCTGAGCTGGGGAAGACAGAGGCTGAAATTCAGCAGATGATCCAGAAGAGACGACTGAAGATTCAGGAGATGAATCGCTCAGTGGAGCTCAGTAAGGAAGGAGCAGACAGAGAGATAGCAGATGGTGTTCAGGTCTTCACCGCTCTGAAGGAGTCTGTTGAGAGAAGCCAGGCCGAGCTCATCGACACGATCAAAGAGAAGCAGAGAGAGACAGAGGAACAGGCTGAAGGCTTCATCAAAGAGCTGGAACAGGACATCTCTGAGCTGAAGAAGAGAAGCTCTGAGGTGGAGCAGCTGTCACGCTCTGAAGACCAGCTCCACCTCCTCCAAAGCTTCACGTCCCTGAACGCTGCTCCACCCACCAAGAACTGGACAGATGTCAGGGTCCGTCCACCTTCATATGAGGGGACTGTGAGGAGAGCTGTGACTCAGCTGGAGGAGACGCTCAGTAAACAGATGAAGAAGCTGCTTGAGGTGGAGCTGAAGAGGGTCCAGCAGTATGAGGTGGAGGTGACTCTTGATCCTGATACAGCACTTCCCAGACTCATCCTGTCTGATGATGGAAAAAAAGTTAAACATGGTGATGTGAAGAAGAATCTCGCAAAGAATCCAGAGAGATTTGATTCTTGTGCTTGTGTCTTAGCAAAGCAGAGTTTCTCTTCAGGAAGATTTTATTACGAGGTTCAGGTTAAAGGGAAGACTGAGTGGGATTTAGGAGTGGCCAGAGAGTCGATCAACAGGAAGGGAAGCATCACAGCGTCTCCTCAGAAAGGTAACTGGATGATATGGTTGAGGAATGAAAATGAGTACAAAGCTTGTGCTGACCCTCGAGTCCGTCTCTCTCTGAAGTCTCAGCCTGAGAAGGTGGGGGTGTTTGTGGATTATGAGGAGGGTCTGGTCTCCTTTTATGATGTTGATGCTGCAGCTCTGATCTACTCCTTCACTGGCTGCTGCTTCAAAGAGAAACTCTACCCATTCTTTAGTCCCAGTCTGAATTATGGTGGTAAAAACTCTTGCCCTCTGATCATCTCTCCTGTCAATCACACTGAGTAGAATAAACATTTGATTTTCGTCAGAAAGATTCACTCTCACTAAATGTAATAAATGTATTCAACTGGGGAAGTACATTGTACACATTGTTAATGTTTCAGAATCTGATCACATATGGTTCACCTTGACGAGACGTAAAAAAACACATAAAATACTGATGAGTATGTTCTAATGTACTCTAGTTTATTCTACGGATTGCACTTCCTGCCGTCATGACTTGAAGTGATCAGAAAACTATTTACTCAGAAATAAACTTTTACCACTTCTTTATATGTCAGGGGGACAAAAAAAGTATTTATTGTCTCAGAATTGTGTGTTCAAAAAGTGTTTCATACTTGCAGACATTACTAGTGGAAGTAATGCACTCCTTTTTCATCAGTAAAATACTGTATATATTCAAATATATTTTTTATAATTTTCAATTGAGGGGATAATGATGGGTCTCTGGTGTGTTTTAAAGGGGGACGTTCAGGATTGATTATTGAATTATAGTATATTGGTACAAAATGTGTTGACAGTTACTTGGAGAATCAACAATATCTGATCATTAAACATTAGGCTGCAGTGGTTTCACAAAGGAGGGAAATTTAAATGTTACATCTCAGCTGTCTGTTGTGTTATGTTAATTGTATTTCGTCCACCTCTCTGCACACTGCTTGTAAAGTTTGAACAAAGCCTCAATGGATTAAAAAAAGGAACAAAGAATGTTATTTTGTGTGTTTTTTTAAATGTTCTTACTAAAGTACAGTTTTCACGAGTTCTCAACTTAGGGAAAGTAGCTTAAAAAAATGTACTTGACTATTTCCATTTCTACTTAACTACATTTGTCTGATAGATTTGGTTCTTCTGAAGCTTTATGAACTATTTAAAACCCTCTTGGATCAGCTGATCATAGATATTAAGATTGCTGTATATGTTTGTTAGAAATAAGGCCATCAACTGGTTAGCTTAGCTTAGCATAAAGACTGGAAACAGGGGAAGACAAAGCCAGCCTGTCCAAAGGTAACTAAATCCACCTATCAGCAGCTCTGAATCCAGTTTGTTTAATCCATACCAAATCAGAGGAGTAAAAACATCAATAAGACGTTTAACAGGGGATTATGGGTCGGGCTATTTCTTGACTGGGACCAAAACAAGTTGCCAAATTGTTTTTACATTTCAGTTTTTGTACAGAGATATATTAAGTACACTTAAATGTGTATTTTGTCACTCACTATTTTCCCCCTTTTCCTAGTATATATGCTAAACTAAGCTAATCTAAGTGTCTGATGGCTGTAGCCTGTGTCAGTGTGAGCGGTCTGACTGGTTGGACTGCTTCTAATGATTATGATCTCATTCTTCACCTTGAACACACTCCAGCACTGCCTGTACAGGTGAGACTAACTCACTGCAAACGTCCCGTCTGACTGGGAAATAAATAAAGGTTTTTTTAAATATCAAAATTGCATGAAATATGCTTGTAAAGTCTATTTTATTAATGCCCTGTTTAGAAGATGGAGCTTATCATTTGAAATGTCATTATTTTTAAAGAGGTGGATGGTGAATAATATTACAATTAAAAATGTTTCACTCACATCATGACTTTGTTTTTTATTACAGTACACGTTTTCTGAAATGTTATCTTATACTAACTTATACAGAAACAGCATAGAAATGTGTACACTGGTTAAAACCAGGATCAAATTCTTGTTTTATTGTCGACTTATTAGAGTCAAAGGTTTTTACAGAGGGGAGTTTTGATATGGGTTTGTACCACGACATAAATCCAGAAAAACTGTCAGCAGCCTTTAAGAAAAATCTATTCTCCAGATGTTTTTTAGGGAAACAGATGTTATAATCCTTAACGCAATCATCAATAATCAGTCTATAAATCTGGCTATTGATGATATATGAACAAACCACTCAGAGTACAGATGGGAGTCAAACTCATTTTGATAACATTTTTTAAAAAGGCCTTGTATTGTGAATTTACATTTTGCAGTACACAGGTGATGAAGTTAAACAAAATAGTAACTAATTCATAAAACCACTTTTTGTATAAACCAAAACTGACATGGATAAGTATGGAGGCCGACAGGGGCCAACGCACTTATTAAAAACACGCTGCAGTTTCAAAAACGATGCAAATATAAAAACACAAATCTGCCAAAACACATTCAAAAGAAGAATCATCTTTACCATCTTGAGAACACATGCAACGTTTACTAAAAGTGCTGCAACGCTGCAAAAAGCTCAACGAAGACCAGGGGACAATAAGAGTTAGTCTGTCTCAGAACTGCATCTTTCTGACGCTGCTTTTAATTGATATATTCATATCTTAAACTGCACTGAAACTTTTATGCATGTATTTTTTCAGCACTTGAATTGCCTTGTGTTGAAAGGTGCTATATAAATAAACTTAACTTGCCTTGCCTTGCCTTGCCTTGCCTTGCCTTGTTTTTTATTGGCTTTTCTGGTTTCAGGTGTACATTAAAATGCTTTTGTGTCCTCCCTGCTGTATTGTCTTCCTTTAACCTTTATGTTGGGTTCTCCCCTGACCCGTTTCAAGGTAAAATGATATAATAACTACACTCTATTTTTTTGTATCGGAACAAGGCTTCATGATATCTTCCACAACAGCTATGTAAACATTACAAAACAGATTTTGACAATTTTTGCCAAGTCTGAAGGTCTCTAAAAAATAAAGTGTATAATTTGGTGTTGGGGTCTGAGGAGACCCAGCAGAATGGTTTTGGGTGACTCGAGGTCAAATTTGGCCCAATCAAGATTCATCTTTGACTTTAGACACCCCTCCCCCACCCCCTTCATCAACTGTAACAATCATTTTTCGCAACATGCACCTGGTCTCCCCTTCCTCTGCCCCCTCCCCCCACGGGAACTCGACCTTTCTCAAAGAATAAGTACACTAACACTTGAACCTGAACTCACACATGCACGTGTGCAATATGTGGTGTAATGTGTTTTGGGCCATAACATCAAATTACAACAGGATTGTACGGTTATGAATGCATAATAAGTTAGTTATGATGTAGTTAAAACACAATTGTTTTAGTGGTGATGCTTAAATACCTGTGTCATGAAAGCAGCTCTGTCAAGGTGTGTTACTACCAGGTGTTTCCATGTGAACTGTGAGGAAGTGTCACCCCCTAGTGGACAAACATCTTTACTGAAGTTCAATTCTGAGGTACTTTAATTTACATGACATGACATGTTATGGTGCATTTCCACCACACGGTCGGCCTCGGCCACACTCGGTACTGCTTGGCCGCGTTGGGCCTTAACAGGGCTGGCTCACTTCATGCTGCGCTTCCATTACAGTTTAGGAACTGGGGTAGTTACTATAGTAACGCAGTGTAGGCGGAGCCGTGACGTCATCTTCAATGAGAACCCCAGAAAAACAACACAGCCGTTAGCTGTTAGCACTCAGAGCTCACAGCTCCTTATATATGTTCAGAAACTCGACAAAAGTTAAACAAGTACACACCACAGACTGCCTGTGTCATGGTGAATACAGCCGCTGCTTTATTTATGTCTGTATAGGCCGTTGTTGTGAGTGTGGACGGTCGGAGCATATACTGCGTTAGCTTAGCCAATCTCCATCTAGAAAACACGCATTTTAAAAGGTTTTTCGCCTGCCGTCTGTCTGCAAACTTGCCAAAGCATTAATTCATGGTTTTTACTAACCGGTATCAGTATGTTGTTACTTCGGCATCATTTTGAAACGTGTATTACAATTAAATCACGGTCAAAGATGTCCATCTTGTTGTAGTTGTAGCCCCCTTGCCAGCGATCCTCTCTCTAGTTTAGCATACTCAGCCTGACTCAGCCCTGTTTGTTGGCCCCGATAGAACCACAATTTTGTCGGGCCAGAAAAGAGGTGAAAAAGTGGCCCCGGGCCGGGCCGGGCCGTGACTAGGCCTAGTGGAAGCGCAACCAAAAACGGGCACGGCACGACACGGCACGCTTAAACCGCGCTCCGCGCCATGGTGGAAAAGCGCCATTAGTCGCTTTTATCCAAAGCGACTTACATACTCAATACTGTGGACAATCCCCACAGGAGCAATTTGTGGTGAAGTGTCTCAGGGACACAACGACATGCTGACTGCAGTGGGGTTTGAACCTGTGCCCCCCTGATCCGAGCATTAGTCCACTGCGCCACACGCCTCATTTACTTATCTTGAATATGTTTTTATGTATTAATTTGTCTTTCAAATAAAGTATACTGTGTTATTACCCCTGACTTTCATTCTCTACTATCAGAGTCCTTTCTGTACGAAGCCATCGTTGTTCATTCATTACAAGCAGAGGGTCTTTAAGCAACGACCTGCAGAGTGAACGCTTCATCTCAAAGCAGTTTATCAAGATTCATATCAACATTAAACATTCAAACACTGTGTTCGTTTCTTTGGATTATGCAGCTTCATATCCACTAACAGTGTCAGCGAGAAAGATGTGGAAAATCATCTTCACATTATTGAGGTTTTAAAAAAATACCTTTTATTTCCTCGATTAGAATTAATGTCCTCCTTGAGCTCTAGAGACAAGACTAAGAGATAAATTAAATGATGCTGACGCCACAAACACTCAGTATGAAGTCAGACGGTGTGTGTGTGTGTGTGTGTGTGTGTGTGTGTGTGTGTGTGTGTGTGTGTGTGTGTGTGTGTGTGTGTGTGTGTGTGTGTGTGTGTCAGTGTGTGTGTGTGTGTGTGTGTGTGTGTGTGTGTGTGTGTGTGTGTGTGTGTGTGTGTGTGTGTGTGTGTCAGTGTGTGTGTGTGTGTGTGTGTGTGTGTGTGTGTGTGTGTGTGTGTGTGTGTGTGTGTGTGTGTGTGTGTGTGTGTGCAGCTGTGAGTGGAGCGTGCCACAGGGGGAAATATACTCTTTTATAAATTCATTGATTTTATATTAAACAATATTTCTTAGCAAAGGAACTGTTAGCAAAGTGGAATATAAATGATGATATATTTTACAATACAGATGTTCTGTGATATTGTTCTGTGTTCTTGCAACTCAGTGTTTCTATAGTTTAGTCATGATACTTTTACTTACATCAAATATATTTTGTGAGTGGAAAAAGAGCAATCGGATCCCATTGAGTTCGTGTTTGTAAAAGTCCGAATCTCATAGTTAGAGAATTTCTATATGATGCAAATGTATACTTCTACTTTACGGAGGAAGATCAGGGCCACATGTGAAATACTTGTTGAGATCTGAACAGAAGTGATAACATTTAGAATTCTGGAAAAAAAGTCTGAATTCTGTGTTTACTTCCTGTCTAAAGAAGTAAAGTAAGTAAGTAAAACTTTATTTATATAGCACGCTTCTCAACACGAATGCACAAAGTGCTTTACAGTATACAGTACTCAATTCAAAGTACAACTATAACATGTAGAATAAAAGGCATAAAACACAGCAGGTAAAACATAGGATAAACTCCAATGAGAAACAGCTACTAACTCACCTCCTCTGACGCCCCAAAGGCCTGTCGGAAAGGTGAGTCTTTAGCTGCCCCTTAAAAATCTCCACTGAGGCAGAGGCTCTCAGTTTCTGAGGGAGGTCATTCCAAAGCCTTGGGGCCACCACCTCAAAGGCACGGTCCCCCTTAGGTTTTAGCCTGGTTCGGGGCACCCTTAGGAGGCCTTGCTCAGAGGACCTCAGGGCCCTGGTTGTGCTGTGAGTGTGGATAAGGTCGTTAACGTAGGCTGGGGCTTGGCCGTGGACAGCTCTATATGTGAAAACCAATACCTTGAATTGGGCTCTGAGATGGACAGGGAGCCAGTGCAGGGCAGAAAGGATCGGAGTGATGTGGCATGTTTTTTTGGACCGAGTGAGCAATCTGGCTGCAGCATTTTGGACCTGTTGTAACCGGTTCATTGATGTTTTGTTGAGGCAGGATAAAAGAGCATGACAGTAATCAAGCCGGGGTGAAATAAAGGAGGCGTGTGGCGTTTTGGCGCAGTGGATAGAGCCTTGGTATGGGGATGGTCACAGGTTCAAACCCCACTGCAGTCAGCATGTCGTTGTGTCTCTGGGCAAGACACTTCACCCCAAATAGCTCCTGTGGGGATTGCCCACAGTATTGAGTATGTAAGTCGCTTTGGATAAAAGCGTCTAACAAGTGACATGTAATGTAATGTAATGTAAAGGCATGGATAGCCATCTCCATTTCTGCATTGGATAGAACCCCCCTGAGAAGAAATGTCACTTATCGTCAGATCTCACAAACTATTTTACATGTGGCCCCTAATCATGTGTCTCTAATCCTCTTTTAGCACTAATCCTCTAGATCCGTAGTTTAGGGCCACATGTTTAAAAAAAAAAGAAAATTTAGATTTGACCAAAAGTGTATTTCTTAAAAGTCAGAATTCTAACTAACAAAAAAATAAATAACTTTTGGTCAGATCTCACTTTTTTTTTTCAGTTGTGGCACTAATCATCTTCTGTACAACTCCAAATATTATATATACTTTTGACTCGAAAACGATTATTTTGGCAGCTTCAGTTACTCAAAAAAATACTTAAATACAAGGTCAACAAATTATTGATGATGCTTTTCCGATTACATAATATATACCTTTATGCACCATTTTGTGCTTTTGGTAAGTTACGTTTGTTTTGATGCTGACATTTGAAACAGACACTAACGGCCCGTCCACACAGCAGCGTTAAAAAAATCTTGGAGGTGGGCGTATCTGAAGCTTGAGGATTTTTTGCGAGCAAGGCGACCAACAACCAATCACATGAATCTCCCGCCCCCGACATACGAAGCAAAAAAGCCCCAAGTAAACTGGATATAAACTCCCCAAACAGGCGAAAACCTACCACTGTCTCTGCCACCTCCCTCCATGCCTGGCTCCTCCGGTTTGTATCCCGGTAGGTAAATAGGGACTGGTCATAAAGCACCGGGTGATTCCCTACCGCTAATTTCTCCTCCATTTTTTGGAATATGAGGAAATGACCTGCGGTATGTCTCTCCCAGCATACACGCGGTTTGATTGGCTAGCGCTTGAACTGTCAGATTTGCATACACGGGATTTGATTGGCTGACAATTCCACCTCAGCTTCAAAAGTTGAACATTGCTCAACTTTGAATCCTGAAAATCCTGAAAATCTCCGCTCGCCTGCCCACAATGCAGTTCGGCAAAAAGTGAGGCAAAGTGACGTCACCCCATTCAAAGTGAATGGGCAGAAGCGTTTCAAGATTTTTTAACGCTGCTGTGTGGACGGTCCGTAAAAGTAATACGAGTTTGAGTTTATACATTAGAGATTCTGCCGCTTTTACACATCTTTCACCTCTTCTTCACACCTTTCTTCAAACTTAGGTAGAAGAATAAAAAAATCAGGAACATTTTCTGAAGTACAAAAGTGTTTACAAGTGCACAAACTACAAACTACACTTCATCGAACATGTTTGAAGATTTATTACCAACACTCTTTCTCAGACTGTGCTATAAAGAGCTGGTTTGATGTGTAAATTGGCCCCATGTCCTCAGGGTTTCTTCACCACCTGTTGGAACAGAAGAAACACGTTAAAGGCGACAAACACACTTTCCTTTGCCCTGAAAACAGATGAATGAAGGGAACCCAGCGTGTGTTTTCTTACCTTTCAACATGTGTACAGCGTGTTCAGTCTGCTGATGTCGTTCCTGCTCATCTGATTGGCCGTGCTGAACTCTACATTGGCGTTGGGGATCGGCACCATGGTGGGCATATTGTTCCCACTGAAGGCATACCTGGAAACATTAAGAGCACAGAGGCTTCATTATTATTAGCTTGTATATATATTAAAGGGCCCATGTCATGGCCATTTCCACTGATCATAATTACATTGTTGAGGTATACTAAAATAGATTTATACTGTGCAATTTTCCAAACTCACATTGGTTTCGCATACAGCATCTCTGTCAAGCATGTGTATTCAGCAGTATTCACTTTCTCCACTAAACGACTCGTTGGAGCTCTTGCCCCCCCCTCCCTGTGAGCCTAGTGTGCTCCGATTGGTCAGCTCGGCCACTCGTTCTGATTAGTCAACCACCAGAGAGGCTGCGCCCATGTCAGTGCTTTTCCCGGCTGCTCTCAGCGTAACATCAGTCTTATCATGGCGTCGGTACAGCGGTATATTTTATATACATATATATTTTTAACTGTTGTTATAGAAGAGTGTGACGGCCTCAGGGCCTTTGTCTTACGGTGGGGTGGAGCTGAAGAGGGTAATCAGCGCGATCACGGACACCTCCGTAGCCGGTGCTATTAATCCCAGCGGCCCGGAGTCTCTCTCCAAAGCGGCTGCAGAAGGACGAACTGAGCGACCCTCTCCCCTCGACCACCTGTCTCTGCATTTACTACAATAAATGTGCCGTGGTTTTGTAAACTCGTGTATGTCTCCTTGTCTTTCCGTTGTGGCCTACGAGCTACTCTCATAACAAAGAGTAAGTTATTTTTACCCGTTATAAACTACTACTGTTTGATGAGAAATCAAATCATGGTTTGCTATATATGAATTCAGGGAAGAAAGGATAGGCCTACTAAGTATTTCCATTAAACTTTATTTTTAGAAATGTACAAAATGAACATAAATATACATATATACACGGTATATCATCCATTCCTCCTCCTCGCATCTTGCCTGCGCACAGCCGGTGCGGTGCGGTGCCTTTTAGCACGAGGCCTCAGTAGTAGTAGAATCCCTTCCCCGTCATGGATTGTCCGCCAGGATCTGGCTGGACGAAATCAAATGCAAATCACAAAATATTAGAGAAACTTAGTTGTTTTAGATTCGTTAGTAGTAGTTGTGTAATGAACAGCTTGCCTGCTAATATGCTAACCTAGCTTTGTTTACCTTGGTAGCTAACACGATATGAACGTTAGCTTGGAGGAAAGGCAACTATAATGCAGTGTAATAAAACTACTATGAACAAAAGCTAGTGGTTCATATTAGGCTAGCAATAACGTGTTTATAATTGCAATCGTATACGGGTATTCTGCTACGTTCGGTCATACAATGTAACTTGCATGAATACATTGTTTTGCGCTAGCATACAGCTAGCCTCGTTAGCTACATGCAGTATATGTACGGTCACAATGTACGGTAAATCACAGTACAGTATACTGTATGAGTATTCCGTGTGTGTGACTGCAGACATTCTCCTGCCATGACAAACATGTAAGGCCATCTGCTGACATTGTAGTTGATATATTTAAACGCTAGCAACGTAGCATCACAAAAATGTTTTTCTGACCAAAACTAGCTCTAGCTCCGTGTGTTAGATCGCTACGCCAGCTATAATGTAATTACGTTTCGCGACTGACCGGCAAATCACCCGGAGTATACTGTCAATAGGTATTTTGTGTGTGAATGCAGACATTCTCCTGCTATGAGATACATGTATGCAAGGCCATCTGCTGATATTAGAGTTGATATATGGAAACTCTAGCAACTTAGTTAGCACAGTTAGCACTGTGTCAATGGCTTAGCAGTCCAACACAGTTTACACATTTAAACAGTCTTGTTTGATAAATACACAAATAACAATGCAAACTTACAGGTTGTATACCCAGATCTTCCCCTGCTCCAAACGGTCCAAACAAGCTGTGCATATCCGGCCTCAAACTGGGCAATGTTTTGGAAGCTTTCGTCTGTGAAATGCCGGTTCTTCGAACCTCTGGAGGAGGAACACGACGCTGCTGGTGTGGCCATAGCTCTTCGGGATTGGTCCATTTCGTTCCGGGTACCGCATGACATCAGGCGGTACCCGGAACTAAATGGAAGACTCAAATGGGCAGTGACGTATCTCCAACGAGGCGTTTTGGGGAGGTATTTTCTGTGTTAGAGTTTTACTCGCTACAGGGTGTACTTTGAGGGTTTTGACTCTGCACACCGTTTACATGCATAAAAACCTTCATAACACACAAGGGGACGGGTAATAACCGGAAAAGCATGACATGGGAGCTTTAAACATTTAGAAACCATTGAGACTCAAATGCTCCTAAACGAGTCGGTTCAGTCACCAAAACAAATCTGATCTATCTCAATATTATGAAGACATATTTATTGTGTAAATTAGAAAAACGCCGATAAGGCAGTGTAGGTAAATTGTATATTTTGCATTTCTTTTGAGAGCTTGGGACCTATTTTAATCCTGGTTTCACTCTTATCAATGTTATGCATTTAAATATTATCTATCATTATTATTTGCCAACTGTTTATTCATTCTGTTGCTGTAATAACTTAAAGGGGACCTATCATGCAAAATGCACTTTTGTACGTCTAGCTAGCTAGCTATTCTCAGCCGTCCCCGCTATGAACACGTTTTGACTTGTGAATAAGTGTGCAATGTTCTGTAATTTGCTTCACTAACTCATGGCACTAATCGTGTGTTTCAGGCGAGGTGTTTCTCTCAGGATTAGAAACTAGTTTTCCCCTCCGGGATAAAACGATAATATATGTTAGCAATTAGCATGCTAGCTGGACATAATGCTACCTCAATACCAACAATACATTGTAGTTGCTATAATTTCAAGTCATTTGCAACATTCATTCTACATGTTAATGGTAAAAGCTTAAACAGTTGATTACCTGCATGCCACAAAGACTGATGTTCTAATATTTTTGCACATTTAAGTAGTAATGTAATTGAAATTCTATTTATTTTTCCTTTTTTTTTTATTGATTGTTATAATTGTACTCAGCCATGTTATGTTAGATGTCAATCCACTTACACTGTAACTACTCTGGCCTTGAAAGAAGGTTACACATCTAACTGATGTCCACTAATCCCTATAAAACAAAATTCAAGCATACATTAAGCACAAAACAATACATTTTGTACACTGTCCCTGCCTGCACCATGTCCAATGTTGGACAATGTTGTCTCGTTGTTGCGATTATACTGATCTTGTATCTTGCATATTTCACCTTAGGAAAGTGGGCACGCGATGACAGCTTCCTTGACACCATCATGGCGATGGACCGCCGTGCCATGGTCAGCAAGGAGAATGAGGACCTGCGTGCCAAGGAGATGCACGACGAACGGCTGCTGCATTCACACAAGGCCCAGGAATCGAGGTGGAGCAACAAAATACCTTTCTGGCTGGGCTTCTGGCAGTGCTAAGCGAGCTGATTAAATCCAACAGGCCTTCAATACAAAAATTAAGAAAAACTTGTCGTTGATAAACTGTACAATGACTTGTTGGGAGGCGTGTGGTGCAGTGGTCTGGTGCGTTGGTGTTAGGATCAGGGGAGCACAGGTTCAAACCCCACTGCAGTCAGGATGTCGTTGTGTCCCTGGGCAAGACACTTCACCCCAAATTGCCTACACCTGGGACAGTTAATTTTGTATTATTGTGATTATATATATATTGCCACTGTTATTATATTGTTTTGATACTACTGACACTTATTGATCTGCTGCTGATAAATAAAAGAGAACCTACATGCACAGCACTAGCATCATGATTGTCTTTGTTTAAACCAGCAGCAGTGCAGCGGTACACAGACTAACCTGTGTGTGTGTAACGTAGTTCTTCAGGTGTGTATGCTTAACATGTATGTATTTATCACAGTAAAGATGGTATACAAAAGCTTTTTAAAGAGCTTTCAACCTCATCCCATTGTCTTTAACACACATTTAACATAATAATATGCTCATTAATATACAAATATACAGTATGAGTACTGTTTTGATACTGACATTTAATCTTTGCACTAAGGTGTGTCTGCACTATTGTAATTGTGTCTGTTGACTGTGGTAAATAAAAGAGAGAACCAAATGCACTGTACAAAAGATCAGCTTTATTGTCAATTTACAATTTCCATGCCTCAAGGGCTCAAGGGCTGTGCGCGTGTCTTGCCCCGTGGCGATTTTTTTAGGTTGCGTCTCCCCAACGTTGCTTCCAGGCGAATACAGAGGAGTTGAAAAGATCCACTTTGATCCACTGCACATTGGTGTACGTTGGCACCACCTTCTCCCACCAGGGCGATGTTCTATTGTTCACCCAGAGAGAGCGCGGGACACGACGCGTTCCGTAGTATTCGCATATCTGGAACACATACAAAGACACAAATTAGCCCTACATAACTCCATAAATCCTACATTAGATAGTATTAATGTGATTTAATGAACGTACCATTGCTGTTCTTTGGGCGTGATAACGGCCATCATCCTCAGCTGTCCTACGGCGAAACATGTCCATAGCGTGTGCTTTCGTCGTCCAATCCTTTTGTTAAGGCTTCTTAACCGCCTTCGCCTCCGACTCAGCATTTCTATTGCATTTGAATGGTCGATCTGTATTTGTGGCTGAGTTATTGGCTTAAATAACTCAGTTACGAAGCTGTATAACACGACCACCAAAACGTCAACTCCATACCGTGTCTGAGGCCTGAGGTCGGAAGGTAAACAGAAGCATACAGCGGAAGCGGAAGTTTTTTTTCTTCTTCTCTCGTTTTTTTGGCGAATTGCAACTTTAAGGTGCATACCGCCACCTACTGTACTCGCCGTGAAGTTGTTTGCGGCCTGCCAGTAAACCCAAAGCAGAAGAAGAAGAAGTGACGTCAGCGGCTCATTTGCCTAATCCACCCCCAGGAACTCATTTTGGTGTGAACGCGATCTGCTTTAGTTCATCAGAACTAAAGGAGCTCTCATGAACTAAAGTTCTCATGAACTACTGTGGGAAAAGTACTTGGTGTGAACGCCCCTAATGACTTTACAGGGTAGCTTGTGAATTTACTCCAGGTGGAACTAAAGTCTGATTTAACACTTGATTATATTTCACATCGTTCATCCAGATCTGTAAAGTAACTAAAGGGATTAAAATACATGTAGTGGAGTAAAAGTACAAAGTAGCAAAAAATGCCACTTAAGTACTACAGACCCATTTTCAAACAGGAAGTGTCTCACCAGCTGCTCTTAAACAGGGACTATAACACAGCGTTGTGAAATATAGCTATAAATCTCCAGATGTGTAAAGAGATGTCCTTTATGTATTGAGAACATATTCCTACTTATGCTCAATACACTATTTGAAAAGCCTCTTGGATCAGCTGTAAAATGCATCGTCTCAAAGTGAAATAACAAGCCTCAATAGTTCTTCTTCCACTTCCTCTTTGCAAACTGCCACTGAGAGGTGGAACCACACTGTAAGAGAAGAGTTTCCATTTCCCAGAAATCAAAGTTGAAGTTTGTCTGAGCGACAGCAGAGCAGCAGCCGAGACAAGTCTCTGTTTCTCTGAAGAAACACTCAACTGAATCCAGCAGCTTTTTATCAACAACACAGCAGGACTCTGCAAACACTGGTGAGTACACTACAGACACATCACTAACTAAATATTTAGTCAAAGTTGGATTAAAATCAGAATCTGACTGTATTACATCAGTTTACCATATAAAGAATATTATACTATATAAATGTGTCAGTTAAGATAAAAACCTCAACATTTACATTAGCAACAGCCAACAATACAACTGCAATGTAAACTCTGGTTAAGTTAGGTTAGAGAGCATACAGTCAAAGCTAGCATTAGCTTATGCTAATTTTCATATTTCCTGTATTTGAAAACATCTTTATAAATGACTCTATTAAACAAAGTAGAATCTAAATATTAGATGTGTTCTGGACTGTCCAAAGCAGGGGATCTGGTGTTGTGTTAAAAGTGTTGCTTATAAAAAGGCATGACAATTAGATATTTCATTTTATATAATTTGTACACACTGTGGTAAGTAGCCTTGAGCTTTGAACCTGTTTCTGTAGTAACTGCTGTCTGCCTTTTGAAGCTGATAATGTTTACTGTTTTTTACTAGTATTAACTTCAGTGATGCTCAGCAGGAGGTTTCACTCCTCTGTTCAACAACGTGTTTAGTGTCACTACCCGATCTGCAGCCCTGCCCTATCTGCAGTGCGCATGTGCGAGATGGTCCGCCATATTTGACAACTACATACGGCAACTCTAATAGGACACTTGACACAGTGGCTTTTGGCAAAGCAGAAAAAGAACAGAGAGAGATTATTGTTATTACAACGTGACTTCACTATTATTTAACAACTCTTTTTATTGGGTTCTTTTATTTGGGGTTAAGTACATTGTCAGAATAAGTGAGAAATGGATTTAACTTCTGTTAGACAGCTATCATACTGAATAAATATTTACTGTGAATGTATGCTAAAATGTATGGCATATAGCTGTCTAACAGAAGTTAAATCCATTTCTCACTTATTCTGACAATGTACTTAACCCCAAATAAAAGAACCCAATAAAAAGAGTTGTTAAAAAATAGTGAAGTCACGTTGTAATAACAATAACTCATCTCTCTCGGTTTTCGGAGTTTTCTTTGTGTGCTTTGCCAAATGCCACTGTGTCAAGTGTCCTAGTTGGGTTGCCGTACGGAGTTGTGCAATATGGCGGACCATCTCGCACATGCGCACTGCAGATAGGGCAGGGCGGCAGATCGGGTAGTGACATTTAGATTAGATTAGATCAGATTACTCTATTGTCATTACAAAATGCAAGCACAGTGTAACAAAATGAAGGAGGGTCTAACCAGAGTGCAAAACAGTCAGTTATATACACAATTATCAGAAGTATGTGCAAAATAAATGATACAAAAATAAAGGTAAATAGATGGGAAATGTAAAAATAAGAATAAATACACAGATAATAATAAATACAGTGAATACAGTACTGTATATAAAACAGTAATGTACAAGGATGATTGCGCTTCAGCACAGCACACGACAACAACAACTAGTATTAACTTCAGTGATGCTCAGCAGGAGGTTTCACTCCTCTGTTCAACAATGGCAAAATCCCCCAACAGCATTAGAGCTTACACATTGTGTTTCTTAGAGTTTAAACTGAATGCTGCTATGATTTTCCAGATATATTTATAATATTAACAAACAGAGAGATTTGTTTAACATTTAACAATAACAGTGTACTGCAAATTTGAGCAATCTTTCACCCTCCGCATAATCATGATACATCAGCAGAGTTCAGTATCACCATCTATTTGACTTATAGCAAACAGATACAAGAGATTAAATCATATATACATTACAGTTGTTTTTTTTTTCACACGTTTTGTCCTCAGAGAGACATGTCTGCTGCCAGCTGTCTGCTGACTGAAGATCAGTTTCTGTGCTCCATCTGTCTGGATGTGTTCACTGATCCAGTCAGCACACCATGTGGACACAACTTCTGTAAAGTCTGCATCTCTCAACACTGGGATACTAAAGTCCCCAATCAGTGTCCTAACTGTAAAAAGTTATTCCACACAAGGCCTGAGCTGCTGGTCAACACTTTCATCTCTGAGATGGCTGCTCAGTTCAGACAGTCAGCTCAACAGAAAGCCAGCAGCAGCAGCTCAGAGCAACAAGTTGTCAAACCAGGAGAAGTTCCCTGTGACGCCTGCACTGGAACCAGACTGAAGGCCCTGAAGTCCTGCCTGGTGTGTCTGGCCTCCTACTGTGAGACTCACCTGGAGCCTCATCTGAAAAATGCAGGCTTCAAAAGACATCAGCTGATCGACCCTGAGGAGAACCTGGAAAGCAGGATGTGTGTGAAGCACGATAAACTGCTGGAGCTGTTCTGTAAGACCGACCAGATGTGTGTCTGCATGCTCTGCACTGTTTTAGACCACAAGACACATGATGTTGTTCCTCTGAAAGAAGAATATGAAGGAAAGAAGGCCGAGCTGGGGAAGACAGAGGCTGAAATTCAGCAGATGATCCAGAAGAGACGACTGAAGATTCAGGATATGAATCGCTCAGTGGAGCTCAGTAAGGAAGGAGCAGACAGAGAGATAGCAGATGGTGTTCAGGTCTTCACCGCTCTGAAGGAGTCTGTTGAGAGAAGCCAGGCCGAGCTCATCGACACGAGCAAAGAGAAGCAGAGAGAGACAGAGGAACAGGCTGAAGGCTTCATCAAAGAGCTGGAACAGGAGATCTCTGAGCTGAAGAAGAGAAGCTCTGAGGTGGAGCAGCTCTCACGCTCTGAAGACCAGCTCCACCTCCTCCAAAGCTTCACGTCCCTGAACGCTGCTCCACCCACCAAGAACTGGACAGAAGTCAGGGTCCGTCCACCTTCATATGAGGGGACTGTGGTGAGAGCTGTGACTCAGCTGGAGGAGACGCTCAGTAAACAGATGAAGAAGCAGCTTGAGGTGGAGCTGAAGAGGGTCCAGCAGTATGAGGTGGAGGTGACTCTTGATCCTGATACAGCACAACCTGAACTCATCCTGTCTGATGATGGGAAACAAGTTAAACAAAGAGATGTGAGGAAGAATCTCCCAGACAATCCAGAGAGATTTGATTATTGTGTCCTTGTTTTAGCAAAGCAGAGTTTCTCTTCAGGAAGATTTATTACGAGGTTCAGGTTAAAGGGAAGACTGAGTGGGATTTAGGAGTGGTCAGAGAGTCGATCAACAGGAAGGGACAGATCTTAGCGACTCCTCAGGATGGTTACTGGGTGATATTGTTGAGGAATGAAAATGAGTACACAGCTGGTGCTGATCCTTCAGTCCTTCTCTCTCTGAAGTCTCAGCCTGAGAATGTGGGCGTGTTTGTGGATTATGAGGAGGGTCTGGTCTCCTTTTATGATGTTGATGCTGCAGCTCTGATTTACTCCTTCACTGGCTGCTGCTTCAAAGAGAAACTCTACCCATACTTTTGTCCCAGTCTTAATCATGGTGGTAAAAACTCTGCCCCTCTGATCATCTCTCCTGTCAATCACACTGAGTAGAACAACCATTTGATTTTCTTCAGAAAGATTCACTCTCACTAAATGTAATAAATGTATTCAACTGGGGAAGTACATTGTAAACACTGTTAATTGTTCAGAATCTGATCACATATGGTTCACCTTGATGAGACGCATAAAAACACATAAAATACTGATGAGTATGTTCTAATGTACTCTAGTTTATTCTATGGATTGCTCTACCTGCCGTCATGACTTGAAGTGATCAGAAAACTATTTACTCAGAAATAAACTTTTGCCACTTCTTTATATGTCAGGGGGACAAGAAAAGTATTTATTGTCTCAGAATTGTATGTTCAAAAAGTGTTTCATACTTGCACACATTACTAGTGGAAGTAATGCACTCTTTTTCATTAGTAAAATACTGTATATATATTTCTTTTATAATTTTCAATTGAGGGGAAATGATGGGTCTCTGGTGTGTTTTAAAGGGGAAGTTCAGGATTGATTATTGAATTATAGTATATTGGTACAAAATGTATTGACAGTTACTTGGAACATCAACAATATCTGATCATTAAACATTAGGCTGCAGTGGTTTAACAAACCAGGGGAATTTAAATGTTACATCTCAGCTGTCTGTTGTGTTATGTTAATTGTATTTCGTCCACCTCTCTGCACACTGCTTGTAAAGTTTGAACAAAGCCTCAATGGATTAAAAAAAGGAACAAAGAATGTTATTTTGTGTGTTTCTTTAAATGTACTTACTGAAGTACAGTTTTCACTAGTTCTCAACTTAGGGAAAGTATCTTAAAAAAATGTACTTAACTATTTCCATTTCTACTTAACACCATTTGTCTGATAGATTTGGTTCTTCTGAAGCTTTATAAACTATTTAAAACCCTCTTGGATCAGCTGATCATAGATATTAAGATTGCTGTATATGTTTGTTAGAAATAAGGCCATCAACTGGTTAGCTTAGCTTAGCATAAAGACTGGAAACAGGGGAAGACAAAGCCAGCCTGTCCAAAGGTAACAAAATCCACCTATCAGCAGCTCTGAATCCAGTTTGTTTAATCCATACCAAATCAGAGGAGTAAAAACATCAATAAGACGTTTAACAGGGGATTATGGGTCGGGCTATTTCTTGGCTGGGACCAAAACAAGTTGCCAAATTGTTTTTACATTTCAGTTTTCGTACAGATATATATTAAGTACACTTAAATGTGTATTTTGTCACTCACTATTTCCCCCCTTTTCCTAGTATATATGCTAAACTAAGCTAATCTAAGTGTCTGATGGCTGCAGCCTGTGTCAGTGAGAGCGGTCTGACTGGTTGGACTGCTTCTAATGATAATGATCTCATTCTTCACCTTGAACACACTCCAGCACTGCCTGTACAGGTGAGACTAACTGACTGCAAACGTCCTGTCTGACTGGGAGATAAATAAAGGGTTTTTTAAATATCAAAATTGCATGAAATATGCTTGTAAAGTCTATTTTATTAATGCCCTGTTTATATGATGGAGCTTATCATTTGAAATGTCATTATTTTTAAAGAGGTGGATGGTGAATAATATTACAATTAAAAATGTTTCACTCACATCATGACTTTGTTTTTTTATTACAGTACACGTTTTCTGAAATGTTATCTTTAAATATACTAACGCATACAGAAACAGCACAGAAATGTGTACACTGGTTAAAACCAGGATCAAATTCTTGTTTTATTGTCGACTTATTAGAGTCAAAGGTTTTTACAGAGGGGAGTTTTGATATGGGTTTGTACCACTACATACATCCAGAAAAACTGTCAGCAGCCTTTAAGAGAAATCTATTCTCCACATGTTTTTTAGGGAAACAGATGTTATAATCCTTAACGCAATCATCAATAATCAGTCTATAAATCTGGCTATTGATGATATATGAACAAACCACTCAGAGTACAGATGGGAGTCAAACTCATTTAGAAAAAATGATCAAAAAAGGCCTTGTATTGTGAATTTACATTTTGCAGTACACAGGTAATTCACCTCTTAAGCCCTGAGCCTGTTTTTCAGGTCTCAGGCTCGAAAATGACATTCCCAGAACAAATGACCATATCTTCCCTTCTAAAACGGTTAAATTAATAATCTTTATTCTCAAAGTAATGATAAACCTGTGAGTTGGATGTAGAAAAGTCAGAATCAATATAGATGTTTTTTATTTTAAAGACATTTCAGATTTTACATAGTAAAAAACTGTAAATTATAGTGTCCGTCCAAAAATTCTTTTTTACAGATAGTGAAAACTACCCTTGGATGATGGGTTAGTAGACTAAAAGCTTTAGGAATCCAAAGTACAACATATAATAAGTAACCTGTATCAAGATTGATGCAAAACAAGTGAAATTTGACCTTTTTAGAGAGATTTAGCCAAAAACCCCCACTTCTGAGGTCATTTGGGTGGATTTGACCTATCTCTGGCCCCCCTTGCTCGATTTTGATGAATGAAATCTCTTTATAACCGCTAGAGCCAATGGAATCGAGGGAAAGTTATATACACACCAACACGTTAACAAATAAGATGTGAGAGTGACGCGTTACCAAAACCGGAAGCTGCATACACTCTGGTGGCTACCATTAGCAGCTAACTTTTCCGCTCCGATTTTTACATAAAAAATGGAATTATGGATTATAAATAATTTTTTAAAAGGTACAGGTACATTATCAACCTATGGATCAACAGTTGTAGATTTTTTTTTTTCGTTTTAATGCCATTGAACACGTCTTTTGACCTAATTGACAGCTACGGTGAGACGATCTGCCGTAAAACCTCCGTAAAGGTACGTGTTGTGATGTCTGTGTTTGCTTCCCCTGTCGCAAGTTCGGATCGCTCAGTGATGATATTATACCTAAATAATCAGTGGAGTCTCAGCTTTAATAGGCTATATTGTATGCGCAGCTACGATAAGTAATAAGGGTATCTTTATCTTGAATTGTGTGCCGCAGTGCGTTAGAATTTTTTCGCTCAGGGGTCATTTAGACCCTTCTTATGAGACTTGTGTTTTGTTTTGGTAAAAATGGTTCATATCTTCAGTTAGCTGAGATTCTTCCCGTTAATCTGGTGCTACAGCTACACATTAATAGTTTCATAAATGTCAAGAATGCCTGAGACATTATCTCGAAAACAAAACGGTGGGAGGGGTCCAATGGGGGGACCGTCGTGCTTAAGAGGTTAAAAAGAATAGTAACTTATTCATATGACCACTTTTTGTATTAGATTCAAATTTAATCTGGCATTATTTAATGATAACATAGTAAGGAATCAAAATAGCCCAACCTTTCAAAACTGTCAACCGATGGTGACTAGGGTGACCAGGTGCCAGAAAGCCACAAGTGGGACAGAGAGTATGTTTGTGTGGGACAATGTGGGACATGTAAATGTAATGTTGACGCATGAACTGTCAACGGGGGGGGGGGTTGGGTACACTGTGGACCTCTGTCGCCTGTCAACGCAACTTACATAATGCCGTTTAAAACATATAATAATGGGCGGTGCCGGCCGTCAGCGAACCGGGCCTTTCTCCGCAGAAAAGCGTTTTGGCCAATCAAAATGAAATATGCGGGACATCGTCTCAATTTGCGGGATGCACCAAAAGTCGTGAAAATGCTGTGCAGTCCATGGATGTATAATAAGAACTGGATACAGCGTGGGAGGCGGGGCCTCTTTCATTCCTATGAGAGTTGCTCATTCGCGCATGATGATAAAATGGCCCAACTTTTGAGAGAGCGAAACGTCACAGATTACCCGGCATGCCTGAGAAGTACCCGTATGTGCGCTCATAGCGCATGCGCAACTTTAACCATGCACCCCAAAATGCTCGTTCACATCAAGCACGTCAATTTGCGTACACGTAACAGCACCGCACGTTCATGACAGCATGGTAATGGTTTGTTATTATGATAGATTTGATATTAATGAGGCGGCAGTTAGCAGCTAGCGGTTAGCTAGTAATTATGCTAATTTACACATCAATCGTTATGTACTTTTATATTACGCTGTAACAGGATCTAGTGATATCCAAGCAACAAAGCTTCATTTAGCATGAAATAATTATTGCACTGTATATATATATATATATGTATACAGTGCAATAAGCTTCTTAGTGCAATAAGAAGCTACAGGGACGTTAATCTACGTTGGTAATATTAACTTTATTTAATACAACATTTACGGTACAAGATTTAATCATACAGCCCATGTAGTATAATATTTTACAAATGATGAATTACAGCAAACATGTGCAATTATATCCATTATTACAGCTCCGTGGGCTGGCAGTAAGGCGATATGGGTCCGTTCTTATTGTGCATCCATGGGTAAAGATAAACGCATGTAGTGCTGAACACGTAACATGAACGTGCCGGGCGGCGCGGTCCCGTGGGTTAGATGCGCGTTCATAATGCAGAGGGAAATAACTCACAGAATAACGTTATTAGCACATTTTTACAACTTGAGGAACGAATGTTTTTAATAAGGGCTATACAAGTGTTCATACTGGGTAGTTTATTTAGTTTAAAAAAAATTATCCAACGATTTACAGACCACTCTTTCCCCATGTAAGTCAATGTTAAAAAGTGTTTCCGGGCCTGGCAACCAAAAGGAAGTGTAGTACCGCCGTTTGGCCAGCACGAATATTTTCATCTGAGTCCGGCGCACTTCCTGGGGGCTTGGTGCAGTCCCGCGCAAAGCGGGACATCTGGTCACCCTAATGGTGACATACCTTCACCTGTTAGCGACACAATGCTTGACAACCCTGTCTCCTAGAAATTACGTTCCCACAAAACTAAACTGCATTCTCAAATACGTTTCGCAAGAAACGTATTTCCTTCCACGTTACGTTTGTTATGAACATATCTTAAATACGTTTATTTTCTACATATCTTCTAGAAACCTATTTTCTCCCACATGACGTTTGTTATGAACGTATCTTAAAGGGCCCATGTCATGGCCATTTCCACTGATCATAATTACATTGTTGAGGTATACTAAAATAGATTTATACTGTGCAATTTTCCAAACTCACATTGGTTTCGCATACAGCATCTCTGTCAAGCATGTGTATTCAGCAGTATTCACTTTCTCCACTAAACGACTCGTTGGAGCTCTTGCCCCCCCCTCCCTGTGAGCCTAGTGTGCTCCGATTGGTCAGCTCGGCCACTCGTTCTGATTAGTCAACCACCAGAGAGGCTGCGCCCATGTCTAACAGTGCTTTTCCCGGCTGCTCTCAGCGTAACATCAGTCTTATCATGGCGTCGGCACAGCCGTATATTTTATATACATATATATTTTTAACTGTTGTTATAGAAGAGTGTGACGGCCCCAGGGCCTTTGTCTTACGATGGGGTGGAGCTGAAGAGGCTAATCAGCACGATCACGGACACCTCCGGACACTACGGCCCCAGTCTCTCTCCAAAGCGGCTGCAGGAAGACTAACTCTGCGATCCTCTCAACCACCTATCTCTGCATTTATCACAATAAATGTGCCGTGGTTTTGTAAACTCGTGTATGTCTCCTTGTCTTTGTGGCCTACGAGCCGCTCATAACAAAGAGTAAGTTATTTTTACCCGTTATAAACTACTACTGTTTGATGAGAAATCAAATCATGGTTTGCTATATATGAATTCAGGGAAGAAAGGATAGGCCTACTAAGTATTTCCATTAAACTTTATTTTTAGAAATGTACAAAATGAACATAAATATACATATATACACGGTATATAATCCATTCCTCCTCCTTGCATTTTGCCTGCGCACAGTCGGTGCGGTGCCTTTTAGCACGACGCCTCAGTAGTAGTAGAAGTGCCTTTTAGCACGTCATGGATTGTCCGCCAGGATCTGGCTGGACGAAATCAAATGCAAATCACAAAATATTAGAGAAACTTAGTTGTTTTAGATTCGTTAGTAGTAGTTGTGTAATGAACAGCTTGCCTGCTAATATGCTAACCTAGCTTTGTTTACCTTGGTAGCTAACACGATATGAACGTTAGCTTGGAGGAAAGGCAACTATAATGCAGTGTAATAAAACTACTATGAACAAAAGCTAGTGGTTCATATTAGGCTAGCAATAACGTGTTTATAATTGCAATCGTATACGGGTATTCTGCTACCATACAATGTAACTTGCATGAATACATTGTTTTGCGCTAGCATACAGCTAGCCTCGTTAGCTACATGCAGTATATGTACGGTCACAATGTACGGTAAATCACAGTACAGTATACTGTATGAGTATTCCGTGTGTGTGAATGCAGACATTCTCCTGCTATGAGATACATGTATGCAAGGCCATCTGCTGATATTAGAGTTGATATATGGAAACGCTAGCAACTTAGTTAGCACAGTTAGCACTGTGTCAATGGCTTAGCAGTCCAACACAGTTTACACATTTAAACAGTCTTGTTTGATAAATACACAAATAACAATGCAAACTTACAGGTTGTATACCCAGATCTTCCCCTGCTCCAAACGGTCCAAACAAGCTGTGCATATCCGGCCTCAAACTGGGCAATGTTTTGGAAGCTTTCGTCTGTGAAATGCCGGTTCTTCGAACCTCTGGAGGAGGAACACGCCGCTGCTGGTGTGGCCATAGCTCTTCGGGATTGGTCCATTTCGTTCCGGGTACCGCATGACATCAGGCAGTACCCGGAAGAATCAAATGGGCAGTGACGTATCTCCAACGAGGCGTTTTGGGGAGGTATTTTCTGTGTTAGAGTTTTACTCGCTACAGGGTGTACTTTGAGGGTTTTGACTCTGCACACCGTTTACATGCATAAAAACCTTCATAACACACAAGGGGACGGGTAATAACCGGAAAAGCATGACATGGGAGCTTTAAATACGTTTGCTTTCTACCTATATTTGCCATTTCTTTTCTAGCTTATAATAATGATAATAGTTAGAGATGTCCCGATCCGATCACGTGATCGGGGATCGGAGCCGATCACGTGATTTTCAAAAGATCGGAATCGGGAGAAAAAAATCGGGGATCGGGAATTTTTTTTTAAAATTTTTTTATAAAATATTTTTATTATTTTATTTAATGTTACAAAACAAAAATGACCATGTTCACGTCTTAAAGTCATCCTGAGGCCTTAGTTTTGGTTTAAAATTACACAACATCATGTATGTGTTGCTTCTTTTGGGCTTGTTTTCATAGACCTGGTTGCTTATTTCTCTCAAATCTGGCAACAGAGTGGGCGCAGTGTCTAATAGTAGCAGTAAGCTAACGAGAGGCTACGTTCAGCTGGTGCCTCGGGAGTCGGGACAGAGAAAATGTCAGGAGTTTGGAAGTATTATAAAATTGAAAGCGAAGGCAGTGTAACAGCCAGATGCAATGTTTGCAAGGCGGAGGTTCCACGTGGTGGAAAGAACAGAGCTACGTTCAACACGACCAATCTAATACGCCACCTGAGAAACAAACACCAACAACAACACGACGAGTGAACAGTGAAAAGGCCAAAAAAATAACAGCCAAGATAGCTGAATTCATCGCGTTGGATGACCAGCCGTTATCTGTGGTGGAGAACGTGGGGTTTAAGGGACAACTTGAATGCTTTTTTCCTTTTTTTTCTCTTAATGCATTGCATAAAGATCGGATCGGGAAAAATCGGTATCGGCAGATTGTCAAAATCAAATGATCGGAATCGGATCGGGAGCAAAAAAAGGTGATCGGGACATCCCTAATAATAGTCATTTATTAATATCATTTTAGAGCAAACTTATTTTCGCGCTGGCTGGCGGCTCACTTTTCAGTTTACCAAATCCGTTATTATGCTGGTTAATGGTTAATAATCACAATATTGTTTGTAGTCGTTTCAAACAGCATTCTCAATTACGTTTAACAAGAAACGTCTTTTGTCTCCCTATTAGAGAACGTGCTATTCAAGCACAACCCTGTCTCCTAGAAATTACGTTCCCACAAAACTAAACTGCATTCTCAAATACGTTTCGCAAGAAACGTATTTCCTTCCACGTTACGTTTGTTATGAACATATCTTAAATACGTTTATTTTCTACATATCTTCTAGAAACCTATTTTCTCTCACATGACGTTTGTTATGAACGTATCTTAAATACGTTTGCTTTCTACCTATATTTGCCATTTCTTTTCTAGCTTATAAAAATGATAATAGTCATTTATTAATATCATTTTAGAGCAAACTTATTTTCGCGCTGGCTGGCGGCTCACTTTTCAGTTTACCAAATCCGTTATTATGCTGGTTAATGGTTAATAATCACAATATTGTTTGTAGTCGTTTCATACAGCATTCTCAATTACATTTAACAAGAAACGTATTTTGTCCCACGTTACGTTTGTTCTGAACATATCTTAAATACGTTTGCTTTCTACCTATCTTTGACATTTCTTTTCTAGCTTATAATAATGATCATAGTAATTTATTAATATCATTTTAGAGCACACATTTGAAATCGACGATCGGGCTTGATATCCTATGGTTAAATTAAAATCAGTAGGCGAGGCTGTAATTTCGCCAGCTGGAGGCAGAGTTTTAACATCCCAAAAAGCTGCTGTGTCGTTTATTGCACCTCAAACACCTCAAACTTCCTCTAAGGACAGCAGAAGAGCTCTCTGGCTTCAGGCTTGATCGCCGTTCAAATGACAGCGTTGGTTTCCCCAAAAGTGGGTGGGGCTGTAAAGTGACGTAGATTTTACTCTCATCTATTATTCAAAACCATTCTATTTATTCTAACGTAAATTACATGCCAGTGTTTTATCTTTTTATTAAGCGATTTGTTTCTGTTGTTTAACTCATAGATATATATAAACATATGTTTTAATATATATCTATGGTTTAACTGGGAATGTTTTCACATTGAACCGGAAGTACGTCACTTCACTTTGTCTTCTTCATCCCTTTTACGTTCCAGACAATGCATGGCTCAGCGTAACAGACTGAACAGCGACCCCAGGTGTGTCTACATTGGAATTACATCTTCATTACTGAAGGAAAAATACTTTACCTTGTGTTTGTTAACTGGGTTTTTAATGCAGTTGGCTTTTCTTAATGGTTACAATATTGCTATGAGTTACAGTATATCTGAAGCAAATTATGTTTCTGAAGATGTGTAGTCAATTCCACCCTTCAATGTAGCATAAATGTGAACTCTCATTACAGGAACAATACCGGAAACAGACGTAGGAAAGATCCTCAGCTCGCTGATTGGATGTTTTAGCTGCAATGCACGTTGGGATATGGTGTTTATGCAATGTGAAATCCGAAAACATTAAAAAAAATAATAATAATACTTTATTCCGAGTGTTCTTGCTTTTCTCTTTGAAAGTCATCACATAACGGCATTGTAATACACTGTTTGGCTGCATTAAATATTACACATCTGCCATAGTTCTTTATTTATAGAGCCCTGATGAGAAGACTTCTGGACAAACAGGAAGAACTGCCGCCGAAACTGAATACGTGACGTGGATCATAAATATATCAGCAATTAAACAACATCTTACATTTCTTTTCACAAAATACGTCTCCTTGCAGTATCAATACTAATTCGGCTGACTTTTATATTTGATCCAATTGGTAGATAGGTTATATTTACACCATAACGGTGCACAGCTGATAGAAAAGGACTTGTAGTTTTTAAAGATATTACTGATTTTCTTTGAATATAAGAATGTAAATACTGAGTTGAGAGAATAGTCAGGGGATTTGGGTGATGGGAGACACATCTATGGAATCAGAATTTCAATAGCTTACCATTAAATGACGGATATACCTTTCTGTCTGTGATGTTTTACAAATCAGATATTAATGTGTAGAAGTAAACATGAGAAATAATATAGCAATATCCTGTACAATTATGTAAAAACATGAATACAACTACAAATCTTCAGATGTTATACATACATAAGTGTCCTACACTAATAATACAAAGTTATTATTAGTATACTGTGTGTACCTTGTGTGCACCGCCTAGTGGTTAAAGCACGTTATTTAATTATTTTTGTTGAATAATGTTATTTTTGTTGAATAATGTTATTTGATGAATAAAATATTAAGAGTACATACTTTCATAGGGGGAAAGTAGAAGGTCGATGATAGAAATATAGAATATAAAAAATCAAGAAGATACTGTAAGTGATCTCTACAATAAAACAGTTTAGTGCCTGATGTACAAAGATATTAATATGAGGATGTGCAAAACAGACAAACTAATTAACCTTTATTAACACATTAAAGAATACTTTAGGTTTTCTTTCAAATAAGAAAAAAGCTTTGGGGGTATCTATCTACAGATAAATATTAAGCCTGACAAAGTACTTAACGTCTAATATATTGCTTTCCTGCAATGTTAACTGTGTTGAAGCACTTATTTTAACTGATATTATATATATATTAATTATACTCTTATGTATGTAGATAGTATAAGACATGTGCAGAATTTGAGTTTAATGGTGGAGGAATACACACATATTGATAGATGTCTTGTAATGCACTGTTGAGGAACCTGTGACCCAAGTTTTTCATTAATTGCATAACTTCAACATAGTGGTGTATATGATATGTCAATAAACCTTAGAAAATCTTGAAAGGGATGTGCAAAATAGCTATTATATACAGTTTTTAATTAACTATTAGTAGAGAATAACGAGTAATGAATATACTTTATAGAGATCTGCAGATAAATGTTTAGTCTTCTCAAGCACCAACTAATATCTCTCCTGATTGTTGGCACTTGACAATCACCTTTCCCTGAATTTTACTCAGGTGTAACTAAAGTCTGCTTTAAGGGTTGTTTATATTTCACATCATTAATCAGAATCTGCAAAGTAACTAAAATAAATGTAGTGGAGTAAAAATACCAGGTTAACCTCTGAATTGTAGTGGAGTAGAATTCCAAAGTAACAATGAGCTGGCATGTGGGTATATATTAATGCTTCCCATTATGGACACAAGCGATTTTCACCCATTTATTAATTACATGTTTTACATTTGTACACACCAATTTGTTTCCTATCCCCTAAACCTCCAGGGCTGTACACAGTTTAATACTGTCAACTTCTAATTTTGGGAAAAACGAAAACGTCTTTTAAAACTACAATTCCCAGTAGAGACGTGCCATAGAACATGTTGCGAAACACAATAGCCAGCATGTGTAGTTCTGGGGGGGGCGTTTGAGTCCAGTTTTGGAAAGTCTGCCGTGGTTTCGTTCCATTTCAAAGAGCTGTTTGGCGCTCGGCGTAACCTTGGCGCACTGCCACTCAAACATCCAATCCCAGAGCTTGAAGATTAATCACGGGGTTTGTCAACGGGACTGTAGTCCCAAACGATAGCTGGGGATTATGGGTAGTGTAGTGTCTTCAGCCATCCTAAACTCTGATTTTTTTTTCGGATTTCATATCGCATTAACACCATATCCCGACGTGCATTGCGGCTAAAACATCCAATCAGCGAGCTGATGATCTTTCCTACGTCACTTTACAGCCCCGCCCACTTTTGGGGAAACCAGCTGTCATTTGAACGGCGATCAGCCTGAAGCCACAGAGCTCTTCTGTTGTATACTGTCCTTTCTTCTTAGAGGAAGTACAGAAACACGTAACTCTGGATTTGTTTTAATGTTTGAGGTGCAATAAACGACACAGCAGCTTTTTGGCATGTTAAAACTCTGCCTCCAGCTGGCGAAATTACAGCCTCGCCTACTGATTTTAATTTAACCATAGGATATCAAGCCCGATCGTCGATTTCAAATGTGTGCTCTAAAATGATATTAATAAATTACTATGATCATTATTATAAGCTAGAAAAGAAATGTCAAAGATAGGTAGAAAGCAAACGTATTTCAGATATGTTCAGAACAAACGTAACGTGGGACAAAATACGTTTCTTGTTAAACGTAATTGAGAATGCTGTATGAAACGACTACAAACAATATTGTGATTATTAACCATTAACCAGCATAATAACGGATTTGGTCAACTGAAAAGTCAGCCGCCAGCCAGCGCGAAAATAAGTTTGCTCTAAAATGATATTAATAAATGACTATTATCATTATTATAAGCTAGAAAAGAAATGGCAAATATAGGTAGAAAGCAAACGTATTTAAGATACGTTCATAACAAACGTCATGTGAGAGAAAATAGGTTTCTAGAAGATATGTAGAAAATAAACGTATTTAAGATATGTTCATAACAAACGTAACGTGGAAGGAAATACGTTTCTTGCGAAACGTATTTGAGAATGCAGTTTAGTTTTGTGGGAACGTAATTTCTAGGAGACAGGGTTGTGCTTGAATAGCACGTTCTCTAATAGGGAGTTGGCTCAAGGAATAAGAGGTTAAAATAAGGGCAGTGTCTGCAAGATTCAATACAACCTGTCTGCACTGAGTAAACTAAAATATGCTATGAGACAGTGAACAAATGTGCAATCTCATAGTACGTCCCAACACACAGATATCTGTCTATGAATACTTCAGTTGTACAGTGTGAATGAGGTCAAAGGTTATATTTCAATGTGTGTTCATTGAATTATACTGGAAGAAGTGTATCAGGTTGTTTCTGCTGCACTTTTTTGTAAAGCACTTTGAATTGCCTTGTGTTGAAAGATGCTATATAAATAAACTTGCCTTGCCTCATTATGTCTCTACAAATAATTATAGTCATTATTTATGTTCTTTCTCAGGGTGACTGTAATATGTGTCCAGGGTTTTTGGCACATTTAGAAATGTCTATTAATGTTCACTCTACCTCTGAATATATAAATACATAAATGTGCATGTTGACTCACCCACATCCTTGTTGGCCCTCCACAGGAGCTCGGAGACAGACGGCTCCTGAGAGAAAACCTGCTCATTAGTAAAGTGTAGTAAATACAAAGTAAAATATATACGTGATATATATGTATAATGTATATATATATGAAGCAATGATTAAATGTCCTTTTACAGAAGCTTCATTGGGTGCAGGAAGATCCTCCTTTGAATGCACAATTTTATCGTCATACCTTTAAACTGTAACAATAATTTTTCGCAACATGCACCTGGTCTCCCCTCCCTCTGCCCCCCCCCCCCCCACACGGGAACTCAACCTTTCTCAAAGAATATGTGCACTAACACTTGAACCTGAACTCACACATGCATGTGTGCAATATGTGGTGTGATGTGTTTTGGGGCCATAACATTAAATCACAACAGGATTGTACGGTTATGAATGCATTATAAGTTAGTTATGATGTAGTTAAAAAAATATCGGATGATAGTAATTTTTTGTGTGTGTTTTGGACTGAGATAAATCATGGGTCAAAACTGACCCACGAACACCATGAACGGTAACAGCTTTCGAACACAACACAAGGGTTAAAATATAAATAAATAATACCTTGTTTCTTTTGTTTGTGCTTTAGTTGTGTTTATTTACACTGCATAACCATCTTTAAAGAAGGATCACTGTGTAGATGACACTGGGGATGATTGAGCAAGCTGTGTTTTAAATAGTATGTATTCTTATTTATACATTTTACATCTATTTTCCTTTATTTGTATCATTTATTTTGTACAGACTGCTGGTAGATGTGTATATAACTGACTGTCTGCACTCTGGTTAGACCCTCCTCATTTCGTTACACTCTGTTTGCATTATGTAATGACAATAAAGTAATCTAATCTAATGTGACTCCTTATTGGCATTTCTGGATTCAGGCGTACATTTGAAACTTCTCATTAAAGTAAATGCTGATTTTCCATTTACATTCTGAGGGAAAACAATTGTTTTTCTTTTAGTGGCGATGCTTAAATACCTGTGTCATTAAAGCAGCTCTGTAAAGGTGTGTTACTACCAGGTGTTTCCATGTGAACTGTGAGGAAGTGTCGCCCCCTAGTGGACAAACATCTTTACTGAAGTGAAATTCTGAGGTACTTTAATTTACATGACATTACATGTTACTTGTTAGACGCTTTTATCCAAAGCGACTTACATACTCAATACTGTGGACAATCCCCACAGGAGCAATTTGGGGTGAAGTGTCTCAGGGACACAACGACATGCTGACTGCAGTGGGGTTTGAACCTGTGCCCCCCTGATCCGAGTATTAGTCCACTGCGCCACACGCCTACTTTACTTATCTTGAATATGTTTTTATGTATTAATTTGTCTTTCAAATAAAGTATACTGTGTTATTACCCCTGACTTTCATTCTCTACTATCAGAGTCCTTTCTGTACGAAGCCATCGTTGTTCATTCATTGCAAGCAGAGGGTCTTTAAGCAACGACCTGCAGAGTGAACGCTTCATCTCAAAGCAGTTTATCAATATCAACATTAAACATTCAAACACTGTGTTCATTTCTTTGGATTATGCAGCCACATATCCACTAACAGTGTCAGCGGGAAAGATGTGGAAAATCATCTTCACATTATTGAGGTTTTAAAAAAGAAATACCTTTTATTTCCTCGATTAGAGTTAATGTCCTCCTTGAGCTCTAGAGACAAGACTAAGAGATAAATGAAATGATGCTGAAGCCACAAACACTCAGTATGAAGTCAGACGGTGTGTGTGTGTGTGTGTGTGTGTGTGCGTGTGTGTGTGTGTGTGTGTGTGTGTGTGTGTGTGTGTGTGTGTGTGTGTGTTTGTGTGTGTGTGTGTGTGTGTGTGTGTGTGTGTGTGTGTGTGTGTGTGTGTGTGTGTCTGTGTGTGTGTGTTGTGTGTGTGTGTGTGTGTGTGTGTGTGTGTGTGTGTGTGTGCAGCTGTGAGTGGAACGTGCCACAGGGGGAAATATACTCTTTTATAAATTCATTGATTTTATATTAAACAATATTTCTTAGCAAAGGAACTGTTAGCAAAGTGGAATATAAATGATATATTTTCCAATACAGATGTTCTGTGATATTGTTCTGTGTTCTTGCAACTCAGTGTTTCTATAGTTTAGTCATGATACTTTTACTTACATCAAATATATTTTGTAAGTGGAAAAAGAGCAATCGGATCCCATTGAGTTCGTGTTTGTAAAAGTCTGAATCTCATAGTTAGAGAATTTAAATTTGATGCAAATGTATACTTCTACTTTACGGAGGAAGATCAGGGCCACATGTGAAATACTTGTTGAGATCTGAACAGAAGTGATAACATTTAGAATTCTGGAAAAAAAGTCTGAATTCTGTGTTTACTTCCTGTCTAAAGAAGTAAAGTAAGTAAGTAAGTAACACTTTATTTATATAGCACCCTTCTCAACACGAATGCACAAAGTGCTTTACAGTATACAGTACTCAATTCAAAGTACAACTATAACATGTAGAATAAAAGGCATAAAACACAGCAGGTAAAACATAGGATAAACTCCAATGAGAAACAGCTACTAACTCACCTCCTCTGACGCCCCAAAGGCCTGTCGGAAAGGTGAGTCTTTAGCTGCCCCTTAAAAATCTCTACTGAGGCAGAGGCTCTCAGTTTCTGAGGGAGGTCATTCCAAAGCCTTGGGGCCACCGCCTCAAAGGCACGGTCCCCCTTAGTTTTTAGCCTGGTTCGGGGCACCCTTAGGAGGCCTTGCTCAGAGGACCTCAGGGCCCGGGTTGTGCTGTGAGGGTGGATAAGGTCGTTAACGTAGGCTGGGGCTTGGCCATGGACAGCTCTATATGTGAAGACCAATACCTTGAATTGGGTTCTGAGATGGACAGGGAGCCAGTGCAGGGCAGAAAGGATCGGAATGATGTGGCATGTTTTTTTGGACCGAGTGAGCAATCTGGCTGCAGCATTTTGGACCTGTTGTAACCGGGTTATTGATGTTTTGTTGAGGCAGGAAAAAAGAGCATTGCAGTAATCAAGCCGGGATGAGATAAAGGCATGGATAGCCATCTCCATTTCTGCATTGGATAGAACCCCCCTGAGAAGAAATGTCACTTATCGTCAGATCTCACAAACTATTTTACATGTGGCCCCTAATCATGTGTCTCTAATCCTCTTTTAGCACTAATCCTCTAGATCCGTAGATTAGGGCCACATGTTTAAAAAAAAAAAGAAATTGAGATTTGACCAAAAGTGTATTTCTTAAAAGTCAGAATTCTAACTAACAAAAAAAGAAATAACTTTTGGTCAGATCTCACTTTTTCTTTTCAGTTGTGGCACTAATCATCTTCTGTACGACTCCAAATATTATATATACTTTTGACTCGAAAACGATTATTTTGGCAGCTTCAGTTACTTAAAAAAATACTTAAATACAAGATCAACAAATGATTGATGATGCTTTTCCAATTACATAATATATACCTTTATGCACCATTTTGTGCTTTTGGTAAGTTACGTTTGTTTTGATGCTAACATTTGAAACAGACACTAAAAGTAATACGAGTTTGAGTTTATACATTAGAGATTCTGCCGCTTTTACACATCTTTCACCTCTTCTTCACACCTTTCTTCAAACTGAGGTAGAAGAATAAAAAAATCAGGAACATTTTCTGAAGTACAAAAGTGTTAACAAGTGCACAAACTACAAACTACACTTCATCGAACATGTTTGAAGATTCTTTATCAACACTCTTTCTCAGACTGTGCTATAAAGAGCAGGTTTGATGTGTAAATTGGCCCCATGTCCTCAGGGTTTCTTCACCACCTGTTGGAACAGAAGAAACACGTTAAAGGCGACAAACACACTTTCCTTTGACCTGAAAACAGATGAATGAAGGGAACCCAGCGTGTGTTTTCTTACCTTTCAACATTTGTACAGCGTGTTCAGTCTGCTGATGTCGTTCCTGCTCATCTGATTGGCCGTGCCGAACTCTACGTTGGCGTTGGGGATCGGCACCATGGTGGGCATATTGTTCCCACTGAAGGCATACCTGGAAACATTAAGAGCACAGAGGCTTCATTATTATTAGCTTGTATATATATTAAACATTTAGAAACCATTGAGACTCAAATGTTCCTTAAAGAGTCGTTTCAGTCACCAAAACAAATCTGATCTATCTCATTATTATGACGACATATTTTATTGTGCAAATTAGAAAAACACCGATCAGGCAGTGTAGGTAAATGTATATTTTGCATTTCTTTTGAGAGCTTGGGACCTATTTTAATCCTGGTTTCACTCTTATCAATGTTATGCATTTAAATATTATCTATCATTATTATTTGCCAACTGTTTATTCATTCTGTCGCTGTAATAACTTCATTTAGCTGCTTTATTAAGAAAAAGAATAAAAGAAGAGACGGGTTGGACTATTCAAAATGTTTTCAGCTTTTTTTTCAGAATTATATTTTTTCCTCAGAATTAGAACAATTTCAAAAATGTTCTCGGAATTCAAACTTTTTCACAGAATTTGAGTTTTTTTCATAATTTTCACTTTTCCTCCTAATTTGATTATTTTCTCATATTTTAACTTTTTTCTCAGATTTCAATTTTTTTTGCAGATTTTGACTTTTTTCTCAAAATGTCACTTTTTCACAGAACTAGACTTTTTTTCAGAATTAGATTTTTTTTTCATATTTAGATTTTTCTAAGATTTAGATTTTTTTCTCAGAATTCGAATTTACCCAAAAACATATAAATTCTTAATGTTACTCACCTGTCCAGGCTACCTGTAGTCCAAAGGTTTTTTTTTTTCAAATAAAAACGGACCTTTTTGAAACATATTTAGCTGTTTTTGGGTCCGTAGAAATACCTTTGCACTTTTATTTCTTGGGCTCTCGTTACTGCAATTCAAGCCTCAGTTCTGTCTACAATTCATTGTTTTTGGTGAACTGTTCCTTTGACTTATATCCAATATATGCGTATATAAATGAAGATGAATGCTTGGTAACCTGTGGTACTGCATGACGGAGTTGTAGTCGTATGGTGTGTTCAGGTTCAGCGTGTTTATCTTGTCGACGGCGTACGCCCAACCTGAGGGGACGAGAATCACAGCGAGGGTCAGAAAACACAGAAAATGAACTTCACCCCATTCCTCAGATCATTGTGAAGTTAGTTGTGTATTAGATGAGTGTAAAACATGAAAGGGTTGATCAATACAGGATTTAAAGTGACATTATTTGGCTGTGATTTCAATGTATTCCCATGGAGTTGCATCCATTATGAATGCAACTAACAGTAAGTCAATTTAAAGTGGACCAATCATGCTATATTTGAATAATATAGTGTAGGACCATACCTATATAAGGCATATTTATACTTTTTTTCTTTCAAAATACCAAACAGATCATGCATTTTAGCCATGCCTCATTTTGCTCAATTTGCACTTTTTTTAGCTCTGTTTTAGCAAGGGCTGATTCTGTGAGAACAGCACCATCTAAAGGCCTGGCATATGTACTACAGCGTCTCCAGCGCTTTCGAACGGCAATGGCCGTGGCTGTCTCCTCCTGATTGGTGGAGTTGGCCCAATAGCCGTAGCGCCACTGTCCTGACGTCAGGACAGTGTTCAAATCTGGATCAGTTTTTATCAGATCTGTTGCAGCCCCTTTTTTAGAGATTTGGGTATGGAGGAAAATAGAGAGGGTTGTGTTTTCTGACACATATTGCATGACAGGTCCCCTTTAAGCATGATTTACTTTTCATCAGTGTTCAAATTAAACCAAGAAATGTGACAGAAATGACAGAAATGACAGAAATGATGGGAAAATCACAAAAAATAATATGTTTAAGGATATTGTGTGATTATATTTGGGGTTTCTTTAGGATAAAGATTTGGATAGTTATAGATTTGTATATTGTAGACCCTCCAGAAAAACGCGATTATGCGATCGCATAATTTACCGCATAATCAGCAAAATGGCGCAGATTTTTAAAAGGGCGCATATTTATTAAAAGGTCGCATAATCCCCGCATTTTCCACACAAAGTTGAGGGAAAAAAAAAGTTAACGTGAAGTAGTGATGTCATCAGCTCGCGCAGGTAAACAACACCGTAGAGTGAATGTGTGGAACTCACACGAGAGAGAAAACAACAAGATCAGCGCCATATAGATTATTATATACTATTATACTATTATTATTATATACTATTATACTATTATACGGCTCTGACCAAGATGAAAAAATCGAATCCATCTCATTTGCCTACGAACATTTCTGCTAAAGACCTGGCAAAGCAGTACCCCGATGTCTTGCACGAAAGTGGGGGGAAACTATTCTGCACCCCGTGCAACTGTGTGTTGGAGCATAAGAGAAAATCGACGGTGACGACCCACTTTGATTCATTCAAACATTCTAAAATGCTTTCTGCTGCTGCGGACAAGAAAGCCAAACAACTCACGTTCACCGAGGCATCAACCTCCAAAACCCTTTCGAGGGCTACAAGAAACGAGGTGAGTAGCCTACAAGATTGAAGCTGGTCAGATAACGAACGAGTAAATGAAAACAGAATGAGGCGGAGAAGAGTGTGTGTGTGTGTGTGTGTGTGTGAGAGAGAGAGTGATTAAAATAGCCCATAAATACATAAATAACACTTTGTGATGTAGCTTGCTTCTAGTATGCTTGTTTATCATAGGAACTCTTTAAAAGGGCTCACTTTCATTCAGTAGTAGCCAGGGTGTGGGAGAAGAATCACCTTTTTTCCGCCTCCCGCATATTTCGCAACTTTTCGCATATTTAGCATATTTCCGCATATTTCGCAACTTCACCGCATAAAATCACATAAAAACCCCGCATGTTTAATCGCATAATCAAGGATTTTAGCCCGCATAATCAAGGATTTTAGCCCGCATAATCAAGGATTTTAGCCCGCGTTTTTCTGGAGGGTCTAATAATATTGTAGTACAGGACTAGAGTAAAGGTCTGATATAATGAACACATTATCCCTTATTATTACACGGTTTAGTTGAATACTCGATTCTGATTGGTCAATTCGGACATGTCAGAAGTTGTTAATACTCAATAACAGACCGCTGCTAAGCAAAATAATGACTGTTGCTAAGGAGGATCAAGGGGGAAAAAATAGACTAAAAGACGGGGCGTTGGACCTCAGAGAAATCACCAGAGGAAGACAGATATGTTTTAAATCAATATTGTGAGGTGAGTCGTTGGTTTATTTAGTATGTGACCGTCTAATAAGCTGCTTCTGAGTTGTTGTTTTTTCATAATGACCGCCTCGCTGCACGTTATCCCCCTTATTACTGAACGTTTAGAGCATGGATCTATAATAAGAACGGTTTAGAGGATACAGACCGGTCTGGATGTTCTCCCACAGGATGCGGATGTGCTGGTCTCTGTCGTAGCAGCACTGCTCGTGATTGAACCCGAGCGCGTGCAGCAGCTCGCGTTGAACCGTGCTGTGATACAGGCAGCCCTGCCGATCCAGAGACACCGTCTGAGAGTAGCCCCGACGGCCCACGTACGAGTAACAGCTGCAAAACACACAATTGAAAGGTCTCCTATCATGCAAAAGCCACTTTGTGATGTCCTATGTACATAAATATGTGTCCCCGGTGTGTCAGGGAACTCACAAAGTGTCAGAAAATAAAACCCTCTCTCTTTTCCTCCGTACCCAAATCTCTAAAAACGGGGGAACAACGGAGCTGATCCAGATTTGCGTCCGATATGACGTAATATCGGAAATGTGGGCGGGCTTTACACCCACGGCCCTATCAGAAACGTTGCTACGTGTTTTGGACGTAATATGGTCTTGTTTACATTAGCAAGCATCGCTAACACTCAGAGCTAACCTGTACTGGAGAGAGTATGTGTAAAAAAGCAGGAAATAAAAAAAAAGGATGCCTCAAAATAGTATAATAGGAGACCTTTAAGAATCATAATCTGTTTTTTTGCAAAATAGGTTTACAAATACGAGCTTTACCCGCCATCTGACTGGATGTTCAGGAAGTCTCTCTGGCTCGTGCGTCTGACGAAGCGAATGCAGGAAACATTGTGGAAGGAAGTCAGGCGGCGCTCGATGATGGAGCGCTCACGAGAAGCTGAGGAGAAAGAAACAAAGCAGCTGTGGTTCAATGGAGGTCAAGGGTCACATTCAGGTTCTTAGACTTTTCCTCAGAGGTGGGAGAAGTACTCAGATCTGTACTTGAGTAAAAGTAGAAGTACCAGAGTGTAGGAATACTCTATAAAAGTCCTTCATTCAAAATGTGACTCAAGTAAAAGTAGAAAAGTATTATCATCAAAATATAGTTAAAGTAGCGACAGTAAAAGTAGTCATTATGCAGATTGGTCCATTTCAGAATAATTTAAACCTGAGAGCAGGATTAGCTGAAAAGAGTCCAAGGAAGCTTATTTAAAAGTGAACAGCATTTAATTAAACAAATGATACGGTGATACACAGTGGCGGCTGGTGGAAAATATTTTAGGTGGGGCTGTGGAAATGGTGATCAAACAATACTAGGGGGGTCCGGGGGGATGCTCCCCCAGTAAACATTTTTGAGAAAAGACCCCTTAAATTATGACTTCTGGTGATGTTAGAGGGGGGGGGAAGGACAATTTGAGGCTTAAAAATATGAGAAGACTGATCAATACCTCCATAACTTCAGTGTGGTTAGCTATGAATCTTCCAAAACTTCCAAACACCTTGTCCTGGACATAGTTTCTACAGCATAAACTGTGCAACAGTACAGTAGGCCCACACAAACTGCAAAACACCGGGGCTTTGGGAACACTGATTTAATTCCCATTTAACCTGTTAAGGGGCTTTTTTCCCCCGTTTTTTTTCTCACGAAACTGTGTCTCAGGGCTTCTTAAAATGTAATAAACTATTCATGTGTCCTACTCAGAGGAAACGCATCTAACTGATGATATGAACCATGTTTACCGAAACAAAACACAAGTCTCACAAGAAGCGTCTAAATGAGCCCTGAGCAAAAAATGCTAACGCACTCTAGGTATAAATCAATCGATATACTTATCGGATATGCACAAACAAGCTTACAAGCTGAGATTCCACAGATTCTAGAAATATAAGTATCATCACTGAGCGATCAGAACTTGCGACAGGGGAAGCAAATACAGACATCACACGACGTAGCTTTAGGTAGCAAAACACGGAGATATGCTCACCTTTTGCAGAATAACAATTCTGATCAAAAACGAGAAAAACGCAGTTGAAGGTTAATCCATAGGTTAATCCAATGTGTCTGTCACTTTGAAAAATGATTGATGATCCATAATTCCATTTTTATGTCAAAAACGGAGTTTTCATTAGCTGCTAATGGTAGCTTCCAGAGTGTCTGACAGCTTCCTGTTTTGTCTCCTTGGATGCGAGTCCAAACAACTCACAGACTGCACCGGGCGCTCATGTAGGAGCCCTGTGACCATCAGATTTGACAACGCTGATTGGCTGAAATTATGTTTCGGCGGCATAGTTTAAAGATAGCAACAGTTGGCTTCTGCTGCACTTGTCGCCCTCTCATCTGGGCGCTGTGCATAGCGCCCAGACGAGAGGGAGTAACGATACACGGACAAGGCCAGGCAGGAAACATGTGACTTATCAGTAACTTTAGACATCGTAACACAATTTTAAACGAGATTTTATTGTAGATTATACATTTTACTGATACCAATTATATAATATTTAGCTTGTTTATTAAAAATAAAAATAAAAATAAAAAATATATTTTTTAAATATTTATTTTTTTATTTTTTTTATTTTTTTTAATTTGTAATGTGGGAAGAGGGGGGGCGGCACCCCTAGCGCCCCTATGGGCCGGCCGCCACTGGTGATACAAATGGAATGTGTAAGAGTGGTGCGGCTCTCCCGATCGCGTGGGGTGCAGCTGCCTCCTCCCAGCTGTTGTTTATCGCGTGGCCGGGGTAGAGAGAGGGCGTTTTTTCCTGTCCATCATATGTTATAGTCTATAGTCCTCTCCTATTGGCCGGTCTCGACGGGGGGTGGGTCTTCCTCCCGGGTTCGTTCCTCTGTGATTAATATCGCATCTAATAAGAGGATTTAGACGTTGTGTGTTTATTGTATAACTCCACAAGCCTTTACTCCTCATATTTCTTACAAGACCCATTTTCAAACAGTCTGTTCAGGGAGGAGGAAGTGTTTCACCAGCTGCTCTTAAACAGGGACCATAACACAGCGTTGTGAAATATAGCTATAAATCTCCAGATGTGTAAAGTGATGTCCTTTATGTATTGAGAAAATATTCCTACTTATGCTCAATACACTATTTGAAAAGCCTCTTGGATCAGCTGTAAAATGCATCGTCACAAAGTTAAATAACAAGCCTCAACAGTTCTTCCTCCACTTCCTCTTGGCAAACAGCCACTGAGAGGTGGGACCACACTGTAAGAGAAGAGTTTCCATTTCCCGGAAATGAAAGCTGAAGTTTGTCTGAGCGACAGCAGAGCAGCAGCCGAGACAAGTCTCTGTTTCTCTGAAGAAACACTCAACTGAATCCAGAAGCTTTTTATCAACAACACAGCAGGACTCTGCAAACACTGGTGAGTACACTACAGACACATCACTTACTAAATATTTAGTCAAAGCTGGATTAAAATCAGAATCTGACTGTATTACATCAGTTTACCATATAAAGAATAGTATACAATATAAATGTGTCAGTTAAGATATAAACCTCAACTTTTACATTAGCAACAGCCACAAATAAAACTACAATGTAAACTCTGGTTAAGTTAGGTTAGAGAGCATACAGTCAAAGCATTATACTTATTTTCATATTTTCATATTTCCTGTATTTGAAAACATTTTTATAATTGAATCTATTCAACAAAGTAGAATCTAAATAGTAGATTTGTTCTGGACTCTCCAAAGCAAGGGATCTGGTGTTGTGTTACACGTTTTGCTTATAAAAAGGCATGGCAATTAGATATTTCCTCTTATATAATGTGTACACACTGTGGTAAGTAGCCTTGAGCTTTGAACCTGTTTCTGTAGTAACTGCTGTCTGCCTTTTGAAGCTGATAACGTTTACTGTTTTTTAACAACTAGTATTAACTTCAGTGATGCTCAGCAGGAGGTTTCACTCCTCTGTTCAACAATGGCAAAATCCCCCAACAGTATTAGGTTTAAGGAGGCGTGTGGCGCAGTGGATAGAGCCTTGGTGTTGGGATCAGGGGGTCAAAGGTTCAAACCACACTGCAGTCAGCATGTCATTGTGTCACTGCCTGGGCAAGACACTTCACCCCAAATTGTTCCTGAATATTGAGTATGTAAGTCGCTTTGGATAAAAACGTCTAACAAGTGACATGTAGTGTAATGTAATATTAGAGCTTACACATTGTGTTTCTTAGAGTTTAAACCGAATGCTGCTATGATTTTCCAGATTTCATTTATGATATTTAACAAACAGAGAGATTTAAAAAAAATGTAACAATAACAGTGTACTGCAAATTTGAGCAATCTTTCACCCTCTGCATAATCATGATACATCAGCAGAGTTCAGTATCACCATCTATTTGACTTATAGCAAACAGATACAAGAGATTAACCTGTTAAGCACCAAGCCTGTTTTTCATGTTTCAGGCTCGAAAATGACATGCCCAAAACAAATGACTACAACTTAACTTCTAAAAGGGTTATATGAATAATTTCTTTTATCAAAGCAAGGTTACATCTAAGAGTTGGATGTAGAAGTGTCAGAATCAATATAAATGTTTTTTATTTTAAAGAAAATTCAGATTTTACATAGTAAACAACTGTAAATTATAGTGTCCGTCCAAAGATTATTTTTTACAGATAGTGAAAACTACCCTTGGATGATGGGTTAGTAGACTAAAAGCTTTAGGAATCCAAAGTACAACATATAATAAGTACCCTGTATCAAGATTGATGCAAAACAAGTGACATTTTACCTTTTTAGAGAGGTTTAGCCAAAACCACCCCACCTCTGAGGTGATTTGGGTGAAAATGTTTTTTTTTCCATATCTCTGGCCCCCCTTGGTCGATTTGGATGGTTGACACCTCTTTCTGACCGTTAGAGCCAATAGAATCGAAGGGGGAGGCTCCCACACACACACGTTGTGAAGAGAAAAGGTGGGGGCTGCGCGCATGTAAATGTGCAGCAGAGTGAAGCGATCTCTAGCTCTGGCATTTGGAAACGAAAAAGCAGTTTTATTGCTTATGGATTATCAGAAATAATTTCAAAGAGGGCACAGATACATAGGATGAACCTATGGATTAACTGCAGCATCGTTTTTTTTATCGTTTTAATGCCATTGAAGACCAGTTTTGACCAAGGTAAGCCATGTTAGCGTTTCTAGCTACCTAGCTCCACATGTTATGATGTACGCTTTCGTTTATAGCATCGCAAATGTTTATCACTGAGTGTTGAGGTTTTTTACACAGATTCCGTGTCTCCAGGAGAACAAAAACGAGTGGTTGGCTGTGCATCTAGGATAAGTAATAAGGGAGTTATTGTGAGTTTAAGTGCCGTTTTAGGTTACATTTTTTTGCTCGTGGCTAATTCAGAGGCTGAGTGTTAGCATTGTGGGTTTTTTTTGGAAAGAAAAATTAAAAATATCAGTTAGCTGAGTTTCTTCCCGTTACATGGATATAAAACATTCATAGTTTATTAAATATTAAGATTCCTTAGACGTTGTTTCCTGCAAATTACGCGTTTATCCGCCTGTACCGGGCGGATGGTGCGTAACAGGTTAAATCATATATACATTACAGTTTTTGTTTTTTTCACACGTTTTGTCTTCAGAGAGACATGTCTGCTGCCAGCTGTCTGCTGACTGAAGATCAGTTTCTGTGCTCCATCTGTCTGGATGTGTTCACTGATCCAGTCACCATACCATGTGGACACAACTTCTGTAAAGCCTGCATCTCTGAACACTGGGATAGAAATGTCCCGAGTCAGTGTCCCAACTGCAAAGAGGTTTTCAACACAAAGCCTGAGCTGCGGGTCAACACTTTCATCTCTGAGATGGCTGCTCAGTTCAGACAGTCAGCTCAACAGAAAGCCAGCCGCAGCAGCTCAGAGCAACAAGTTGTCAAACCAGGAGAAGTTCCCTGTGACGTCTGCACTGGAACCAGACTGAAGGCCCTGAAGTCCTGCCTGGTGTGTCTGGAGTCCTACTGTGAGACTCACCTGGAGCGTCACCTGACAAGGCCAGGCCTGAAGAAACATCAGCTGATCGACCCTGAGGAGAACCTGGAAGGCAGGATGTGTATGAAGCACGATAAACTGCTGGAGCTGTTCTGTAAGACCGACCAGGTGTGTGTCTGCATCCACTGCACTGTTTTAGACCACAAGACACATGATGTTGTTCCTCTGAAGGAAGAATATGAAGGAAAGAAGGCAGAGCTGGGGAAGACAGAGGCTGAAATTCAGCAGATGATCCAGAAGAGACGACTGAAGATTCAGGAGATGAATCGCTCAGTGGAGCTCAGTAAGGAAGGAGCAGACAGAGAGATAGCAGATGGTGTTCAGGTCTTCACCGCTCTGAAGCAGTCTGTTAAGAGAAGCCAGGCCGAGCTCATCGACACCATCAAAGAGAAGCAGAGAGAGACAGAGGAACAGGCTGAAGGCTTCATCAAAGAGCTGGAACAGGAAATCTCTGAGCTGAAGAAGAGAAGCTCTGAGGTGGAGCAGCTGTCACGCTCTGAAGACCAGCTCCACCTCCTCCAAAGCTTCACGTCCCTGAACGCTGCTCCACCCACCAAGAACTGGACAGAAGTCAGGGTCCGTCCACCTTCATATGAGGGGACTGTGAGGAGAGCTGTGACTCAGCTGGAGGAGACGCTCAGTAAACAGATGAAGAAGCTGCTTGAGGTGGAGCTGAAGAGGGTCCAGCAGTATGAGGTGGAGGTGACTCTTGATCCTGATACAGCACATCCATATCTCATCCTGTCTGATGATGGAAAACAAGTCAACTGTGGTGATGTGAGGAAGAATCTCCCAGACAATCCAGAGAGATTTGATTTGTGTCCTGGTGTCTTAGCAAAGCAGATTTTCTCTTCAGGAAGATTTTATTACGAGGTTCAGGTTAAAGGGAAGACTGAGTGGACTTTAGGAGTGGTCAGAGAGTCGATCAACAGGAAGGGAATGATCACACTGACTCCTCAGAATGGTTACTGGACGATATGGTTGAGGAATGGAAATGAGTACCAAGCTTTTGCTAGACCTTCAGTCCGTCTCTCTCTGAAGTCTCAGCCTGGGAAGGTGGGGGTGTTTGTGGATTATGAGGAGGGTCTGGTCTCCTTTTATGATGTTGATGCTGCAGCTCTGATCTACTCCTTCACTGGCTGCTGCTTCAAAGAGAAACTCTACCCATACTTTGGTCCTTGTAACAACAACAGTGGTAAAAACTCTGCTCCTCTGATCATCTCTCCTGTCAATCACACTGAGTAGAACATCCATTTGATTTTCTACAGAAATATTCACTCTCACTAAATGTAATAAATGTATTCAACTGGGGAAGTACATTGTACACATTGTTAATTTTTCAGAATCTGATCATATATGGTTCACCTTGATGAGACGCATAGAAACACATAGAATACTGATGAGTATGTTCTAATGTACTCTAGTTTATTCTACGGATTGCACTACCTGCCGTCATGACTTGAAGTGATCAGAAAACGATTTACTCAGAAATACATTTTTACCCCTTCTTTATATGTCAGGCGGACAAGAAAAGTATTTATTGTCTCAGAATTGTGTGTTCAAAAAGTGTTTCATACTTGCAGACATTACTAGTGGAAGTAATGCACTCCTTTTTCATTAGTAAAATACTGTATATATATTTTTGTTTTTATAATTTTCAATTGAGGGGAAAATGATGGGTCTCTGGTGTGTTTTAAAGGGGAAGGTCAGGATTGATTATTGAATTATAGTATATTGGTACAACATGTATTGACAGTTACTTGGAGAATCAACAATATCTGATCATTAAACATTAGGCTGCAGTGGTTTAACAAACCAGGGAAATGTAAATGTTACATCTCAGCTGTCTGTTGTGTTATGTTAATTGTATTTCGTCCACCTCTCTGCACACTGCTTGTAAAGTTTGAACAAAGCCTCAATGGATTAAAAAAAAAGGAATAAAGAATGATTTCTGTGTTTTTTTAAATGTACTAACTGAAGTACAGTTTTCACTAGTTCTCAACTTAGGGAAAGTAGCTTAAAAACATTTACTTAACTATTTCCATGTCTACTTAACTACATTTGTCTGATAGATTTGGTTCTTCTGAAGCTTTATAAACTATTTAAAACCCTCTTGGATCAGCTGATCATAGATATTAAGATTGCTGTATATGTTTGTTAGAAATAAGGCCATCAACTGGTTAGCTTAGCTTAGCATAAAGACTGGAAACAGGGGAAGACAAAGCCAGCCTGTCCAAAGGTAACTAAATCCACCTATCAGCAGCTCTGAATCCAGTTTGTTTAACCCATTCCAAATCAGAGGAGTAAAAACATCAATAAGACGTTTAACAGGGGATTATGGGTCGGGCTATTTCTTGACTGGGACCAAAACAAGTTGCCAAATTGTTTTTACATTACAGTTTTTGTACAGAGATATATTAAGTACACTTAAATGTGTATTTTGTTACTCACTATTTCCCCCCTTTTCCTAGTATATATGCTAAACTAAGCTAATCTAAGTGTCTGATGGCTGCAGCCTGTGTCAGTGAGAGCGGTCTGACTGGTTGGACTGCTTCTAATGATTATGATCTCATTCTTCACCTTGAACACACTCCAGCACTGCCTGTACAGGTGAGACTAACTCACTGCAAACGTCCCGTCTGACTGGGAGATAAATAAAGGGTTTTTTAAATATCAAAATTGCATGAAATATGCTTGTAAAGTCTATTTTATGAATGCCCTGTTTATAAGATGGAGCTTATCATTTGAAATGTCATTATTTTTAAAGAGGTGGATGGTGAATAATATTACAATTAAAAATGTTTCACTCACATCATGACTGTTTTTTGTTACAGTACACGTTTTCTGAAATGTTATCTTTAAATATACTAACGCATACAGAAACAGCACAGAAATGTGTACACTGGTTAAAACCAGGATCACATTCTTGTTTTATTGTCGACTTATTAGAGTCAAAGGTTTTTACAGAGGGGAGTTTTGATATGGGTTTGTACCACTACATAAATCCAGAAAAACTGTCAGCAGCCTTTAAGAGAAATCTATTCTCCACATGTTTTTTAGGGAAACAGATGTTATAATCCTTAACGCAATCATCAATAATCAGTCTATAAATCTGGCTATTGATGATATATGAACAAACCACTCAGAGTACAGATGGGAGTGAAACTCATTTGGAGAAAAAAAAATCTAAAAAGGCCTTGTATTGTGAATTTACATTTTGCAGTACACAGGTAATTAAGTAAAACAAATAGTAACTAATTCTTATGACCACTTTTTGTATTAGATTCTAATTTAATCTGGCATTATTTAATGATAACATAGTAAGGAATCAAAATAGCCCAACCTTTCAAACTGTCAACCAATGGTGACATACCTTCACCTGTTAGCGACACAATGCTTGAATAGCACGTTCTCTAATAGGGAGTTGGCTCAAGGAATAAGAGGTTAAAATAAGGGCAGTGTCTGCAAGATTCAATACAACCTGTCTGCACTGAGTAAACTAAAATATGCTATGAGACAGTGAACAAATGTGCAATCTCATAGTACGTCCCAACACACACAATATGTCTAAGAATACTTCAGTTGTACTGTGTGAATGAGGTCAAAGGTTATATTTCAATGTGTGTTCATTGAATTATACTGGAAGTAGTGTATCAGGTTGTTTCTGTGCTGAATGACAAACTAATTGACTTAACAACTGAGTATTTGCACTTGTGAGGGATCTTAAAGTCTGTTGATAGATGCCTTACTGACTATGACCTTTAAAAAACAAGAGCACAAAAAGAACTCTCTGACATTGAACTGTCTGACTGACTGAGTGCAAGTAGTGGAAGAAGTATTAAAGAGGCACTGTTATGCTTTTGGGGTTTCCCCTTTCCTGTAGTGTGTTCTGGAGGTTTGTGTGCATGTCAATGGTCTGCAAAATAATGAATATTACATCAAAAATACTTAGATCTTGTACTTGAGTAAAAGTAGAAGTACCAGAGTGCAGGAATACTCTGTTACAGTAAAAGTCCTGCGTTCAAAATGTTCTTCAAGTAAAAGTAGAAAAGTATCTCATATCAGATCTGTAAAGTAACTAAAGGTATTAATTACATGTAGTTGAGTAAAAGTACACCATTTACCTCTGAACTGAAGTGTAGTAGAAGTACAAAGTAGCAACAAATGGAAATACTAAAGTACAGGTTCCTCAAAATTGTGCTTAAGTACAGTACTTGAGTAAATCTACTTAGTTACTTCCCACGTCTGCTTCTCCTTTGCAGATAAAACTTGATTTAGTCTCGTACCGTAGTGATACACCTGAAAATGTGCATAATAGGGCGCGGTTTCAGACCCGATGCATATATAAATACACAAATGTTCCAAAACAAACATCTCTACCCCCGTTACAACACATGCTAGGTTAGCTAGCTAACTTGCAGCAGATCTGCAATAATATCGGAAGGAATCATGCGATCGCATTGTTATTCTTCTAGAGTTATTAGAGCTATTGTTTCTGTTCATTTCACACACAGCATGCACACACTATACTACCATGTTCTTTAGCTTTAAGGTTATTTGTATATAGTTACATTTGAATGTGTTGTAAATACTGTACATTTTTAACGCTAAATTGTTTCTTAAAAATACTTATTTTTTATTTTCCTTATATATATTGTCGTGGCTTCCTTCCTTATTTTTCTATCAAGCCACTAGACGCCTTAAACAGACATTTTGAACTCGTTTTCTTTCCTTTATCTTTGTGTTACTTACAGTTGAAGAGTTGCTTGGCCTCCGATGATTTTGATGATATGATGCGATGTGTTTGCTCAAAAATAAAATAACTAACTTGTACCCATGCAACAAAGAAAAGAGGCCTTTACAATAGTCAAAACAAATAGGCAAAACTCAAATAAAATAACAAACAACTTAGGTGTTCTTTCTTTCTTGAAATATAACTTAATAACTTAAAGGGTAATTGAACGGTTAAAAACTGTTCCTCGACGGCGTCTTTCTGACAGGTTGCTGCCCATCACTGTCACTTAAAGGAGGCGCCGTGGGAATTGTAGTCTTTCATAGTGTGTTGACTACAGACAGACGTCACGATTAGGTGGCCTTTCTTATAAAAACAAAATACTGGCTCTGACATATATACTTTGCAACTTATTTCTTTAGATTGTTTATGTTCGCACCACCAGATACCAAAGCAGATTCCTTGTATGTTTAAACGTACCTGGCAATAAACTTGATTCTGATTCTGATGCATACTCTCTTATGCTTTGACCTCTTCTGTCTGGCCTTATATGAACACAATTAAAGGACACGAACAACATGGCCTCTCTTCTGCCTGAAAGTAAAAGCAGTTCTGACATGTTGACGTTGTTCCCTCAGATATCTGCACTGCCTCTGAGAGAGAGAGTCCCGACGTGTCGCCTCAGGGCAGAGAGAGAGACAAAGATTTCAGAGACGTGTCCATCACTGAGGAGCGGGAGGAATGTGGGAGATCAGGATGGAGACGGTTGAGATTGACTTTCACTGATCGACAGACGAGGAAAGAGCCACACATGACTTGAAAAGGAAAGTTACATTAGCTTGAAAATGCTTTTGTGTCCTCCCTGCTGTATTGTCTTCCTTTAAAATAGAAAATGTTCTTTTGTTTGTGCTTCAGTTGTGTTTATTTACACTGCATAACGATCTTTAAAGAAGGATCACTGTGTAGATGACACTGAGGATGATTGAGCAAGCTGTGTTTTAAATAGTATGTGAACATAAATGTGTTATTTCACTTGTTTTTCAGTGGCATTTCTGGATTGAGGCGTACATTTGAAACTTCTCATTAAAGTAAATGCTGATTTTCCATTTCCATTCTGAGGGAAACACAATAGTTTTAGTGGTGATGCTTAAATACCTGTGTCATTAAAGCAGTTCTGTAAAGGTGTGTTAGCAGGTCTCTCCATGTGAACTGTGAGGATGTGTCGCCCCCTAGTGGACAAACATCTACACTACATGCAGTCAAGATTTTTACTGTAGTTACATTCTGAGGTACTTTATTTTGATCTTGAATATGTTTTTATGTATTAATTTGTCATTCAAATAAAGTATACTGTGTTATTGCCCCTGTCATTCATTCTATCAGAGTCCTTTCTGTACAAAGCCATCGTTGTTCATTCATTAAAAGCCAAGCAACGATCTGCAGAATGAAGCTGTTAATCAATATCAACATTAAACGTTCAAACACCTTCTTCTTTTTTTGGAGTATTGGAAGAAAGAAGTGGAAAATCATCTTCACATTATTGAGGTTTTAATAAAGAAAATACCTTTAATTTCCTCGATTAGAGCGGAAATGTCCTCCTTGAGTTCTAGTCAACAAGACAAAGAGATAAATTCAATTATGCTAACACCACAAGCAATATGAAGTCAGACAGGGTGTGTGTGTGTGTGTGTGTGTGTGTGTGTGTGTGTGTGTGTGTGTGTGTGTGTGTGTGTGTGTGTGTGTGTGTGTGTGTGTGTGTGTGTGTGTGTGTGTGTGTGTGTGACCTAGCATCACTATCCTTGTGGGGACCAAAAGTTGTTTACACAATCACGTGTGGGGACTCCCTTATGGAGGTCCCCATGAGGGGAATCATTCATTTTAGGGTGAAGACTTGTTTAGGGTTTTGGGGAACACGCGGCGCTCAATAGGAGCGCAGCGTGGTGCACGGGCTCTCGGGTCAATATTTTTTGTTTAAAAACCTGTTTAAAAACTCCTGTAGTAAAACCAATAAAAGTTTATAAAAGCCCTGTTTGGTCTGTGTTCAAAAATGTTTAAGAAAATGCAATAAAAGGGATAAAAGAGAGCAGCGGCTGAAGCACAGAGCGTATGCGGCGGGGTTAAAACTTGTACTCCTGCCCCCCCGAGGGGGTCTCCCCCGGTGGGGTGTCCGAGGCTGCGTACCACAACATCTGGTAAAAGACCTGGTAAGTGGGTTAAAAACATCTGGCTAAAGGAACCGAGGTTGACTTTGTTTAAAATCGGCATGCAGGTCAAATTAGTTAAAAGATTATAAATAAATACATAAAAGTGCTTTTTTTTTTTAAACAAGTGCTTTTAAAAATAAGTGCTGGTAATAAAAATCACATCAACCCAAATGTTAAAATATGTAAAATATAAAACAGATATGTAAAATGTAAAATATAAAATATAAAATACACACGGGGTAGTAGGCACACGGGGAGGGAAAATATCCTAAAATAAAGTCAACCAAGTGTCCCTAAAAGTGTTTAAAACCCAGGCCGAGGTCTAGAGAGGTGGTGCGGGTGAGACATGGGACACGCCTCGGATGATGTTTTAAAAAATACTTCATTAAGGGCTTATTTGAGGGTGTTTTAGAGCATGGATGTATAATAAGAACAGTTTAGGATACAGACCGGACTGGATGTTCTCCCACAGGATGCAGATGTGCTGGTCTCTGTCGGAGCGGCACTGCTCGTGGTTAAACACGAGCGCGTGCAGCAGCTCGTGTTGAACCGTGCTGTGATACAGGCAGCCCTGCCGGTCCAGAGACACCGTCTGGGAGTAACTCCGACGCCCCACGTACGAGTAACACCTGCAACAAACACAACATTTACAGGTCTCCTATCATGCAAATTGCACTTTTTCATGCCCTTTGTACATAAACATGTGTCCCCGGTGTGTCAGGGAACTCACAAAGTGTCAGAAAATAAAACCCTCTCTCTTTTCCTCCGTACCCAAATCTCTAAAAACGGGGGAACAACGGAGCGGATCCAGATTTGCGTCCGATATGACGTAATATCTGAAATGTGGGCGGGCTTTACACCCACGGCCCTATCAGAAACGTTGCTATCAGAAACAACGCGCGACAGTTTTGGACGTAATATGGTCTTTGTTTACATTAGCAAGCATCGCTAACACTCAGAGCTAACCTGTAGTGGAGAGAGTATGTGTAAAAAAGCAGGAAATAAAAAAAAAGGATGCCTCAAAATAGTACAATAGGAGACCTTCAAGAATCATAATCTGTTTTTTTGCAAAGTAGGTTTACAAATACGAGGTTTACCCGCCGTCTGACTGGATGTTCAGGAAGTCTCTCTGGCTCTTGCGTCTGACGAAGCGAATGCAGGAAACATCGTGGAAGAAAGTCAGGCCGCGCTCGATGATGGAGCGCTCACGAGAAGCTGAGGAGAAAGAAACAAAGCAGCTGTGGTTCAATGGAGGTCAAGGGTCACATTCAGGTTCTTAGACTTTTCTTCAGAGGTGGGAGAAGTACTCAGATCTGTACTTGAGTAAAAGTAGAAGTACCAGAGTGTAGGAATACTCAGTAAAAGTCCTGCATTCAAAATGTTCCTCAAGTAAAAGTAGAAAAGTATTATCATCAAAATATAGTGAAAGTAGCGACAGTAAAAGTAGTGATTGTGCAGATTGGTCCATTTCAGAATAATATATATGATATGTTTTATAATGATTGATCATGAAAGTGTTCTCAAAGCTGGTAAAGGTGCAGCTAGTTTCAATGACTTTGTATACTGCAGGGTCCCTTATGAAACAAAAATATATTGTAATATATTGGTAAATATAATACAATATCCTGGATCATATATTTCCATATATGGGAAAGTAGTCCTTATATTTTTAAATATATTGCAATATATGCATGGACCATGTATGGCTATATATTGATACATATAAAAAAAATATATTGCAATGAAAACCAAAATTGCACTATACATTTATATGTAATAGTTTTATTGAAACACTCATTTATCTTTCATGAGTTACACAAGTTTACATAAAATTGAACAGATATTCATAAACAGTTATCTCACTTCGTTTTTTATAGTTACCCACTTTATATGAACATATGTTTGATGGTAGCCTATATATTAAAAAAGTACAAATTGTCCATTGAATGATGGAAAATAATATACAGTTTATAAATATATACAGACACACACATATATGCACGCATATATATATGCATATATGCACGCATATATATATATATATATATATATATATATATGTATATGTGCATTCAAGTTAGTTCACATTTGAGTTGTTATTGCCCCTGCTGACAATTGTGTGGATAATATGTAGCCTACAGTCAATGGAATTTCACATTTTGCTCTCCAGTGTATGTTATTTTAATGTTGACCCATAATACTATATATCTATATATTTTACAGGAGCATTGTTGAAATTCATAGGCCGAACTAAGCCTGCAGAACCACAAGTCAAGAGGACAGAGGAGCCAGATAGCAGTGGTGACTGAGACAGAATAAATAAGGAGAGAGGGCCCATGCAGAGAGGCAGACATCAGTAGTGAGGAATCAGACCCAAAAGATACGAGGACAGAGGAGCCAGATCGCAGTGGTAAGGAACGCACTGTCATTTTATTTCACTGTAATTTTACTTTTCACATATCACTTTATTCACTATTCAGCTTAGTTATCCTTGCCATGAAGGATTGAATGGATGAATGTTCTATATTATTTTAATGACAGATTGAACCACAGCAATATTGTTTTAGAGATGTTATATGTTTAACTGCTATGCCTGTCATCTCTGCTCTGTGTCATTGTGTTGTCTCCTGGGTTCTGTAGTGCCCGGAGTCTGTCTTTTTATTTTTTTCCTCCCAAACCCCATCCCCTCAGGACGCCTTTTGCCTCCTGTCAGGTCATCATTGTAATAAGAATTTGTTCTTAATTGATTTTCCTGCCTAAATAAAGGTTCTACTACTATTTATTCAGTTATTTTATTACTGGTACTGCTAATTGCACTATGCGTATTGTTGTATATTGTATATACGTATGTATTTACTACTACTACTTACAAAATCGAGGGTTGTAGCTTTGTGTCAGTACATATTTCAGGGTTTTTCTATGCCTTTGTTAATCTAAATTCTAATACTCATAGGCGACTACCACTCCTGCCGATGCCGAGGCCCAGTTCTCCCTTCCCACCACCCCAGGCTCATTGTGCTAGGTAAAACTCTCATTCAATAAAAGTAGTCTAGTAGGTAATTTTGGAGAAACCGGCTCGAGTGCGCTAGAATTTGAAAATACACAGCCGGAAAAAATCTGCCACTTCCTTACAGAGCCCCTCCTCCAACACACACGAACGCGCACATGACCAATGAGGGCACGAGATAAGTTTGTGCACAGATGGAAGGCTGACAGGCAGGTAGGCCATCCAGTTACTTTAGCCGGGCCGGCTAAAATGATTGGTCGTGCTTTTTACAGTACCACAGCTTCCACAGATGAAATTTTTTTATGGAATTTTTGTCAAAGCATTTAAGATATTCATTGCTATCGGGATGTTAAGAGCATTCCATGGAATATAACAAAAAGTGTATTTCAAGCCGGTTTCTCAAACTTACCTACCCCACCTTTAAAGATGAATGCAATTACATTTTAAAAAGTTTTAAACAGAACTGTTACAGATGCAGATGCTTGGTCCAAATTCCATAAAATATACCAACCAGTAGCGCCACACTCAGACGAAAATGTACAAAGCCTATTCTTCCACTATTTGTATTCACTCCCTTGCTTTTAGGCGCCGTGCTGGTGGCTGCCTGTTGCATGCAGCTCCTGGTGTTTTATTGATCTTTGTCTTTTTGTTTACTTTTATTCTCTTAGTTGTACTTTTTTCTTTGGATATTTATTTTGTCTTGCAGCGAACTATGGCCACGTTTTACTTCGAACGTTTTCTGGTCATTCTTCTGCTACTTTTTTCACTTTTTGTGTCGGAGAGCCTTGCTCAGAGGAGTGATGGCATTGTTTACACGCGTGAGCAGCTGATTGCGCTGTGCCGACCCGTGCTGCTGCCCGGAGCCAGGCATGACATCCCGGAGGAGCTTCGGAGGCTCAAGCGGGGCTGCAGAGCTGGGGCCAAGCTGAGGATGAAGAAGAAGATGAGGTACAAACCCTGTGTACCGGCCATCATAATGGGGAACGTGAGGTCTTTGGGGAATAAGATGGACGAGCTCCGCGTGCTGACGAAGACGCAGTGGGAATACCGTGAGTGTAGCATCATGTGTTTTACCGAGACTTGGTTGCACTCGCTCATCCCGGATAATAACACGGCTCTCCCCGGCTTCACGAGTGTTCGGGCGGACAGGGACGTTATTCTGAGCGGTAAAAAGAAAGGAGGAGGGATTGCACTGTATGTGAACGAACGATGGTGTAATCCTGGACATGTTACTGTGAAGGAGCGTTTCTGTAGCCCGGACATTGAACTGCTAGCTGTGGGATTACGTCCATTTTATCTACCTAGAGAACTTTATTCTGTCATCGTAGTTGCTGTCTACATTCCACCGTACGCGGACGCGGAGGTGGCTGGTGACGTCGTTCACTCCTCTGTGGCCAAACTCCAAACTCTTCACCCAAATGCATTCATAACAATAACTGGGGATTTTAACCGTGCAAAACTGGACAAATCTCTGCCTACATTCACTCAGTATGTGAAATGCCCCACCAGGGGAAATAATACTCTGGATCTTCTATAAATACCAAGAATGCATATTGTGCCACTGCCCTCCCCCCCCTGGGCAGATCTGACCACAACCTCGTCTTTTTGGCTCCTAAATATGTCCCTCTGGTGCAGAGGCAGCCTGTATCCACCAGGACTGTGAGGAAATGGACTCCAGGGGCTAATGAGGCTCTACAGGACTGCTTCGAGACCACTGACTGGGACGTGCTTTGTGTGCCACATGGAGAGGACATCAATAATATGACTGACTGCATCACAGAATACATCAACTTCTGTGAACAAACAATATTACCGGCTAAAACTGTCAACTGTTTCCCCAACAATAAACCCTGGATTACTAGTGACCTGAAAACTCTTTTAAATAAGAAAAAGGAAGCTTTTAAGTCTGGGGACAAATCAATGCTGAAGAGTATCCAGCATCTACTGAGAGACAATTTGAGGAGGGGCAGAGATTCTTACAGGAAGAAGCTGGAGACTAAGCTCCAGCTGAACAATAGCAGGGATGTCTGGGCTGGGATGAAGGCTATCACTGGCTTCAAAGGGAGAGACAGACTGACTGTGGGCACCCTGGAGAGGGCCAACGAGCTGAACACCTTCTTCAATAGGTTTAGCTCTCCGCCCGCTGCTGTCTCCTCCACCTCCACTTCTCACCTCCCCTCCACCACCCAGCATGGCTTCTGCACCCCCCCTCTGCTCACATTACAGCTGACCCCCCCCCCCCCCCCTCTGCTCATCTTGCCTCAGACCCCCCCCCCCTCTATCCCCCCTGCCATCAAGCCCCCCCCCCCGCTTCACTGTGAGCACAGGACAGGTCCAGAGTCAGATGGAAAAACTCCACCAAGGCAAGGCTGCTGGCCCTGATGGTATCAGCCCCAGGGTCCTGAGGACCTGTGCACGCCAGCTAGCTCCTGTTCTCCAGTATCTATTCAACCTCAGCCTGCACCTGGAGACCATCCCGGTGCTGTGGAAGACATCCTGCGTTGTTCCGGTCCCTAAAAAGACAACTCCTTCTGGGCTCAATGACTATCGCCCTGTAGCACTCACATCTCATGTGATGAAGGTGCTTGAGAGACTGGTCTTGGCCCATCTCAGACCGCAGGTGAGATCATTCCTTGACCCTCTGCAATTTGCCTACCAGCCTCACCTGGGGGTGGACGATGCCATTATTTACCTGCTGCAGCGTGCTCACTCATACCTGAATGGATCGGGTTGCACTGTGAGAATCACCTTTTTTGATTTCTCCAGTGCATTCAACACGATCCAGCCTCGGCTACTGAGTGACAAGCTGCAGGCTATGAGGGTAAACTCGTCCACCATCTCCTGGATTACCAACTACCTCACGGACAGACCACAGTACGTCCGGCTGGGCAGTGTGCTGTCTGATGTGGTGGTTGGTAGTATTGGAGCCCCACAGGGGACTGTGCTGTCTCCTTTCCTGTTCACCTTATACACCTCTGACTTTCTATACAACTCAGAGTCATGCCATCTGCAGAAGTTTTCGGATGACTCTGCAGTGGTAGGGTGTATAAGGGATGGACGGGAGGAGGAGTACAGAGCGCTGGTGGGTGATTTTGTTGAGTGGACTGGAAGAAATCATCTGCTTTTGAATGTGGCCAAGACCAGAGAGATGGTCATTGATTTCAGGAGGAAGAGGACATCTCCTCCTCTGCCCCTGTGCATTCTGGGAGAGGATGTGGCAGTTGTGGAGGTCTACAAGTACCTGGGAGTGCACTTAGACAATGGGCTGAACTGGAGGATCAACACTGACGCTGTGTACAAGAAGGGGATGAGCCGACTCTATTTTCTGAGGAAGCTGTGATCCTTCAACGTATGCAGTAAGATGCTGGAGATCTTCTATCAGTCTGTGGTGGCTAGTGCACTCTTCTTTGCTGCGGTCTGCTGGGGGGGCAGCATCAGAGCCGGTGACACCAGCAGGATCAATAACCTGATCAGGAAAGCTGGGTCAGTCATCGGCATCAAGCTGGAACCCTTTGAAGCTGTGGTGGAGAGGAGGACACTGAACAGGCTGTTGTCCATCATGGATAACCCCACCCATCCTCTCCACCTGCAGCTGGACAGTCAACGGAGCTCCTTCTCCAACAGACTGCTGCAGCTCCCCTGCCACAAGGACAGATACTGGAAAACATTCCTGCCCACTGCAATAACACTGTACAATAAATCACCTCTGGCTGGAAGAGAACTCTCTGCTCCATAGTTTCTCTAGAAATAAAACCACGTTGTACATTTTACTCACACATAAAGTTTCATATTTAATACACCATAATTCCATATATTTTGAATATATATATATTTGTATATATATATATAATATCCGTATGTATATTTTCTATTTTCTATTTTGACATGTATATTTTATATTTTATATCTTATTTTATTCTATTCTTGTATATTTTGTTTTATTGTAAAATGCCTTTTATGCTGCTGTAACAAAAACAATTTCCCAATTTGGGATCAATAAAGTACGATCTATCTATCTATCTATCTATATTGTTCCCACTGAAGGCATACCTGGAAACATTTAGAGCACAGAGGCTTCATTATTATTAGCTTGTATATATATTAAACATTTAGAAATCATTGAGACTCAAATGTTCCTTAAAGAGTCGGTTCAGTCACCAAAACAAATCAGATCTATCTCAATATTATGAAGACATATTTTATTGTGCAAATTAGAAAAACGCCGATAAGGCAGTGTAGGTAAATGTATATTTTGCATTTTCTTTGAGAGCTTGGGACCTATTTTAATCCTGGTTTCACTCTTATGAATGTCATGCATTTAAATATTATCTATCATTATTATTTGCCAACTGTTTATTCATTCTGTTGCTGTAATAACTTAAAGGGGACCTATCATGCAAAATGCACTTTTGTACGTCTTTTATACATGAATATGTGTCCCCGGTGTGTCAGGGAACTCACCAAGTGTCAGAAAACACAACCCTCTCTCTTTTCCTCCATACCCAAATCTCTAAAAACGGGGCTGCAACGGATCTGATACAGATTTGAAATTGTTCTGACGTCAGAAACAGGGAGCTCCGCCTATATGGGCAACTCTCAACCTATCAGGGGAATGAGAGGTTGCGTGGCATGGTAACAGCATGGTAACAGCATGGTAACAGCATGGTAACATGACGCTCGTGCCTCGCCCCCCTCCTTTGCAGGGGGGCGTGGTCAGCTGCAGCTCATTTGCCACAGAATCAGCCCTTGTGAAGACAGGGCTGGAGTAGAGCAAATAGAGCAAAATGAGGCATGGCTAAAATGCATGATCTGTTCACAGACATGTTTTATATAGGTATGGCCCTACAATATATTATTCAAATATAGCATGATAGGTCCACTTTAATTTAGCTGCTTTATTAAGAAAAAGAATACAAGAAGAGATGGGCTGGACTATTCAAAATGTGTTCAACTTTTTTCTCAGAATTCAAACTTTTTTCTCAGAATTCAAACTTTTTAACAGATTTGGACTTTTTTCTCAAAATTTCAACAATTTCAATTTTTTTCACAGAATTTAACTTTTTTTTCATAATTTTAACTTTTCCTCCTAAATAGATAATTTTCTCATAATTAGACCTTTTTTCAGAATTAGTTTTTTTTTTCATTTTTTTTTTCAAGCTTTGTATTTCTTTCTCAAAATTCGAACTTACCCAAAAATATATAAATTGTTAATGTTACTCACCTGTCCAGGCTACCTGTAGTCCAAAGGTTTTTTTTTCAAATAAAAACGGACCTTTTTGAAACATATTTAGCTGTTTTTGGGTCTGTAGAAATACCTTTGCACTTTTATTTCTTGGGCTCTCCTTACTGCAATTCAAGCCTCAGTTCTGTCTACAATTCATTGTTTTGGGTGAACTGTTCCTTTGACTTATATCCAATATATGCGTATATAAATGAAGATGAATGCTTGGTAACCTGTGGTACTGCATGACGGAGTTGTAGTCGTACGGTGTGTTCAGGTTCAGCGTGTTTATCTTGTCGAAGGCGTACGCCCAACCAACCAGAAAACACAGAAAATGAACTTCACCCCATTCCTCAGATCATCGTGAAGTTAGTTGTGTATTAGATGAGTGTAAAACATGAAAGGGTTGATCAATACAGCTTGTGAATTTACTCCAGGTGGAACTAAAGTCTGATTTAACACTTGATTATATTTCACATCATTAATCCAGATCTGTAAAGAAACTAAAGGTATTAATCAATTGTAGTGGAGTAAAAGTACAACGTAGCAACAAATGGCACTTAAGTACAGACTTTTAAAGGTGATTTAAACTTGAGAGCAGGATTAGCTGAAAAGAGTCCAAGGAAGCTTATTTAAAAGTTAACAGCATTTAATTAAACAAATGATACGGTGATACAAATGGAATGTGTAACGGCCCCTACACATGGCGGCGTGCGGTGACTCTTCAACGCTTCTGCCCATTCACTTTGAATGGGGTGACGTCACGATTCGCCGAACTGCATTCTGGGAGCAAAGCGTAGCTTTCCTTGCGGTGCTCGCTGCAAAAGTAGAGCAATGTTCTACTTTTGAAGCTGAGGCGGAGGCGTCAGCCAATCAAATCCTGCGTATGCAAATCTGCCAGTACAAGCGCTAGCCAATCAAACCGCGTGTATGCTGGGAGAGCCAGACCGCAGTTCATTTCCTTATATGCCAAAAAATGGACGAGAAAATAATCGTAGCGGTAGGGAATCACCCGGTGCTTTCAGTCCCTGTTCACCTGCCGGGATACAAACCGGAGGAGCCAGGCATGGAGGGAGGTGGAGAGACAGTGGGTGAAACTGGTAGGTTTTCGCCTGTTTGGGGAGTTTATATCTAGTGTACTTCGTTTGAATGGACAGCAGGCAAAGACAGTATATTTACCATGCAATGTTGCATAAAATAGCACCATAGACATTAATTAAAAATCCCTTTTTAGACATTAATGTCTATGGTGAGATTCATACACGGGAGCCTTTTTAAAGCCTTTTTACCCCGCTGCAAACAGAACCCCCCCCCTTCACATCAAAAACTTGACACAGACCCCCCCTTCCAATTATCAACTCCTGTCTTGTTTCCGCAAACTCTTGTGTCCTGCAGCAGCTAAAAGTTTTGCAAGCCCCCGTTCGTTTAGTACCTAAAATAATACCCGACTTTCTGGTCACTTCTTCAATTTTCCAGCCCTTGGGGAGATACACGGGAGATTCATGTGATTGGTTGTTGGTCGCGTTGCTCCCGTAAACTCCCCAAGCTCAAGACATGCCCACCGCCAAGCGGCAACGCACGCCGCTGTGTGTAGGCTGCGTGCTGCGGCTCTCCCGTTCGCGTGGGGTGCCGCAGCCTCCCAGCTGTTGTTCATCGCGTGGCCGGGGTAGAGAGAGAGCGTTTTTTCCTGTCCATCATATGTTATAGTCTATAGTCCTCTCCTATTGGCCGGTCTCGACGGGGGGTGGGTCTTCCTCCCGGGTTCGTTCCTCTCATACCCGGCGCCAGAACAAATCTAAAGGGAGGGCATATGATTTTCATGGGAGGGCACACAAAACCGTCATGTGCTGCGGGCCTGCGGCACAATATATATCAAACAGCAAGGCCAACTCTGCATCTTTGTGCAGCGTATACTCAAACAGCGATAGGAAGAGCCCACTGCCTGACTCGGACATGCTGTGGAGTGAATCGTGGTCACCTCTGAGAGGGAGTTGGTTGACAGCTAAAAAAGCTATAATATCAACGACAGCTGACACGTAATAACGGTTCCGTGCCAGCTGATCTGTGTGCACCAAAGTACTAATTTCCTTATTTGTTTCCTCGCGTATCTGTCTCTCTCTCCACAAACTCTCACATGAAATGTGTTCTTTTGATGCGGCATGTCTTAGCAGTCCTTTATCAGTCTGTAATGCGGGTTTCCAGTCGCAAAAACCTTTGACAGTAAAAGCCGCATCAGATGAAGACGTATTTACTTTAAACTGTCTACAGGGGAAACAAAAGGCTGCGTCTGCTTTTAGCGAATATTCAAGCCATGGTCTGTTGTTGTACCATGCAGTGGCAACAGTGTGCTTCTTTCCTGAAAACAATCTCTCTGAATAACGATCCAGTTTCACCTGGTTGGGTTTATTAACCCCAAGATCATCTGGGGCTGTTGGTCTATGAGCGTACCAATAGTACCTGTTGATGTGCTGCAAGGTAGCGTCTGTAGTGGAGGCACCGGCACGGAGGAGGAGGATGCTGGCGGGTGTGGTACAGGGTGTGGCAACGCAGGTGGTGATGGTAGGGGCACTAGGAGCTGTGCCTCGGAGGACAGCGTTGGTGGCGCCCGCCTTGATGAGTCAAGGATTGGGCTCGCTAACTCAGCCCCGGGGTTTGCCGAGGTCAAGCTTGTGACATTAAGGCGTGCTGCTGCAACGGCAGGTGCAGGGTCGCCAGCAGCACCATCGGCTGCAGTTCTTTCATCGCTATTTCGTTTTAATAAATCCTTAGACCTTTTAAGCCAATTTCTGATGTCCATTTTGTAATTCAAACAGAAATGGGAGTCTACAGAATGCACAATAAACAAATCCAGAATAGGCGGCAGAGTGTGACGCTGTGATTGGTCTAAATGTGGACGAATCACAAATCACAACAGACACATGAATTTATTTGACGTAGCCTGCGATTTTTTTTTTTAGTTACTATCTGACATCACATACATCGTAGCATAAAAGTTCAGTTTATTTATAATTAAAAAAATAAAGATCTTTTAAAAAAAAAAAATTGATAAATAATAAAAAACTTGTTTATTGGGGGAGGGCAGGAATGTCAAATGGGAGGGCCTGGCCCTCCCACGGCGCCGGGCATGGTTCCTCTGTGATTAATATCGCATCTAATAAGAGGATTTAGACGTTGTGTGTTTATTGTATAACTCCACAAGCCTTTACTCCTCATATTTCTTACAAGACCCATTTTCAAACAGTCTGTTCAGGGAGGAGGAAGTGTTTCACCAGCTGCTCTTAAACAGGGACCATAACACAGCGTTGTGAAATATAGCTATACATCTCCAGATGTGTAAAGAGATGTCCTTTATGTATTGAGAACATATTCCTACTTATGCTCAATACACTATTTGAAAAGCCTCTTGGATCAGCTGTAAAATGCATCGTCACAAAGTTAAATAACAAGCCTCAACAGTTCTTCCTCCACTCCCTCTTGGCAAACTGCCACTGACAGGTTGAACCACACTGCAAGAGAAGAGTTTCAATTTCCCAGAAATCAAAGCTGAAGTTTCTCTGAGCGACAGCAGAGCAGCAGCCGAGACAAGTCTCTGTTTCTCTGAAGAAACACTCAACTGAATCCAGCAGCTTTTTCTCAACAACACAGCAGGACTCTACAAACACTGGTGAGTACACTACAGACACATCACTAACTAAATATTTAGTCAAAGTTGGATTCATATAAAGAACATTATACTATAGAAATGTGTCAGTTAAGATAAAAACCTCAACTTTTACATTAGCAAGAGCCACAATTACAATGTAAACTCTGGTTAAAGGTGGGGTAGGTAAGTTTGAGAAACCGGCTCGAGATACACTTGTTATATTCCATAGAATGCTCTTAACATCCCGATAGCAATGAATATCTTAAGTGCTTTGACACAAAATCCATTAGAAAATGTCATCTGTGGAAGCCGTGGCGCTGTAAAAAGCACGACCAATCATTTTAGCCGGCCCGGCTAAAGTAACTGGATGGCCTACCTGCCTGTCAGCCTTCCATCTGTGCACAAACTTATCTCGTGCCCTCATTGGTCATGTGCGCGTTCGTGTGTGTTGGAGGAGGGGCTCTGTAAGGAAGTGGCAGATTTTTTCCGGTTGTGTATTTTCAAATTCTAGCGCACTCGAGCTGGTTTCTCCAGAATTACCTACCCCACCTTTAAGTAAGGTTAGAGAGCATACAGCCAAAGCTAGCATTAGCTTATACTTATTTTCATATTTCCTGTATTTGAAAACATCTTTATAATCGACTCTATTAAACAAAGTAGAATCTAAATATTAGATTTGTTCTGGACTGTCCAAAGCAAGGGATCTGGTGTTAGGTTACAAGTGTTGCTTATAAAAAGGCATGACAATTACATATTTCATTTTATATCATTTGTACACACTGTGGTTAGTAGCCTTGAGCTTTGAACCTGTTTCTGTAGTAACTGCTGTCTGCCTTTTGAAGCTGATAACTTTTACTGCTTTTTAACTAGTATTAACTTCAGTGATGCTCAGCAGGAGGTTTCACTCCTCTGTTCAACAACGGCAAAATCCCCCAACAGTATCAGAGCTTACACATTGTGTTTCTTAGAGTTTAAACTGAATGCTGCTATGATTTTCCAGATTTATTTATAATATTAACAAACAGAGAGATTTGTTTAACATTTAACAATAACAGTGAACTGCAAATTTGAGCAATCTTTCACCCTCCGCATAATCATGATACATCAGCAGAGTTCAGTATCACCATCTATTTGACTTATAGCAAACAGATACAAGAGATTAAATCATATATACATTACAGTTTTTGTTTTTTTCACACGTTTTGTCCTCAGAGAGACATGTCTGCTGCCAGCTGTCTGCTGACTGAAGATCAGTTTCTGTGCTCCATCTGTCTGGATGTGTTCACTGATCCAGTCAGCACACCATGTGGACACAACTTCTGTAAAGCCTGCATCTCTGAACACTGGGATAGAAATGTCCCGAGTCAGTGTCCCAACTGTAAAGAGGTTTTTAACATAAAGCCTGAGCTACGCGTCAACACTTTCATCTCTGAGATGGCTGCTCAGTTCAGACAGTCAGCTCAACAGAAAGCCAGCAGCAGCAGCTCAGAGCAACAAGTTGTCAAACCAGGAGAAGTTCCCTGTGACGTCTGCACTGGAACCAGACTGAAGGCCCTGAAGTCCTGCCAGGTGTGTCTGGAGTCCTACTGTGAGACTCACCTGGAGCCTCATCTGACAAGGCCAGGCCTGAAGAAACATCAGCTGATCGACCCTGTGGAGAACCTGGAAAGCAGGATGTGTGTGAAGCACGATAAACTGCTGGAGCTGTTCTGTAAGACCGACCAGGTGTGTGTCTGCATGCTCTGCACTGTTTTAGACCACAAGACACATGATGTTGTTCCTCTGAAAGAAGGATATGAAGGAAAGAAGGCAGAGCTGGGGAAGACAGAGAATGAAATTCAGAAGATGATCCAGAAGAGACGACTGAAGATTCAGGAGATGAATCGCTCAGTGGAGCTCAGTAAGGAAGGAGCAGACAGAGAGATAGCAGATGGTGTTCAGGTCTTCACCGCTCTGAAGGAGTCTGTTGAGAGAAGCCAGGCCGAGCTCATCGACACAATCAAAGAGAAGCAGAGAGAGACAGAGGAACAGGCTGAAGGCTTCATCAAAGAGCTGGAACAGGAAATCTCTGAGCTGAAGAAGAGAAGCTCTGAGGTGGAGCAGCTCTCACGCTCTGAAGACCAGCTCCACCTCCTCCAAAGCTTCACGTCCCTGAACGCTGCTCCACCCACCAAGAACTGGACAGAAGTCAGGGTCCGTCCACCTTCATATGAGGGGACTGTGGTGAGAGCTGTGACTCAGCTGGAGGAGACGCTCAGTAAACAGATGAAGAAGCTGCTTGAGGTGGAGCTGAAGAGGGTCCAGCAGTATGAGGTGGAGGTGACTCTTGATCCTGATACAGCACATCCTGAACTCATCCTGTCTGATGATGGAAAACAAGTCAACTGTGGTGATGTGAAGAAGAATCTCCCAGACAATCCAGAGAGATTTGATTATTGTCCTGGTGTCTTAGCAAAGCAGAGTTTCTCTTCAGGAAGATTTTATTGCGAGGTTCAGGTTAAAGGGAAGACTAAGTGGGATTTAGGAGTGGCCAGAGAGTCGATCAACAGGAAGGGACAGATCTCACTGTCTCCTCAGGATGGTTACTGGATGATATGGTTGAGGAATGAAAATGAGTACGAAGCTTGTGCTGGTCCTTCAGTCCGTCTCTCTCTGAAGTCTCAGCCTGAGAAGGTGGGGGTGTTTGTGGATTATGAGGAGGGTCTGGTCTCCTTTTATGATGTTGATGCTGCAGCTCTGATCTACTCCTTCACTGGCTGCTGCTTCAAAGAGAAACTCTACCCATACTTTAGTCCCTGTAACAACAATGATGGTAAAAACTCTGCCCCTCTGATCATCTCTCCTGTCAATCACACCGAGTAGAACAACCATTTGATTTTCTTCAGAAAGATTTACTCTCACTAAATGTAATAAATGTATTCAACTGGGGAAGTACATTGTACACATTGTTAATTTTTCAGAATCTGATCACATATGGTTCACCTTGATGAGACGCATAAAAACACATAATATACTGATGAGTATGTTCTAATGTACTCTAGTTTATTCTACGGATTGCACTACCTGCCGTCATGACTTGAAGTGATCAGAAAACTATTTACTCAGAAATAAACTTTTACCACTTCTTTATATGTCAGGGGGACAAGAAAAGTATTTATTGTCTCAGAATTGTGTGTTCAAAAAGTGTTTCATACTTGCAGACATTACTAGTGGAAGTAATGCACTCCTTTTTCATTAGTAAAATACTGTATATATATTTTTATAATTTTCAATTGAGGGGAAAATGATGGGTCTCTGGTGTGTTTTAAAGGGGAAGTTCAGGATTGATTATTGAATTATAGTATATTGGTACAAAATGTATTGACAGTTACTTGGAGAATCAACAATATCTGATCATTAAACATTAGGCTGCAGTGGTTTAACAAACCAGGGAAATTAAAATGTTACATCTCAGTCTGTTGTGTTATGTTAATTGTGTTTCGTCCACCTCTCTGCACACTGCTTGTAAAGTTTGAACAAAGCCTCAATGGATTAAAAAAAAAGGAACAAAGAATGTTATTTTTTGTGTTTTTTTAAATGTTCTTACTGAAGTACAGTTTTCAATAGTTCTCAATTTAGGGAAGGTATCTTAAAAACATGTACTTAACTATTTCCATGTCTACTTAACTACATTTGTCTGATAGATTTGGTTCTTCTGAAGCTTTATAAACTATTTCAAACCCTCTTGGATCAGCTGATCATAGATATTAAGATTGCTGTATATGTTTGTTAGAAATAAGGCCATCAACTGGTTAGCTTAGCTTAGCATAAAGACTGGAAACAGAGGAAGACAAAGCCAGCCTGTCCAAAGGTAACAAAATCCACCTATCAGCAGCTCTGAATCCAGTTTGTTTAATCCATACCAAATCAGAGGAGTAAAAACATCAATAAGACGTTTAACAGGGGATTATGGGTTGGGCTATTTCTTGACTGGGACCAAAACAAGTTGCCAAATTGTTTTTACATTTCAGTTTTCGTACAGAGATATATTAAGTACACTTAAATGTGTATTTTGTCACTCACTATTTCCCCCCTTTTCCTAGTATATATGCTAAACTAAGCTAATCTAAGTGTCTGATGGCTGCAGCCTGTGTCAGTGAGAGCGGTCTGACTGGTTGGACTGCTTCTAATGATTATGATCTCATTCTTCACCTTGAACACACTCCAGCACTGCCTGTACAGGTGAGACTAACTCACTGCAAACGTCCCGTCTGACTGGGAGATAAATAAAGGGTTTTGTAAATATCAAGATTGCATGAAATATGCTTGTAAAGTACATTTTATTAATGCCCTGTTTATAAGATGGAGCTTATCATTTGAAATGTCATTATTTTTATTACAGTACACGTTTTCTGAACTGTTATCTTTAAATATACTAACGCATACAGAAACAGCACAGAAATGTGTACACTGGTTAACACCAGGATCAAATTCTTGTTTTATTGTTGACTTATTAGAGTCAAAGGTTTTCACAGAGGGGAGTTTTGATATGGGTTTGTACCACTACATAAATCCAGAAAAACTATTTTTGTAAAGCACTTTGAATTGCCTTGTGTTGAAAGATGCTATATAAATAAACTTGCCTTGCCTCATTATGTCTCTACAAATAATTTAGTCATTATTTATGTTCTTTCTCAGGGTGACTGTAATATGTGTCCAGGGTTTTTGGCACATTTAGAAATGTCTATTAATGTTCACTCTACCTCTGAATATATAAATACATAAATGTGCATGTTGACTCACCCACATCCTTGTTGGCCCTCCACAGGAGCTCGGAGACAGACGGCTCCTGAGAGAAAACCTGCTCATGAGTAAAGTGTAGTAAATACAAAGTAAAATATATACGTAATATATATGTATAATGTATATATATATGAAGCAATGATTAAATGTCCTTTTACAGAAGCTTCATTGGGTGCAGGAAGATCCTCCTTTGAATGCACAATTTTATCGTCATACCTTTAAACTGTAACAATAATTTTTCGCAACATGCACCTGGTCTCCCCTGTAACTGGAGCAATTTGGGGTGAAGTGTCTCAGGGACACAACGACATGCTGACTGCAGTGGGGTTTGAACCTGTGACCCCCTGATCCGAGCATTAGTCCACTGCGCCACACGCCTCATTTACTTATCTTGAATATGTTTTTATGTATTAATTTGTCTTTCAAATAAAGTACAGTGTGTTATTACCCCTGACTTTCATTCTCTACTATCAGAGTCCTTTCTGTACGAAGCCATCGTTGTTCATTCATTACAAGCAGAGGGTCTTTAAGCAACGACCTGCAGAGTGAACGCTTCATCTCAAAGCAGTTTATCAAGATCAACATTAAACATTCAAACACTGTGTTCGTTTCTTTGGATTATGCAGCCATATATCCACTAACAGTGTCAGCGAGAAAGATGTGGAAAATCATCTTCACATTATTGAGGTTTTAAGAAAATACCTTTTATTTCCACGTATAGACGTAATGTCCTCCTTGAGCTCTAGAGACAAGACTAAGAGACAGATTAGTTGATGCTGACGCCACAAACACTCAGTATGAAGTCAGACTGTGTGTGTGTGTGTGTGTGTGTGTGTGTGTGTGTGTGTGTGTGTGTGTGTGTGTGTGTGTGTGTGTGTGTGTGTGTGTGTGTGTGTGTGTGTGCAGCTGTGAGTGGAGCGTGCCACAGGGGGAAATATACCCTTTTATAAATTCATTGATTTTATATTAAACAATATTTCTTAGCAAAGGAACTGTTAGCAAAGTGGAATATAAATGATATCTTTTCCAATACAGATGTTCTGTGATATTGTTCTGTGTTCTTGCAACTCAGTGTTTCTATAGTTTAGTCATGATACTTTTACTTACATCAAATATATTTTGTGAAGTGGAAAAAGAGCAATCGGATCCCATTGAGTTCGTGTTTGTAAAAGTCAGAATCTCATAGTTAGAGAATTTCTATTTGATGCAAATGTATACTTCTACTTTACGGAGGAAGATCAGGGCCACATGTGAAATACTTGTTGAGATCTGAACAGAAGTGATAACATTTAGAATTCTGGAAAAAAAGTCTGAATTCTGTGTTTACTTCCTGTCTAAAGAAGTAAAGTAAGTAAGTAAGTAAAACTTTATTTATATAGCACCCTTCTCAACACGAATGCACAAAGTGCTTTACAGTATACAGTACTCAATTCAAAGTACAACTATAACATGTAGAATAAAAGGCATAAAACACAGCAGGTAAAACATAGGATAAACTCCAATGAGAAACAGCTACTAACTCACCTCCTCTGACGCCCCAAAGGCCTGTCGGAAAGGTGAGTCTTTAGCTGCCCCTTAAAAATCTCTACTGAGGCAGAGGCTCTCAGTTTCTGAGGGAGGTCATTCCAAAGCCTTGGGGCCACCGCCTCAAAGGCACGGCCCCCCTTAGTTAGTTTTTAGTAATCAAGCCGGTATGAAATAAAGGAGCCGTGTGGCGCTGTGGATAGAGCCTTGGTATGGGGATCAGATGGTCACAGGTTCAATCCCCACTGCAGTCAGCATGTCGTTGTGTCCCTGAGACACTTCACCCCAAATTGCTCCTGTGGGGATTGCCCACAGTATTGAGTATGTAAGTCACTTTGGAGAAAAGCGTCTAACAAGTAACATGTGATGTGAAGGCATGGATAGCCATCTCCATCCCTGAGAAGAAATGTCACTTATTGTCCGATCTCACAAACTATTTTACATGTGGCCCCTAATCATGTGTCTCTAATCCTCTTTTAGCACTAATCCTCTAGATCCATAGATTAGGGCCACATGTTTAAAAAAAAAAGAAATTGAGATTTGACCAAAAGTGTATTTCTTAAAAGTCAAAATTCTGAGAAAATTCCTTTTAAAAATGTATTCTGACTAACAAAAAAATAAATAACTATTGGTCAGATCTCACTTTTTTTTTCCAGTTGTGGCACTAATCATCTTCTGTACAACTCCAAATATTATATATACTTTTGACTCGAAAACGATTATTTTGGCAGCTTCAGTTACTTAAAAAAATAAGGTCCACTGGCCGTAGGACCCAGAACTTCCCTCCTCTACCCAGAGATCTAACAGAAGAAAAAGCCCTATGGGAAAAATAAAGCCACGAGAAAACCTACACTAATGGGGTCCTCCAGAGTTCACACACATAGTAGCAACAAAAGACATCAACAGATCCAAACGGCATCAGAAGGTTTGTTCAGGGGAAAAGGCGGGGCTCTTCTCCTCCAGCTTCTCCTTTTAAATCCCCAGCTGAATGGCATTAGGACACCTGGGGGAGGCGGAGCCAGGGGCGGACCAGGTGTACCTGCGCAGCAGAGAGACAGAGAAAAACAACAACAAGAGCACGTAACAACCACTACATAAATCCAGAAAAACTGTCAGCAGCCTTTAAGAGAAATCTATTCTCCACATGTGTTTTAGGGAAACAGATGTTATAATCCTTAACGCAATCATCAATAATCAGTCTATAAATCTGGCTATTGATGATATATGAACAAACCACTCAGAGTACAGATGGGAGTGAAACTCATTTTGATAACATTTTTTAAAAAGGCCTTGTATTATGAATTTACATTTTGCAGTACACAGGTAATTAAGTTAAACAAAATAGTAACTAATTCATAAGACCACTTTTTGTATAAACCAAAACTGACATGGATAAGTATGGAGGCCGACAGGGGCCAACGCACTTATTATAAACACGCTGCAGTTTCAAAAACGATGCAAATATAAAAACACAAATGTGCCAAAACACATGCAAAGAAGAATCCTCTTTACCATCTTGACAACACATGCAACGTTTACTAAAAGTGCTGCATTAATGAAACGCTGCACAAAGCTCAACGAAGACCAGGGGACAATAAGAGTTAGTCTGTCTCAGAACTGCATCTTTCTGACGCTGCTTTTAATTGATATATTCAGATCTTAAACTGCACTGAAACTTTGATTCATGTAATTTTTCTTTTAATGTTTATTTTATTATCTTTGCTTTTTAATGACTGTTTTTAAATGCCATTTTCTTAATGTCTTTCATTTTTGTAAAGCACTTTGAATTGCCTTGTGTTGAAAGCTGCTATATAAATAAACTTGCCTTGCCTTGCCTTGCCTTGCCTTGCCTTGCCTTGCCTTGCCTTGCCTTGCCTTGCCTTGCCTTGCCTTGCCTTGCCTTGCCTTGCCTTGCCTTGCCTTGCCTTGCCTTGCCTTGCCTTGCCTTAAAAGATGGATAACTGGCTAGATGACACTGAGGATGATTGTGCGAGCTGTGTTTTAAATAGTATGTGACTCTAAATGTGTTATTTATTTATTCATTCACTTGTTTTTTATTGGCTTTTCTGGTTTCAGGTGTACATTAAAATGCTTGTGTGTCCTCCCTGCTGTATTGTCTTCCTTTAACCCTTATGTTGTGTTCGGGTCTCCCCTGACCCGTTTCAAGTTAAAATTATATAATAACTACGCTCTAGTTTGTTGTATCGGAACAAGGCTTCATGATATCCTCCACAACAGCTATATAAACACTACAAAACTGATTTTGACCATTTTTGCCAAGTCTAAAGGTCTCTACAAAAAAGTGTTTAATTTGGTGTTCTGGTTTGGGGAGACCCAGCAGAATTGTTGGGGGTCACTCGGGGTCAATTTGGCCCAATCAAGATTCATCTTTGACTTCAGACACCCCTCCCCCACCCCCTTCATCAACTGTAACAATAATCTTTCGCAACATGCACCTGGTCTCCCCTCCCTCTAGTTTATCAAGATCAATATCAACATTTAACATTCAAACACTGTGTTCGTTTCTTTGGATAATGCAGCCATATATCCACTAACAGTGTCAGCGAGAAAGATGTGGAAAATCATCTTCACATTATTGAGGTTTCAAGAAAATACCTTTTATTTCCTCGATTAGAGTTAATGTCCTCCTTGAGCTCCAGAGACAAGACTAAGAGATAAATGAAATGATGCTGAACCCACAAACACTCAGTATGAAGTCAGACGGTGTGTGTGTGTGTGTGTGTGTGTGTGTGTGTGTGTGTGTGTGTGTGTGTGTGTGTGTGTGTGTGTGTGTGTGTGTGTGTGTGTGTGTGTGTGTGTGTGTGTGTGTGCAGCTGTGAGTGGAGCGTGCCACAGGGGGAAATATACTCTTTTATAAATTCATTGATTTTATATTAAACAATATTTCTTAGCAAAGGAACTGTTAGCAAAGTGGAATATAAATGATATATTTTCCAATACAGATGTTCTGTGATATTGTTCTGTGTTCTTGCAACTCAGTGTTTCTATAGTTTAGTCATGATACTTTTACTTACATCAAATATATTTTGTGAAGTGGAAAAAGAGCAATCGGATCCCATTGAGTTTGTGTTTGTAAAAGTCAGAATCTCATAGTTAGAGAATTTCTATTTCAGCAATCTGGCTGCAGCATTTTGGACCTGTTGTAACCGGTTTATTGATGTTTTGTTGAGGCAGGATAAAAGAGCATTACAGTAATCAAGCCGGGATGAAATAAAGGAGGCGTGTGGCGCAGTGGATGGAGGCTTGGTATGGGGATCAGATGGTCACAGGTTCAAACCCCACTGCAGTCAGGCTGTCGTTGTGTCCCCGAGACACTTCACCCCAAATTGCTCCTGTGGGGATTGCCCACAGTATTGAGTATGTAAGTCACTTTGGATAAAAGCATCTAACAAGTGTCATGTAAGGTAAAGGCATGGATAGCCATCTCCATTTCTGCATTGGATAGAACCCCCCTGCGAAGAAATGTCACTTATCGTCAGATCTCACAAACTATTTTACATGTGGCCCCTAATCATGTGTCTCTAATCCTCTTTTAGCACTAATCCTCTAGATCCGTAGATTAGGGCCACATGTTTAAAAAAAAGAAAATTGAGATTTGACCAAAAGTGTATTTCTTAAAAGTCAGAATTCTAACTACAGTAACAAAAAAAGAAATCACTTTTGGTCAGATCTCACTTTTTCTTTTCAGTTGTGGCACTAATCATCTTCTGTACAACTCCAAATATTATATATACTTTTGACTCGAAAACGATTATTTTGGCAGCTTCAGTTACTTAAAAAAATACTTAAATACAAGATCAACAAATGATTGATGATGCTTTTCCAATTACATAATATATACCTTTACGCACCATTTTGTGCTTTTGGTAAGTTACGTTTGTTTTGATGCTGACATTTGAAACAGACACTAAAAGTAATACGAGTTTGAGTTTATACATTAGAGATTCTGCAGCTTTTACACATCGTTCACCTCTTCTTCACACCTTTCTTCAAACTGAGGTAGAAGAATAAAAAAATCAGGATCATTTTCTGAAGTACAAAAGTGTTAAGTGCACAAATTACAAAATACACTTCATCGAACATGAAGATTTATTATCAACACACTTTCTCAGACTGTGCTATAAAGAGCAGGTTTGATGTGTAAATTGGCCCCATGTCCTCAGGGTTTCTTCACCACCTGTTGGAACAGAAGAAACACGTTAAAGGCGACAAACACACTTTCCTTTGCCCTGAAAACAGATGAATGAAGGGAACCCAGCGTGTGTTTTCTTACCTTTCAACATTTGTACAGCGTGTTCAGTCTGCTGATGTCGTTCCTGCTCATCTGATTGGCCGTGCCGAACTCTACGTTGGCGTTGGGGATCGGCACCATGGTGGGCATATTGTTCCCGCTGAAGGCATACCTGGAAACATTAAGAGCACAGGGGCTTCAATATTATTAGCTTGTATATATATTAAACATTTAGAAACCATTGAGACTCAAATGCTCCTTAAAGAGTCACCAAAAAAAAAATCTAATCTATTTCAATATTATGACGACATTTTTATTGTGTAAATCAGAAAAAGTTTTAATCCTGGTTTCACTCTTATCAATGTTATGCATTTAAATATTATGTATCATTATTATTTGCCAATTTTGTATTCATTCTGTTGCTGTAATAACTTCATTTAGCTGCTTTATTTAAATAAAAAGAAGAGATGGGCTGGACTATTCAACATTTATTCCAGAATTAGTGTTTTTTTTTTCAGAATTAGAACAATTTCAAATGTTTCTGAGTTCTAACTTTTTCACAGAATTGGACTTTTTAAAGGGGACCTATCATGCAAAATGCACTTTTTGATGTCTTTTATATATAAATATGTGTCCCCGGTGTGTCGGGGAACTCACGCAGTGTCAGAAAATAAAACCCTCTCTCTTTTCCTCCGTACCCAAATCTCTAAAAACGGGGCTACAACGGAGCTGATCCAGATTTGCTGCCGATATGACGTAATATCGGCGGCGGACCCACGGCACTATCAGAAAGTTGCTATCAGAAACAATGCCCGACTGTTTTGGACGTAATATGGTCGTGTTTACATTAGCATCGCTAACACTCAGAGCTAACCTGTACTGGAGAGCATGTGTGTGAAGAAGCAGGAAATAAAAAGGAACTCACCTTGTGGTATAACAAGCAAGAGAGAAAGCCTTTGAGCTCCATACTGTTTCAGAGATAATCCTTGATAATCCTTGATATGGCGTTTCATCACGGCAGTATTTAGTTTAGACAGTAGCTGCCGGGTCCCGCATGAGCTCAGACCCCCCCTTTTTTCTTTTTTTATCAATTCTTATTTTTTTTAAAGCTTTATACCCAGAATCAGCCCTTTTGAAACAGGAAGTGAAATAGAGGGATATGAGGCATGGCTAGAATGGGTGATCTGTTTGGTATTTTGAGCAAAACACTTCATAGACATGTTTTTTATGTATTTTTATATATCTGAGACCTATGCCTAAAAATAGCATGATACTGTAGGTGACCTTTAAAATAATTTTCAATTTTCCTCCTAATTAAATTATTTTCTCATATTTTAACTTTTTTCTCAGAATTCAAACTTTTTAGCAGATTTTGACTTTCTTCACAAAATGTCCCTTTTTCTCAGAATTAGCCTTTTTTTCATGAATTGATTTTTCTAATATTTAAATTTTTTCTCAGAATTCAAATTTACCCAAAAATATATAAATTCTTAATGTTACTCACCTGTCCAGGCTACCTGTAGTCCAAAGGTTATTTTTTCAAATAAAAACAGACCTTTTTGAAACATATTTAGCTATTTTTGGGTCCGTAGAAATACATTTGCACTTTTATTTCTTGGGCTCTCGCAATTCAAGCCTCAGTTCTGTCTACAATTCATTGTTTTGGGTGAACTGTTCCTTTGACTTATATCCATTATGTTTATAAATGATGATGAATGCTTGGTAACCTGTGGTACTGCATGACGGAGTTGTAGTCGTATGGTGTGTTCAGAGGCCTGTACTACGAAGCCGTATTTTCACTTAGCGGGCTAACTTCAGGGAAAACTCGGGGTTTCCGGTCCTACGACGCTGGTTCTCTTTTTAGCGGGCTAGATCTCCATAGTAACTTATGCTGAGTGGCTAACCTGGGGGGTATACTACGAATCTAGTTCAACATATCCTGGATATGTTTTGAGTTATCCGGTTGACTAAATAAAAAAAAAAACCCGCTCTCGCTAAACGGTCCTACGACGCTGGCTATCAACTCGATCGCTCAAGCCAGCCGTGTCCTATCTAGTTAGGTGCGCGTTCACATAAAAGGGGTGGTATTTGGAGTGTTCGACCAATCACAAACATGGACAAGCGTACTGACAGCGCATCGCGTCATATATTTCCTGAATGAAAAGTCAACTAATATTAGACAAATATGAAGACGTTAAACTTTAAACATCCATGACTTAAACACTTTATCCAGGATAAAAGCCACATAGTTGCACCTGCAAGGTGAATACTGCTGGTAAAAGAAAAAGTGTGTGAATACGTTCATTAACAGTTTTATGATATCACTGCTGCCCCGTCTAAGACACGAGTGGATCTGACTTTAATTACATTTGACTCGAGTGTTTCGTCAACTTAATGTGTTGCTTAAAATAATACTTCTGCATACAGTATGTGACACTGTGAGTGTTGCACGGCCAGATACGGCTCAAGAAGCTGACTCAAATAAGGAGATATATGATACATTATGATGTGATATCATGTGATATGAATGATAATGGGACACATCGCCGTCTGCACTCACAGTGCCGCGGACTGTATGCTACATAATGTTACTTTGATCCGGTTACTTATGTTGTGGCAGATATTTAAGTAAGCTTTCTTAACACTAATGTTATAATAGTCAGATTGCTCTGAAGATGGGAGGGGATATTCTATGAATTTTCACGCTCACACAGTCGGTGATTTTGGCCGGCCGTCTTTCCTGCAACGGCAGTTTAAACTGTATTTCCTTTCTCCTCCTGTCATATGAATTGATCGCTTTAAACTCCGCACACTGAGCTCTGATTGGTCAGCAGGCAGTGCTTTTATCCTGGAACCTATCCTGCTCTGGAGGATAGCCGTTCAGAATAAGTTATCTAGCCCGCTAAAAAGTGAACCAGCTTCGTAGGACCGGAAACCCCTGAAGTTAGCTTGCTAAACGAAAATCTTGATTCGTAGTATACCCCCCTGGTCCAGAGCAGGTTAGGTTGCAGGCTAAGAGCTCAACTCAGTGAAAGCACTGCCTGCTGATCAATCAGAGCTCAGTGTGCGGAGTTTAACCTGTTAGACCCCAAGCCTGTTTTTCAGGTCTCAGGCTCGAAAAGGACATTTCCAGAACAAATGACCATAACTACACTTCTAAAAGGGGAAAATTAATAATCTTTTTTCTCAAAGTGTGAGAAAATATGATAAACCTGTGAGTTGGATGAAAAGTCAGAATCAACAGATGTTTTTTATTTTAAAGAAAATTCAGATTGAACATAGTAAAAAACTGTAAATGATAGTGTCCGTCCAAAAATTATTTTTACTTATAGTGAAAACTACCCTTGGATGATGGTAAGGTAGACTAAAAGCTTTAGGAATCCAAAGTACAACATATAATAAGTACCCTGTATCAAGATTGATGCAAAACAAGTGACATTTGACCTTTTTAGAGAGGTTTAGCAAAAAAAACTCCACCTCTGAGGTGATTTGGGTGGAAATGGGCGTTTTTACCGTTTCTCTGGAACCCATTGGTCGATTTTGGTGATTGACATCTCTTTCTAGAGCCAATAGAATCGAAGGGAAGTTTTCACATACACACCAACGTTACCAAAAAAAGGTGGGGGCTTTGCGCATGTAATTTTGCATGAGAGTGAAGCTATCTCTCGCTCTGACATCTGGAAACGGAAAAGCAGGGTTTATTACTTATGGATTATCAGAAATCATTTCAAAGGGACACAGACACATTGGATTAACCTATGGATTAATTTCAGCAGCGCTTTTATCGTTTTAACGCCATTGAAGACCACTTTTGACCAGACAACGACCAAGGTAGCCATGTTGCCGGTTTTAGCTACCTAGCGCCACATGTTTTGATGTCTGTTCTTGTTAATATCTCCGCGAGTTCTTATCATAGAGTGATAATGTATGTACCGATCGATTCTGTGTCTTCTCACGATGCAAATCGATTGGTTGGATGTGCAGACAAGATAAATAATAAGGGTTTTATGAGTGAGTTTCTGTGCAGTAATGCGTTAGCATTTTTTACTCGTTGCTAATTCAGAGGCTGAGCGTTAGCATTGTGCGTAAAAAAGATCAGTTAGCTGAGTTTCTTCCCGTTACATGGATATAAAACATTCATAGTTTATTAAATATTAAGATGCCCTCAGACACTGTTTCCTGCAGATGACGCGTTTTTCCCCCCGGTACGGGGGAAGGTGCTTAACAGGTTAAAGCGATCAAGTCATATTACAGGAGAAAGGAAATACAGAAAAACTGCCTGCAGGAAAGACGGCCGGCAAAAATCAACTGACTGTGTGAACGTGAACATTAATAGAATATCACCTCACATCTTCAGAGCAATCTGACTATTATAACATTAGCGTTAAGAAAGCTTACTTAAATATCTGCCACAACATGTAACCGGATCAGAGTAACATTAAGTACAGTCCGCGGCACTGTGAGTGCAGACGGCGATGTGTCCCATTATCATTCATATCACATGATATCACATCATAATGTATCATATATTTCCTTATCTGAGTCAGCTTCTTGAGCCGTATCTGGCCGTGCAACACTCACAGTGTCACATACTGTATGCAAAAGTATTATTTTAAGCAACACATTAAGTTGACGAAAAACACTGGAGTCAAATGTAATTAAAGTCAGATCCACTCGTGTCTTGGACGGGGCAGTGATTTCATAAACCTGTTAATGTACGCATTCAAACACTTTTTCTTTTACCAGCTGTATTCACCTTGCAGGTGCAGCTATGTGGCTTTTATCCTGGATAAAGTATTTAAGTCATGGATGTTTAAAGTTTAACTTCTTCATATTTGTCTAATATTATAGTTGACTTTTCATTCAGGAAGTATGACGCTGCGCTGTCAGTGCGCTTCTCCATGTTTGTGATTGGTCGAATGCTCCAAATACCACCCCTTTCATGTGAACGCGCTCCTAACTAGATAGGACACGGCTGGCTTGAGTGATCCACTTGATAACCCGCGCCGTAGGATCGCTTAGCGAGAGTGCGTATGTTTTGGATTAGGCCAACCGGCTAACTCAAACATATCCAGGTTATGTTGAACCGGCTTCGTAGTACAGGCCTCAGGTTAAGCATGCTTATCTTGTCGAAGGCATACGCCCAACCTGAGAGGACGAGAATCACAAGGAGGGTCAGAAAATACAGAAAATGAACTTCACACCATTCCTCAATTCATTGTGAAGTTAGTTGTGTATTAGATGAGGATAAAACATTAAAGGGTTGATCAATACAGGATTTCAGAGGTTGTTAATACTCGATAACAGACCATTGCTAAGCAAAATAATGAATGTTGCTAAGGAAAATCAAGGGGGAAAAGAAAATAGACTAAAAGACGGAGCATTGGACCGCAGAGAAATCACGAGAAGAAGACAGAATATTTTTTTGGAATCTATATTGTGTGCCTTGCTGCACGTTATCCCCCTTATTACTGAATGTTTAAAGCATGGATGTATAATAAGAACAGTTTAGAGGTGACAGACCGGACTGGATGTTCTCCCACAGGATCCGGATGTGCTGGTCTCTGTCGGAGCGGCACTGCTCGTGGTTGAACCCGAGCGCGTGCAGCAGCTCATGTTGAACCGTGCTGTGATACAGGCAGCCCTGCCGGTCCAGAGACACCGTCTGGGAGTAGCCCCGACTCCCCACGTACAAGTAACACCTGCAAAACACACATTTTAAAGGTCTCCTATCATGCAAAATCCACTTTTTCATGTCTTTTATACATAAAGATGTGTCCCCGGTGTGTCAGGGAACTCACAAAGTGTCAGAAAATAAAACCCTCTCTCTTTTCCTCCGTAGCCAAATCTCTAAAAACGGGGGAACAACGGAGCTGATCCAGATTTGCGTCCGATATGACGTAATATCGGAAATGTGGGCGGGCTTTACACCCACGACACTATCAGAAACGTTGCTATCAGAAACAATGTGTGACAATTTTGGACGTAATATGGTCTTTGTTTACATTAGCAAGCATCGCTAACACTCAGAGCTAAACTGTACTGGAGAGAGTATGTGTAAAAAAGCAGGACATTTAAAAAAAAAAGGATGCCTCATGTTAAGCATATTTGTATAAGAACAAAGTCATGTTTCAGTTCATGTGTATGACATCATCAGAATGTGCCTGAGTGAAAGAAACGTGGTCATGCTAATGAGCATGCGCAGATTCAATAAACGGCCCCGTACTCCAGGCCAAACTCTGAGCGATGTGGTCGTGTGTGTTTTCTGTCCATAGCATACTTACAAACTACTTTGGTTGACTGCAAACGTGGAGACTTCTGCTGAATATAATGTCTCACGCAACAGGTTATGGGCCCAGTCAAGGAGGCCAAAGGTGGTTTAAGTTGTTATTCGACGGTGACGAGAAAAACTTTGAGTTATGGGAGACGAGGTTTTTGGCGCACATGGAACTGCGCGGCCTCAGTGAAGTTATCCTAGAAGAGCCAGCGATAGACTACAACAACGAACAAGCACTTGAAGAAGACGCAACAAAGAATGCAGAAGCATATGCTGAATTAGTGCAGTGTCTAGATAATAAGAGTTTATCACTCATTATGAGAGACGCAAAACGAGATGGAAGAAAAGCGTTGGCAATACTCCGAGAGCACTACGCAGGAAAGGACAAACCACGAGTCGTGAGCCTGTACTGTGAACTCTCTTCTCTCCACGAAGCAAGCAACGAGACTGTTACTGATTATATTATTCGAGCGGAGACTATATTCACGTCTTTGAGAAGGGCCGAAGAAAATATCAGTGACGGGTTGCAGATTGCCATGGTAGTGAAGGGGTTACCGGACTCATTCAACCCGTTTGTCGTGCACGTCACTCAAACCAACGACCGTCTAACGTTCGGTGACTTCAAAGCTAAACTGCGGAGCTATGAGAGCACTGACAAATATAGGACGAGTGACATGAATGCGGATGAGGACGGCGTTATGAGGACTAGCGGGGCAAGGACACGAGGACGTGGAAGAGGGAAGAAGATGGACTTGGCCGACACTGAATGCTACACATGCGGAAAGATGGCCATATAGCTAGGACATGCCCTAACGAGATCCAAGCGAGGCGAGAGGAGCGACGGTGGGACACGCCACACCGAGGAAGGGGGCGAGGCAGAGGGCTGGGCCGTGATCAGGTGAAGAAGGCAGACGGAGACACGGAGGATGATACCGGTGCATCATTCTTTTTCAAAATAAGTGAAATCAAGTAGGAAATAAGAGAGGTATTATGGTCGACTGTGGTGCCACAACGCACATGATTAATGACCCGGCAAAGTTTAAGACAATCGATAAGAGCTTTAGACCCGAGGACCATGTGATAGAGCTGGCAGATGGAACGAAAACGACCGGGATGGCGAAGATGAGGGGAGAAGCCGAAGTTGTTCTGCTCGACAGCGAGGGACGGCAAGTGAAAACGAGGCTCAAACGAGCGCTTTACATCCCATCTTTTCCACAGGACATTTTCTCCGTGAAAGCAGCGACAGCCAGTGGAGCTGAGGTCTGCTTCAAGGACGGTGATGATTGGCTGATTCATCAAAATGGTACCAAGTTTAAAATGGATGTGTATGGTAGGCTATATTACCTTAGCACAGTAGAGGATGAAAATACTGATGATGTTTGTAATGGTTGTCATGACATCCAGACATGGCATAGAATACTTGGTCATTGTAATTTTGAGGATGTGTCTAAACTAGAGAAAGTGGTTAAAGGTATGTCGATCAAAGGGAAACATGACATGTCTAACCATAACTGTGAAATATGTACGCAGGGAAAATGTACTCAAAGCAGAAACAGGCAGGCAGATGTAAAAGCTAAGACAGTACTGGAGCTAGTACATACAGACCTATGCGGTCCAATAGAACCAGCAGATAAAGACGGGTACAGATATGCAATAGCATTTACTGATGATTATAGTGGGATGATTTTTCCCTACTTTATCAAAGCAAAGAGTGATACAGCAAAAGCTACTGAGAAATTCATAGCGGATACTGCTCCATATGGACACATTAAGTGCATAAGATCTGACAACGGTACTGAATTCACCGGGCATGAGTTTCAAACTTTACTTAGGACGAAAGGGATAAGGCACGAGACAAGTGCACCATTCTCACCTCACCAGAACGGTACTGCAGAGAGAGGTTGGAGGACCTTATTTGAGATGTCACGATGCATGCTATTAGAGAGTAACCTCCCAAAGCAGTTATGGACATATGCTGTACAAACAGCAGCACAGATACGTAACAGGTGTTACTGTAAGCGTCTAGAGCAGACACCATACCGTGTTTTTACTGGCAAAACACCCAACTTGTCCAACATGAAAATATTTGGCTCTGAATGCTACGGGTATAAGCAGGATAAGAAGAAGCTAGATTCTAGATGTGCAAAGGGTATTTTTGTAGGATACGACAAATATAGCCCAGCATTCCAAGTATTTTATCCTGAGACAGGGAAAGTCCTGAAACATAGGCTGGTAAAATGTATCACAAAGAGTAGCGCAGATAGTCAGACTCAGACAAATCGTAATATGGATGATGACACTTATGGAGAAATTATTCCCACAACACCAGCAGGGACAAAAATGGTCAACCAGAATCAGAGAGAGCCTAATGTGGGTGTACAGTCCGATAGTGAGGAGAATATTGAGGCTAGTCAGATCCAGACAGATAGTACTCAAAGAGAACAGGGAGAGAGTGCACGACGCTATCCCACTAGACAAAGAAACGCTCCAGAATATTTATTGGAGTATCAGTGTAAGGCTGATTGTAATGATGAAGGTGAAAATGTAGATTATTTCTACAGAGTTGCTTGTGACCCAAAACATACATGCAGGCTGTAGGCTCTAAGAAATCAAAAATGTGGGCTGATGCAATGAAAGAGGAGATTAACTCTTTAACAGAGAATGAGACCTTCAGTCTGACCACACTGCCAAAAGGCAAGCAAGCAGTGGGAGGTCGTTGGGTATATGCAGTAAAGGAAAGCCCAGATGGATCTGAGATTTTTAAAGCCAGATATGTAGCTAAAGGCTATAGTCAAGTAGAGGGAATTGATTACAAGGAAACTGTTTCACCGACAGCAAATATGACTTCTGTACGTACATTGATGCAGGTGATTCATTTCACACACAGCATGCACACACAATACTACCCATGTTCTTTAGCTTTAAGGTTATTTGTATAGTTACATTTGAATGTGTTGTAAATACTGTACATGTTTAATGCTAAATTGTTTCTTAAAAATATTTATTCTTTATTTTCCTTATATATATTGTCGTGGCTTCCTTCCTTATTTTTCTATCAAGCCACTAGACGCCTTAAACAGACATTTTTAACTCGTTTTCTTTCCTTTATCTTTGTGTTACTTACAGTTGAAGAGTTGCTTGGCCTCCGATGATTTTGATGATATGATGCGATGTGTTTGCTCAAAATAAAATAACTAACTTGTACACATGCAACAAAGAAAAGAGGCCTTTACAATAGTCAAAACAAATAGGCAAAACTCAAATAAAATAACAAACAACTTAGGTGTTCTTTCTTTCTTGAAATATAACTTAATAACTTAAAGGGTAATTGAACGGTTAAAAATTGTTCCTCGACGGCGTCTTTCTGACAGGTTGCTGCCCATCACTGTCACTTAAAGGAGGCGCCGTGGGAATTGTAGTCTTTCATAGTGTGTTGACTACAGACGTCACGATTAGGTGGCCTTTCTTATAAAAACAAAATACTGGCTCTAACATATATACTTTGCAACTTATTTCTTTAGATTGTTTATGTTCGCACCACCAGATACCAAAGCAGATTCCTTGTATGTTTAAACGTACCTGGCAATAAACTTGATTCTGATTCTGATGCATACTCTCTTATGCTTTGACCTCTTCTGTCTGGCCTTATATGAAGACAATTAAAGGACACGAACAACATGGCCTCTCTTCTGCCTGAAAGTAAAAGCAGTCTTCCTTCAAAATAGAAAATGTTCTTTTGTTTGTGCTTCAGTTGTGTTTATTTACACTGCATAACGATCTTTAAAGAAGGATCACTGTGTAGATGACACTGAGGATGATTGTGCAAGCTGTGTTTTAAATAGTATGTGAACATAATGTGTTATTTCACTTGTTTTTCAGTGGCATTTCTGGATTGAGGCGTACATTTGAAACTTCTCATTAAAGTAAATGCTGATTTTCCATTTCCATTCTGAGGAAAACACAATAGTTTTAGTGGTGATGCTTAAATACCTGTGTCATTAAAGCAGTTCTGTAAAGGTGTGTTAGCAGGTCTCTCCATGTGAACTGTGAGGATGTGTCGCCCCCTAGTGGACAAACATCTACACTACATGCAGTCAAGATTTTTACTGTAGTTACATTCTGAGGTACTTTATTTTGATCTTGAATATGTTTTTATATATTAATTTGTCATTCAAATAAAGTACACTGTGTTATTGCCCCTGACATTCATTCTATCAGAGTCCTTTCTGTACAAAGCCATCGTTGTTCATTCATTAAAAGCCGAGCAACGATCTGCAGAATGAAGCTGTTAATCAATATCAACATTAAACGTTCAAACACCTTCTTCTTTTTTTGGAGTATCGGAAGAAAGAAGTGGAAAATCATCTTCACATTATTGAGGTTTTAATAAAGAAAATACCTTTTATTTCCTCGATTAGAGCGGAAATGTCCTCCTTGAGTTCTAGTCAACAAGACTAAGAGATACATTCAATGATGCTAACGCCACAAACACTGTGTGTGTGTGTGTGTGTGTGTGTGTGTGTGTGTGTGTGTGTGTGTGTGTGTGAGTGTGTGTGTGTGTGTGTGAGACCTAGCATCACTATCCTTGTGGGGACCAAAAGTTGTTTACACAGTCACGTGTGGGGACTCGCCTCCTTTATGGAGGTCCCCATGAGGGGAATCATTAATGTTAGGGTGAAGACTTGGTTAGGGTTTTGGGGAACGAGCGGCGTGGTGCACGGGCTCTCGGGTCAATATCTTTTGTTTAAAAACCTGTTTAAAAACTCCTGTAGTAAAACCAATAAAAGTTTATAAAAGCCCTGTTTGGTCCGTGTTAAAAAATGTTTAAGAAAATGCAATAAAAGGGATAAAAGAGAGCAGCGGCTGAAGCACAGAGCGTATGCGGCGGTGTTAAAACTTGTACTCCTGCCCCCCCGAGGGGGTCTCCCCCGGTGGGGTGTCCGAGGCTGCGTACCACAACATCTGGTAAAAGACCTGGTAAGTGGGTTAAAAACATCTGGCTAAAAGAACCGAGGTTGACTTTGTTTAAAATCGATGTTAATCCATGTGTGTGTATCATAGACTCTATGATACACACACATGGATTAAAATCGATGTTAATCCATGTGTGTGTATCATAGACTCTATGATCCACACACATGGATTAACATCGATTTAATACATTAATGTAGCCTTTGTTTCTGCTAAAAGAGGTGTCGACCAGCTAGGGCAACAAGAAAATTGGCGAAATCGAGTGTGACGATTAAAAAATAAATTAAAAACATCTAATTTTGACAATAAAAACCGACCAATAGGCGCGGTAGACCATTTACTTGGCACTTCCGGGTATTTCTCCACTGGTTGGGCCATGTTAACAATACCGTGTAACTGTCACGTTTGAAGGGACGAAACCGTGACATATTCACGTCTCCCAGCATGGTAGATCGTCACATGTTCACGTCTTGCCGTGATACCGGGTTGGTTGAACCGTGCTGTGATGGGTTGCCAACTTTGGGTACCTGGCTGGAGTGAGATTTTGATTTTGATCATGGGTTTAATTCGGTTTAATTGCACATATGCGCACGAAATGACTGCTATCGTGTCAGCAGCGGGACCTTAGCATATATATAGGATATATATACAATATATACAAATACACAATAATGGACACAGACTATAAAGTGCACACAGTTTCATTCACTAATGAAAGTCAAACATGTTTGTTTCCACTGTTTTATTGTGTGCCTGTCGCGATAAGCAATTCATTGACTTATCGTACGATAAATAAAAATGAACTCGATAACTTTTCTGACCTCGATAAATTGCCATTTACATGAGGATGTGACTTGCAGTTTGAAAGGATGTACTTGAATTATTATTATATATTATCATTATGTCAGTGGTCTAAAATGGTCATACAACGGTGCCGACAATATTATCGTTTATCGCAATAATTTCCGGGAAAATGTATCCAACAAAATTAATTATCGTGAGAGGCCTATACATGAAACACACACACACAAACAAATCTACAGACTTACTCCAAACTGCCAAATATATTAATTAACACACTCTCACTCTCATATACTCTTTGACTCTATTTTGGCCTAGTAGAACAATAAGCAGGAGACTTTTACTTTTTTATCATTTCCACTGGATCTTAGATCTGCGCATGCGCAATACGGGTCGGCAGTTCCGGCTCCAGAGTATTTTTGTTGGGTGGCAGTGCTTCTCAAACTTTTTTCAGTAATGTACCCCCTTTGAAACATTTTCTCAGCCAAGTACCCCCTGACCGACCCCGAACATTTTTGATAGAAAAAGCCTATATAAATAATTACAATATAGTGATGTTCCATCAGTGTGTGATTTATAACTCCTTCATGCATGAATTACAAGAAACAAAGAACATAACGACAGATGTTTAAGTAATAGTTATATGTTTAATGAACCAATGAACAAAATGTTATATTATGCAAAAACTATAAAATACAATAAACAAATATTATAATAAAATGTGCTGCCTGATGTGCTACCATCCAAAACCCCATGCATAAACAAGAAAACAGCATTAAATAAGCAGTCACAATGCATGAAAGGGTTAAAAACAAAACAAAACATTGTAACAAAAAAGTGCAATTACAATAAAAACTACGTAATAACACTGCAATGACACTATTAATGAGTTTTAGGTGCATTAAACTGCATTTGAAAATAGAAAATACAATTTAGTGTCAAAACATTGGCAAAAAAAACAAACAATTGTAATAATAAATAAATTATAAATTGCAATAACACTAACAAGTAATAATAAGAGCACTTCTGTGCACTTCTGTGTGCAAAGCAGTAGTTGGGTGTGTTCAGCTCCCATGTCCTCGCAAAGGCGGTGAAACAGACGCGCATTGAGTGGCCTTGACTTTATGAAGTTAATCACTTTGATGCTGTTGTTCAAAACGTCATGCAACACAGGACTCAGCTTTTTGGCCGCCAGTGCTTCCCTGTGTATGACACAGTGATTCCACTGCACTTCTGGATTTGTATCCCTAATACGTGCCATGAGCCCTTTAAATCGGCCCGTCATTGAGGCAGCTCTGTCAGTAAACACTCATGCAGTTTCTCCAGTCCAGCTCGTTTTCAATAAAGAAATCATTCACAACATTAAAAATGTCCTCCCCCGTTGTTTTCCCCTCTAAGGTCTTGCAGAAAAGCACATTTTCATAAATGTCGCCAGTATCAACGTATCTCACGAAAGCAATGAGCTGAGCCTTACCGCTGACATCGGTCGATTCATCAAGCTGGAGTGAAAATGTTTCTCCAAGTTTTCCCACAACTTGTTCAACAATATCTGCTCCCATTCGTTCTATTCTGCGTGAAACGGTGTCATTAGAAAGAGGCACCGTTTTGAACTTCTCCTTGCACTTCTGTCCAGCATCGTCTCGGCCAAAACAACAGCAGCTGGGAGTAACAGGTCCTCAGCGATCGTGAACGGCTTTTTGGCTTTAGCGATGAGCAGTGATACCGCATACGATGCCTCCAGTGCTTTGGCTGATGTTGTGGAGGCTTTTCGCATAATCTCTTGGGGGGATCTATACTCAGCAAGTTTTCTTTTGAAAAACTCCGGTGGCTTACCAACGTGACAAGCATTTTTTTTATTAACCTTTTTTATTGTTTTCTCTCGCGTACCCCCTGCAGTACCCCCACGTACCCCTAGGGGTCCGCGTACCCCCATTTGAGAATCACTGATCTATGGTAGGGCTAACCCATACAGTGGTGGGGCTCAAGTCAGTATTTGCAATGTAATTACATACACGCTCCCCCCGACAGTGAAACGCCACGCGTGAGGTTTAGATTATTTCCCTGTCTCAATCCAAATTGAACTGTATGAAATAAAAAGGCACATTTGTCTTGTAGTAAATAAAAAGGGCGACCTGGAGCCAATCCTGCAATTTCCCCACAAGTGAAAGAGTTGACATGCTGAAAACCCAACCTCTGCAGGGGGGTCTGGGGGGATTCTCCCCCAGGAGATTTTTTTAAATACTAACATAAAATACACATTCTGGTACTCTCTTGAGAAGAAAAATAAATAAATCTAATACTACACGACATATTTAAAAAAATAAATGCCATTTGAGTTTTCTGTGACTTTGTTCTGAAAGCTGAACCTGCTGCTCCTCACAGAGAGAAGAGGGAAGAGGCTGTGTGAATTACTTTACATTGTGGATAAGGGTGGATAGCCCCCATTGTTCTGTGTGTCAAAATGAAAGACAGCCCACACACCTATCAATCATCAAACCGTGGGGTCTTATTTCATTACGTGTTGATTTCTATCAACACGTAATGTTGTATCGATGTATAGAGATGTACTACAGCAAAAGTATTCTCCGTCGGGACTTCCTGCAACAACACCACGCCGTTATCGTGATTCTGATTGGCCAGAAGACATTATCAAAGATGTTCTATTGAGAAGACGATCACTACGTGACAAAAGTTTTCAAACCCGTTTCTAGTCTTCGGTATTCTTGTTTTTGGCGTGAGAATAGTTTGGGCAGCGTGAGAGCGTGAGATTGAGAGTGAAAGCGCGTGTCACACGCCAGATGCGTGAGAGTTGGCAACCCTGGATACAGGCAGCCCTGCCGGTCCAGAGACACCGTCTGGGAGTAACCCCGACGCCCCACGTACGAGTAACAGCTGCAACAAACACAACATTTAAAGGTCTCCTATCATGCAAATTGCACTTTTTCATGTCCTTTGTACATAAATATGTGTCCCCGGTGTGTCAGGCAACTCACAAAGTGTCAGAAAATAAGACCCTCTCTCTTTTCCTCCGTACCCAAATCTCTAAAAACGGGGCTACAACGGCGCTGATCCAGATTTGCGTCCGATATGACGTAATATCGGAAATGTGGGCGGGCTTTACACCCATGGCCCTATCAGAAACGTTGCTATCAGAAACGTTGCTACGTGTTTTGGACGTAATATGGTCTTTGTTTACATTAGCAAGCATCGCTAACACTCAGAGCTAACCTGTACTGGAGAGAGTATGTGTAAAAAAGCAGGAAATAAAAAAAAGGATGCCTCAAAATAGTATAATAGGAGACCTTTAAGAATCATAATCTGTTTTTTTGCAAAGTAGGTTTACAAATACGAGCTTTACCCGCCGTCTGATTGGATGTTCAGGAAGTTTCTCTGGCTCGTGCGTCTGACGAAGCGAATGCAGGAAACATCGTGGAAGGAAGTCAGGCCGCGCTCGATGATGGAGCGCTCACGAGAAGCTGAGGAGAAAGAAACAAAGCAGCTGTGGTTCAATGGAGGTCAAGGGTCACATTCAGGTTCTTAGACTTTTCCTCAGAGGTGGGAGAAGTACTCAGATCTGTACTTGAGTAAAAGTAGAAGTACCAGAGTGTAGTAATACTCAATAAAAGTCCTTCATTCAAAATGTGACTCAAGTAAAAGTAGAAAAGTATTATCATCAAAATATAGTTAAAGTAGCGACAGTAAAAGTAGTCATTGTGCAGATTGGTGCATTTCAGAATAATATATTATATGTTTTATAATGATTGATCATTAAAAGTGTTCTCAAAGCTGGTAAAGGTGCAGCTAGTTTGAATGACTTTGTATACTGCAGGGTAGCTTGTGAATTTACTCCAGGTGGAACTAAAGTCTGATTTAACACTTGATTATATTTCACATTATTAATCCAGATCTGTAAAGTAACTAAAGGGATTAAATACATGTAGTGGAGTAAAAGTACAAAGTAGCAAAAAATGGCACTTAAGTACAGACTGTTAAAGGTGATTTAAACCTGAGGGCAGGATTAGCTGAAAAGAGTCCAAGGAAGCTTATTTAAAAGTTAACAGCATTTAATTAAACAAATGATACGGTGATACAAATGGAATGTGTAAGAGTGGATCGGCTCTCCCGATCGCGTGGGGTACCGCTGCCTCCTCCCAGCTGTTGTTTATCGCGTGGCCGGGGTAGAGAGAGAGCGTTTTTTCCTGTCCATCATATGTTTTAGTCTATAGTCCTCTCCTATTGGCCGGTCTCGACGGGGGGCGGGTCTTCCTCCCGGGTTCGTTCCTCTGTGATTAATATCGCATCTAATAAGAGGATTTAGACGTTGTGTGTTTATTGTATAACTCCACAAGCCTTTACTCCTCATATTTCTTACAAGACCCATTTCTAACAGTCTGTTCAGGGAGGAGGAAGTGTTTCACCAGCTGCTCTTAAACAGGGACCATAACACAGCGTTGTGAAATATAGCTATACATCTCCAGATGTGTAAAGAGATGTCCTTTATGTATTGAGAAAATATTCCTACTTGTGCTCAATACACTATTTGAAAAGCCTCTTGGATCAGCTGTAAAATGCATCGTCACAAAGTTAAATAACAAGCCTCAATAGTTCTTCCTCCACTCCCTCTTGGCAAACAGCCACTGAGAGGTGGGACCACACTGTAAGAGAAGAGTTTCAATTTCCCGGAAATGAAAGCTGAAGTTTGTCTGAGCGACAGCAGAGCAGCAGCCGAGACAAGTCTCTGTTTCTCTGAAGAAACACTCAACTGAATCCAGAAGCTTTTTCTCAACAACACAGCAGGACTCTGCAAACACTGGTGAGTACACTACAGACACACATACTTGCCAACCCTCCCGATTTTCGCGGGAGACTCCCGATTTCATTGCCCTCTCCCGGTTTCCTCCCGGGGTCATATTTCTCCCGCATTTCTCCCGATTTCTGACAAAATCAGATTTACTCAGGACTGTTTCCACTCGGACTTTAATACAGCTACACCATTGTTTGGTTTCCATGGTAGCGCGTCTCTTTAGTAGCGCGCGCAACCGAAAGTCTGACGGGCCGTCTCCACGGCAGCGTTAAAAAAATCTTGGAGGTGGGCGTATCTGAAGCTTGGGGATTTTTTTGCGATCAACCAATCACATGAATCTCCCGCCCGCGACATACGAAGCCAAAAAGCCCGAAGTAAACTGGATATAAACTCCCCAAAACAGGCGAAAACATACCACTGTCTCTGCCACCTCCCTCCATGCCTGGCTCCTCCGGTTTATATCCCGGTAGGTCTGGTCATAAAGCACCGGGTGATTGATTCGCTACCGCTAATTTCTCCTCCATTTTTTGGAATATGAGGAAATGATCTGCGGTATGTCTCTCCCAGCATACACGCCGTTTGATTGGCTAGAGCTTGAACTGTCAGATTTGCGTACACGGGATTTGATTGGCTGACGCTTCCTCCTCAGCTTCAAAAGTTGAACATTGTTCAACTTTGGATCTTGAAAATCCTGAGAATCTCCGCTCGCCTGCCCACAATGCATTTCGGCGAAAGCGAAAAAAAGTGACGTCACCCCATTCAAAGTGAATGGGCAGAAGCGTTTCAAGATTTTTTAACGCTGCCGTGGAGACGGCCCGTGAGAGGGTGAGGAAGAACAACAGAACAATTCTACCCTCTTTCCTGTAAAATACAGGTCCAGCCCACACATATGCTCCATCAAGGATGGTGCTACAGGCCGCAAGGCAGTGCACTTACAACTACAAGAAGCATGTTAATGTTAATCTAATACAGCTCCGGCGATCCACTAGCACACACACCCCCCCCCCCCCCCGCAGCCCAGCTGCCCGGAGTCACACGACGGCCCCAGTCTCTCTCCAAAGCGGCTGCAGGAAGACTAACTCTGCGATCCTCTCAACCACCTATCTCTGCATTTACCACAATAAATGTGCCGTGGTTTTGTAAACTCGTGTATGTCTCCTTGTCTTTCCGTTGTGGCCTACGAGCCGGTCATAACAAAGAGTAAGTTATTTTTACCCGTTATAAACTACTACTGTTTGATGAGAAATCAAATCATGGTTTGCTATATATGAATTCAGGGAAGAAAGGATAGGCCTACTAAGTATTTCCATTAAACTTTATTTTTAGAAATGTACAAAATGAACATAAATATACATATATACACACGGTATATCATCCATTCCTCCTCCTCGCATCTTGCCTGCGCACAGTCGGTGCGGTGCCTTTTAGCACGAGGCCTCAGTAGAAGTCCCTTCCCCGTCATGGATTGTCCGCCAGGATCTGGCTGGACGAAATCAAATGCAAATCACAAAATATTAGAGAAACTTAGTTGTTTTAGATTCGTTAGTAGTAGTTGTGTAATGAACAGCTTGCCTGCTAATATGCTAACCTAGCTTTGTTTACCTTGGTAGCTAACACGATATGAACGTTAGCTTGGAGGAAAGGCAACTATAATGCAGTGTAATAAAACTACTATGAACAAAAGCTAGTGGTTCATATTAGGCTAGCAATAACGTGTTTATAATTGCAATCGTATACGGGTATTCTGCTACCATACAATGTAACTTGCATGAATACATTGTTTTGCGCTAGCATACAGCTAGCCTCATTAGCTACATGCAGTATATGTACTGTCACAATGTACGGTAAATCACCCGGAGCATACTGTATGAGTATTCCGTGTGTGTGACTGCAGACATTCTCCTGCCATGACAAACATGTATGCAAGGCCATCTGCTGATATTAGAGTTGATATATGGAAACTCTAGCAACTTAGTTAGCACAGTTAGCACTGTGTCAATGGCTTAGCAGTCCAACACAGTTTACACATTTAAACAGTCTTGTTTGATAAATACACAAATAACAATGCAAACTTACAGGTTGTATACCCAGATCTTCCCCTGCTCCAAACGGTCCAAACAAGCTGTGCATATCCGGCCTCAAACTGGGCAATGTTTTGGAAGCTTTCGTCTGTGAAATGCCGGTTCTTCGAACCTCTGGAGGAGGAACACGCCGCTGCTGGTGTGGCCATAGCTCTTCGGGATTGGTCCATTTCGTTCCGGGTACCGCATGACATCAGGCGGTACCCGGAAGAATCAAATGGGCAGTGACGTATCTCCAACGAGGCGTTTTGGGGAGGTATTTTCTGTGTTAGAGTTTTACTCGCTACAGGGTGTACTTTGAGGGTTTTGACTCTGCACACCGTTTACATGCATAAAAACCTTCATAACACACAAGGGGACGGGTAATAACCGGAAAAGCATGACATGGGAGCTTTAAGCCCTCCCACTATTCTCCAATTTCAGGGTTTAACCAGGAGATGGCGCTATATATTAAATAACTATGGCCAAACTAAGACTTAGTTTTTCACAAGAGAAAATGCAGATATTATATAAAAAACTAAAGTTAAAATCTTGTTTTTAATGCCCCAAGAGCAATAAATCACCGACCCCCCTCTGAGTGAATACCTGTTAACTTAACATCTTTTCACAAGCTTTTTGGAAGAAAAGACTGACCCAAGAGACCTGTAGTTGACTAATTACAGGCCTCAATAAAGTTCTGCCATTGGTTGTGAAAATCAACAGTGGACATAGTGGAAAGTGAAATTGACATTGTCGAAAAACACTTGTTAAAAAAATCCTGAGTGAGGCTTTCATAAATTGCATTTAGCTGACGCTTTTATCCAAAGCAACTTACTATTTGATAAATGATTATTCATAACAAATATGAGTGCAATCAATCCTGCAAATGAACCCTTAGTTGTTCAATATATTTATTCAGACAATGTGAGTAGAAATACAGAAATTCTGCTCCCACCTAAGGCCAACGTTGCAATATTACAACATTTCCCTAAAAACTTACCAAAACGTAAACATTTTTAAAACTCTTTCATTTCTGCTCCAGAGCAGTTAAATTGGGATTTGATATGTGGGGGGGGGGGGGGGGGGGGGGGGGGGGTTCTGTTAGAAGGTGCGACGGGGGAGAGCTGTGATGGGCCATTAGGAGTGTAAACACACAGCTGAGAGCTGCCGTTTCATTCTGACTGTTTAAAAAACGGTAACAACGAACTATTTTTCTTAGCGGATGCATGTACATTTAAATCAATACATACAACTATTTTTTAAATCAATAAAAATATTTTGTAAATCCATAAAAGCATTTTAATTAATATTGGGAGTCATGTCGTTACTTTGTTGAGAATGTGGCCATGTAATAAGCGGGATAATTTACAGCGACTTGGTCATTATGGGGAAAAATAATACCCAGTGATCAAGATCCCTCCGCGACGCGACGCGGAGGGATCAGTAATTTTTAGTGAATTACTGAGTTTAGGCACGTTAATAACATTTTAATGAAGTTGAATACAGTCAACTGTAAATAAAAAGTCATGAAAGAGATAAGGAGGAGAAAAGGTTTAAGGAAGTAAGCAAGGAATACAGAATGTTTCGTTACGTAACTTTGTTGAGAATGTGGCCATGTAATACACGGGAAAAATAACACCCATCCTGATCGTTTCTATGAAGTTGAATACAGAATATTCATATTTGTCAGTGATTTCATGTCAATTCGGCAAACATAAACAATGATGATTAAATTAGGATTAAAAATCGGGAGAGCCGGCTCGTTCGTTTTTTTCGACTAAACAACATTATTTTGTTAAATAACAACATGGTGATGTTTTGTAAATGATTGCATGTCTTATTTAGCACAGACTATGATCCTATCCGTGACATATGGATCTTAACAAAGATCCGCTATACATTAGTACCAGACATACTGTACAAGACTCCACACATGACTCCAGTGTGGAACCCCACTGCACCCCCTGGTGGATCAATGATCCATTGCAGCTGGCTTCACAATAATTACATTTATTTATCACGGGGGCGGTATCAAGTCAGACTGGGGGCCGGCCGGCCATCACGGACCGTGCACGAACCAATCACGACCCTCGCCTTTTAAACTGTCCAAAATAAGACGCTCCATCTGTATGTCTGAATTTATTTGGGGGAAATTGAAATCTGACCAAAAGTGTGATTCTTTAAAAAACGAAAGTCAGAATTTGGAGAAAAAAAAATCACTTTTGGTCAGATCTCAACAAAATATTTCAGTTGTGGCACTAATCATCTTCTGTACAACTCCAAATATATATACTTTTGACTCGACCACAATTATTTTGGCAGCTTCAGTTACTTAACAATTACTTAAAGGGGACCTATTATGCAAAACCCACTTGTTCATGTCTCTTCTACATCAACATGTGTCCCCTCTTCTTCATGTCTCCTCTACATCAACATGTGTCCCCTCTTCTTCATGTCTCTTCTACATCAACATGTGTCCCCTCTTCTTCATGTCTCCTCTACATCAACATGTGTCCCCTCTTCTTCATGTCTCCTCTACATCAACATGTGTCCCCTCTTCTTCATGTCTCTTCTACATCAACATGTGTCCCCTCTTCTTCATGTCTCTTCTTCATCAACATGTGTCCCCTCTGTGTAAAGAGACTCTGAAAGTTTCAGGAACAAAGATTCTCTCTTTTTGTCCTGATCCATTTATATAAAAACCTGTCTGAAAATGAGCGGATCAGATTTTGGCCACTTTATGATGTCATCACGATGTTTTGGCTTGTGTAACCATTAGCCAATCAGCAACCAAGGTAACCCCCCCCCCCCCACCTTATCACCTGAATCTCCTCCTAGAGCACCAGTGTTCTTTTTCACCAAATCTCTCTCAGAGGGGCGTGGGGAGGGGCTCCTTATTTTCATCTAAAGTAACAGACAGAGAATCAGCACTTTGGAAACAGGGCTGAAACAGAGGGGATTATGGGATGCTGCAATGATCTGTTTGGTGTTTCAGCCAATCAGAGACAGGTTCTGTATATATCTGAGACCTATAATATATTGATGAAAAACAGTATAATAGGGGACCTTTAAATACAAAATCAACAAATTATTTATGATGCTTTTCCAATTACATAATATATACCTTTATGCACCATTTTGTGCTTTTGGTAAGTTACGTTTGTTTTGATGCTGACATTTGAAACACAGACACTTAAATTAATACGAGTTTGAGTTCATACATAAGAGATTCTGCAGCTTTTACACATCTTTCACCTCTTCTTCACATCTTTCGTCAATCTTAGGTAGTAGACTTTAAAAATCAGGAACATTTTCTGAAGTACAAAAGTGTTTACAAGTGCACAAACTACAAAATACACTTCATTGAACATGTTTGAAGATTTATTATCAACACACTTTCTCAGACTGTGCTATAAAGAGCAGGTTTGATGTGTAAAATGGCCCCATGTCCTCAGGGTTTCTTCACCACCTGTTGGAACAGAAGAAACACGTTAAAGGCAACAAACACACTTTCCTTTGCCCTGAAAACAGATGAATGAAGGGAACCCAGCGTGTGTTTTCTTACCTTTCAACATTTGTACAGCGTGTTCAGTCTGCTGATGTCGTTCCTGCTCATCTGATTGGCCGTGCCGAACTCTACGTTGGCGTTGGGGATCGGCACCATGGTGGGCATATTGTTCCCGCTGAAGGCATACCTGGAAACATTAAGAGCACAGAGGCTTCATTATTATTAGCTTGTATATATATTAAACATTTAGAAACCATTGAGACTCAAATGCTCCTAAACGAGTCGGTTCAGTCACCAAAACAAATCTGATCTATCTCATTATTATGAAGACATATTTATTGTGTAAATGAGAAAAAGGCCCATAAGGCAGTGTAGGTAAATTGTATATTTTGCATTTCTTTGAGAGCTTGGGACCTGTTTTAATCCTGGTTTCACTCTTATCAATGTTATGCATTTAAATATTATCTATCATTATTATTTGTCAACTGTTTATTCATTCCGTCGCTGTAATAACTTCATTTAGCTGCTTTATTAAGAAAAATAATAAAAGAAGAGATGGGTTGGACTATTCAACATTTTTTAAGAAGAAGAGCTGAAGAAGAGAAGCTCTGAGGTGGAGCAGCTCTCACGCTCTGAAGACCAGCTCCACCTCCTCCAAAGCTTCACGTCCCTGAACGCTGCTCCACCCACCAAGAACTGGACAGAAGTCAGGGTCCGTCCTTCATATGAGGGGACTGTGAGGAGAGCTGTGACTCAGCTGGAGGAGACGCTCAGTAAACAGATGAAGAAGCTGCTCGAGCTGAAGAGGGTCCAGCAGTATGAGGTGGAGGTGACTCTTGATCCTGATACAGCACATCCCACACTCATCCTGTCTGATGATGGAAAACAAGTGAAAGACAGTGATGTGAAGAAGAATCTCCCAAACAATCCAAAGAGATTTGATAAGTGTCCTTGTGTTTTAGCAAAGCAGAGTTTCTCTTCAGGAAGATTTTATTACGAGGTTCAGGTTAAAGGGAAGACTGGGTGGGATTTAGGAGTGGCCAGAGAGTCGATCAACAGGAAGGGACTCATCACAGGGTCTCCTCAGAAAGGTTACTGGACGATAGTGTTGAGGAATGAAAATGAGTACAAAGCTTTTGCTGACCCTGGAGTCCGTCTCTCTCTGAAGTCTCAGCCTGAGAAGGTGGGGGTGTTTGTGGATTATGAGGAGGGTCTGGTCTCCTTTTATGATGTTGATGCTGCAGCTCTGATCTACTCCTTCACTGGCTGCTGCTTCAAAGAGAAACTCTACCCATACTTTGGTCCCAGTCCTAATTAAGGTGGTAAAAACTCTGCCCCTCTGATCATCTCTCCTGTCAATCACACTGAGTAGAACAAACATTTGATTTTCTTCAGAAAGAGTCACTCTCACTAAATGTAATAAATGTATTCAACTGGGGAAGTACATTGTACACATTGTTAATGTTTCAGAATCTGATCACATATGGTTCACCTTGATGAGATGCATAAAAACACATAAAATACTGATGAGTATGTTCTAATGTACTCTAGTTTAATAACTTTTTCACAGAATTTGACTTTTTTTTCATAATTTTCACTTTTCCTCCTAATTGGATTATTTTCTCATATTTTATAACTTTTTTCTCAGAATTCAAACTTTTTTGCAGATTTTGACTTTTTTCTCACAATTTCACTTTTTCTCAGAATTAGACTTTTTTTCATATTTTGATAATTCGAACTTACCCGAAAATACGTAAATTCTTAATGTTCCTCACCTGTCCAGGCTACTTGTAGTCCTAGCAGGGGCGGACTGGCCATTGGGAATACCGGGAGTTTTCCAGGTGGGCCGGTACCGAAGTGGGCCGGTCGGACAATTCACTGAGCTGCGGGTCAACACTTTCATCTCTGAGATGGCTGCTCAGTTGAAAGCCAGCAGCAGCAGCTCAGAGCAACACGTTGTCAAACCAGGAGAAGTTCCCTGTGACGTCTGCACTGGAACCAGACTGAAGGCCCTGAAGTCCTGCATGATGTGTCTGGAGTCCTACTGTGAGACTCACCTGGAGCCTCACCTGACAAGGTCAGGCCTGAAGAAACATCAACTGATCGACCCTGTGGAGAACCTGGAAAGCAGGATGTGTGTGAAGCACGATAAACTGCTGGAGCTGTTCTGTCAGACCGACCAGGTGTGTGTCTGCATCCACTGCACCTATTCAGACCACAAGACACATGATGTTGTTCCTCTGAAAGAAGAATATGAAGGAAAGAAGGCTGAGCTGGGGAAGACAGAGGCTGAAATTCAGAAGATGATCCAGAAGAGACGACTGAAGATTCAGGAGGCTTCCCGATGGCCTGGCCTGTTAAGTGGCCTGCCTCACACAGGGTGACTGGCTGTCTACATGATGTGGCCTGCCGACATGGCCACTGTCATACAGATCATAAATCAGAGCCCTTGATTGGTCTCTGTGTGTCATTCAAGCTCGGGATAACCTCAGCTCAGGTGAGGTAAAGGACTCTCTGAGTGTTTAGATAATAACTTAGTCTAAGTTCTCAGTGGGTCTCAAACGGTTTGGTCACCATTTATGTAAACACATATTTCCATTTGAGGGGGGAGTGATTAGTAACATATGCATGAATTAAAAACATTTTTTTTAAAGTTAACTAGGGGGAAAAAGGTAAGATACACTTTTAAAACTTGTTGAGAGCTAAAACTAGTCTTTGCTGCTGCCTCAAAGAGGAGAAGGGAGGAGAGGAGGGAGACAGGTGAGGCTGGTTCAGGAGCACAGACACACTCACAACTAGAAATGAAACAAAAATAAATAAATAAACAAGTTTCAGTGTTTTTCATATTGGAAATGGTATGTTATTGGTTATGGCCATGATTTTATGATTATTGAAATGTATACAGTTCTGTTTCATATAGGTGTTTCCATAAATCTAGTCTCTTTATTTTCCTCTCAAAATGCACCAGATGCATTAAACTTCAAAATTAAAATTAAAATTAAAATCTTACCGGGGGAGCATGCCCCCGGACCCCCCTAGAGGATTTGAGGTCTACCCCCACTTAAAATTACATGGATAGGTTCCTAAATACATTTAGAATTTTTTTTTAAATAGTAACCCATGTCCATATGTGTATTTGTGGGTAGTAGATTTAAACTATAGGGCTTTCACTATGGGCCCTGCCTGTACCTGTTCACTCTGCCATCGCGTGAAGGGTCTGCTAACAAGCGACCAACAGAAAGGTTAATGTTGTTGCACGTCACCTCAACCCCCCCCCCACCCCCTGCTACCACCACCCCCCCAAGTATATTTCAGATCTGTGGGAAACACTGCTTTTAGTCTACCTTACCATCATCCAAGGGTAGTTTTCACTATAAGTAAAAAAGAATGTTTGTACGGACACTATAATTTACAGTTTTTTTCTATGTTCAATCTGAATTTTCTTTAAAATAAAAAACATCTATATTGATTCTGACTTTTCTACATCCAACTCGCAGGTTTATCATTACTTTGAGAAAAAAGATTATTAATTTTCCCCTTTTAGAAGGGAAGATATGGTCATTTGTTCTGGGAATGTCATTTTCGAGCCTGAGACCTGAAAAACAGGCTTGGGGTCTAACAGGTTAAAGACTGTTGATAGATGCCTTACTGACTTTGACCTTTAAAAAACGAGAGCACAAAAAGAACTCACTGACATTGAACTGTCTGACTGACTGAGTGCATGTAGTGGAAGAAGTATTAAAGAGGCACTGTTATGCTTTTGGGGTTTCCCCTTTCCTGTAGTGTGTTCTGGAGGTTTGTGTGCATGTGAATGGTCTGCTAAATAATACATATTACATAAAAAATACTCAGATCTTGAACTTGAGTAAAAGTACTCAGAACTTGTACTTGAGTAAAAGGAGAAGTACTCAGATCTTGTACTTGAGTAAAAGTAGAAGTACCAGAGTGTAGGAATACTGTTTCAGTAAAAGTCCTGTGTTAAAATGTTACTCAAGTAAAAGTAGAAAAGTATTATCATCAAAATATAGTTAAAGTAGCGACAGTAAAAGTAGTCATTGTACAGATTGGTCCATTTCAGAATAATATATACGATATGTTTTATAATGATTGATCATTAAAGTGTTATCAAAGCTGGTAAAGGTGCAGCTAGTTTGAATGACTTTGTATACTGCAGGGTAGCTTGTGAATTTACTCCAGGTGGAACAAGTAACTAAAGGTATTAAAGGTGGGGTAGGTAAGTTTGAGAAACCGGCTCGAGATACACTTTTTGTTATATTCCATGGAATGCTCTTAACATCCCGATAGCAATGAAAATAACTGGATGGCCTACCTGCCTGTCAGCCTTCAATCTGTGCACAAACTTATCTCGTGCCCTCATTGGTCATGTGCGCGTTCGTGTGTGTTGGAGGAGGGGCTCTGTAAGGAAGTGGCAGATTTCTTCCGGTTGTGTATTTTTAAATTCTAGCGCACTCGAGCTGGTTTCTCCAAAATTACCTACCCCACCTTTAAAAACATGTAGAGGAGTAAAAGTACACCATTTACCTCTGAACTGTAGTGGAGTAGAAGGACAAAGTAGCAACAAATGGAAATACTAAAGTACAAGTACCTCAAAATGGTGCTTAAATACAGTACTTGAGTAAATCTACTTAGTTACTTCCTACCTCTGCTACTCCTTTGCAGATAAAACTTGATTTAGTCTCGTACCGTAGTGCGAGGCGATGACATACGGCACGTAGATCTTCCCATCTGCAGATTTCGCCCACATGCAGCTGGCGGAGGTGCAGGGGTCAGCATTCCTCTCGCTCTCACTGTCGTACGCAATGTCATCCATAACGAGGGGTTCCTTATCTGTGCGAACAGCAGGAGGACAGAAATACAATATAATACAAGTATAAATAATATAATCACAGGATCTAGCAGTGAGGAACGAAGTCAATGCATATAAATACACACAATACAATTTAAATGAGAAGTAAAAAGCAAATTATGTATATTATTATAATAAATAACATTAGTAGGGCTCCTTATCTGTGTGTAACAGGCCCCGCTATGCAGGGCGCGATAACAGATAATATTCCTGCAAAACAGGAGAAATTATGAACAACCAAATTATTTGCTGCTTGTTTGGTGGGTCTTGCCAGAATTTATTATTCATTTGGCACACACACAATTGTTATTGCCCTTAACCATTTGACACAACACACACACAATTGTTAATGCCATTTTCTGTCTTCAATATAAACATATATATTCATGTCTTCAATATATTTGAAATAAACACCATGACTTAAAATAAGAATTTCTCTATTCAGATATCGATGTTGTAATCAAACCCTTTTAAATACCTTCCCAGGTCTTTAAAGGTAATCTGTGCTAGCATTAGCATCCAACAAGCATGTATGTATTAACTCTGACCATAGAACACATACAGATAATACATAACACACACACAAAATACTTAGGATATAAACCCAGAAAATATATAAGCACAAAATGTACAGGAGCTGTAAACAATTGCATTTACTTGCATTCACTTTGATCAGAGAGCTCAGTTATGCTACATTAAAATAGCGACCGCCATTACACACAGCAATGAGGCAGTCTTCTACGCGGCATTGAAGACAATAAACAATGTCCAACACCAATTCAAACACTAGGACATCGTGACACAACACTACCGTTGATATTAATAACACTTGTGACAATATGTACACACAACTGACCTGCAAAACAGGAGAAATGATGAACAACCAAATTCTTTGCTGCTCGTTTGGCGGGTCTTGCCAGAATCAATGGCAAGCCAACGGCAGCTCCGTCTCCACGTCAGTCGTTTATGGCAGACGCAAATCATAAAAAAAACCTTCACGGCAGTGCTACCCTGCCATCTACTGCCCCCTGCTGTCCATTGTTAAACAGGTTTCTAAAATGATATTAAATATAAACATAAAATTGTGATCACACACTTTGTGTGGGTCACACACTCCCCGACAAAGAAAAATGGCTCCCGACATTAACCATCAACCTCTTAACTTGTGCCCCTTCTCTTTGAACTTAAAACACTTATACACACTCTCACAAGGGCACTTCTTTAAATGTACAGGTGAATACAATATGTATGAGAGTGGGTGTAACAATCTTTCCTTCTCAATATGCATGTATGTATGGCAGCATTACAGTGTAAGGCAGTGTCTGGGGTGTAATACTTAGATCTTGTACTTGAGTAAAAGTAGAAGTACTCAGAACTCTTTCAAGTCATTGATTTTATATTAAACACTATTTCTTACCAAAGGAACTGTTAGCAAATGGGAATATAATTGATGATAGATTTTCCAATACAGATGTTCTGTGATATTTTTCTGTGAACTTGAAACTGAGTGTTTCTATAGTTTACTTACATAAAATATATTTTGTTAAAGGTGGGGTAGGTAAGTTTGAGAAACCGGCTCGAGATACACTTTTTGTTATATTCCATGGAATGCTCTTAACATCCCGATAGCAATGAATATCTTAAGTGCTTTGACAAAAAATCCATAAAAAATGTTCATCTGTGGAAGCTGTAATACTGTAAAAAGCACGACCAATCATTTTAGCCGGCCCAGCTAAAATAACTGGATGGCCTACCTGCCTGTCAGCCTTCCATCTGTGCACAAACTTATCTCGTGCCCTCATTGGTCATGTGCGCGTTCGTGTGTGTTGGAGGAGGGGCTCTGTAAGGAAGTGGCAGATTTTTTCCGGTTGTGTATTTTCAAATTCTAGCACACTCGAGCTGGTTTCTCCAAAATGATCTACCCCACCTTTAAGTGGAAAAAGAGCAATCGGATCCCATTGAGTTCGTATTTGTAAAAGTCCAATAGTTGCAGAATCTGAGTTAATATACATAACTAGAGCATTTCAATTTGATGCAAATGTATACTTCTACTTCACGGAGGAAGATCAGGGCCACATGTGAAATCAAATATTTATTGAGATTTTTGTGTTTAATGTATGTCTGAATTTATTTGGGGGAAATTGAAATCTGACCAAAAGTGTAATTCTTTAAAAAAACAAGGTCAGAATTTGAAAACTTTTGGTCAGATCTCAACAAAATATTTCAGTTGTGGCACTAATCATCTTCTGTACAACTCCAAATATTATATATACTTTTGACTCGACCACAATTATTTTGGCAGCTTCAGTTACTTAACAATTACTTAAAGGTCACCTATTATGCAAAATCCACTTTGTCATGTCTCTTCTACATCAACTTGTGTTCCCTCTTCTTCATATCTCTTCTACATCAACATGTGTTCCCTCTTCTTCATATCTCTTCTACATCAACATGTGTTCCCTCTTCTTCATGTCTCTACTACATCAACATGTGTTCCCTCTTCTTCATGTCTCTTCTACATCAACACGTGTCCCCTCTTCTTCATGTCTCTTCTTCATCAACATGTGTCCCCTCTTCTTCATGTCTCTTCTACATCAACATGTGTCCCCTCTTCTTCATGTCTCTTCTCCATCAACATGTGTCCCCTCTTCTTCATGTCTCTTCTACATAAACATGTGTCCCCTCTTCTTCATGTCTCTTCTACATCAACATGTGTCCCCTCTTCTTCATGTCTCTTCTACATCAACATGTGTCCCCTCTTCTTCATGTCTCTTCTACATCAACATGTGTCCCCTCTTCTTCATGTCTCTTCTACATCAACATGTGTCCCCTCTTCTTCATGTCTCTTCTACATCAACATGTGTCCCCTCTGTGGAAAGAGACTCTGAAAGTTTCAGGAAAAAATATTCGCTCACTTTTTGTCCTGATCCATTTATATAAAAACCTGTCTGAAAATGAGCTGATCAGATTTTGGACAATTTATGATGTCATAACGATGTTTTGTCTTGTGTAACCATTAGCCAATCAGCAACCAAGGTAACCCCCCCCCACCTTATCACCTGAATCTCCTCCTAGAGCACCATTGTGTTCTTTTTAACCAAATCTCTCTCAGAGGGGCGTGGGGAGGGGCTCCTTATTTTCATCTAAAGTAACAGACAGAGAATCAGCACTTTTGAAACAGGGCTGAAACAGAGGGGATTATGGGATGCTGCAATGATCTGTTTGCTGTTTCAGCCAATCAGAGACAGGTTCTGTATATATCTGAGACCTATAATATATTGATGAAAAACAGTATAATAGGGGACCTTTAAATACAAAATCAACAAATGATTGATGATGCTTTTCCAATTACATAATATATACCTTTATGCACCAATTTGTGCTTTTGGTAAGTTACGTTTGTTTTGATGCTGACATTTGAAACAGACACTAAAAGTAATACGAGTTTGAGTTCATACATAAGAGATTCTGCAGCTTTTACACATCTTTCACCTCTTCTTCACACCTTTCTTCAATCTGAGGTAGAATAATTTAAATTCAGGAACAGTTTCTGAAGTACAAAAGTGATAACAAGTTCACAAACTACAAACTACACTTCATCGAACATGTTTGAAGAATTATTATCAACACACTTTCTCAGACTGTTATAAAGAGCAGGTTTGATGTGTAAATTGGCCCCATTGAGCACAGAGGCTTCATTATTATTAGATTGTATATATAACATTTAGAAACCATTGAGACTCAAATGCTCCTCAAAATTTCACTTTTTCTCATAATTTATTTTTCATAATTAGATTTTTCAAAGATTTTAATTTTTTCTCAGAATTCAAACTTACCCAAAAATATATAAATTTTTAATGTTACTCACCTGTCCAGGCTACCTGTAGTCCAAAGGTATTTTTTTTTCAAATAAAAACAAACCTTTTTGAAACATATTTTGCTGTTTTTGGGTCTGTAGAAATACATTTGCACTTTTATTTCTTGGGCTCTCCTGACTGCAATTCAAGCCTCAGTTCTGTCTACAATTCATTGTTTTGGGTGAACTGTTCCTTTGACTTATATCCAATATATGCGTATATAAATGAAGATGAATGCTTGGTAACCTGTGGTACTGCATGACGGAGTTGTAGTCGTATGGTGTGTTCAGGTTCAGCGTGTTTATCTTGTCGAAGGCGTACGCCCAACCTGAGAGGACGAGAATCACAGCGAGGGTCAGAAATCACAGAAAATGAACTTCACCCCATTCCTCAGATCATTGTGAAGTTAGTTGTGTATTAGATGAGTGTAAAACATGAAAGGGTTGATCAATACAGGATTTAAAGTGACATTATTTGGCTGTGATTTCAATGTATTCCCATGGAGTTGCATCCATTATGAATAAAACTAACAGTAAGTCAATTTAGCATGATCTACTTTTCATCAGTGTTCAAATTAGATTGGATTTGTTCTGAGCAGAATGATATAAATGCAGAGTTTTCACTTTCTGTTTTGCTGAATGGGAAACAGAATCTCTTAGCTCACCAAAAAGCTGACCTTAACACCAGTGCCTAGATCTACAAAATGTCACCCAAAGACACAAGTATAAACCAAGGAGAGACTCAAGGGGCAGACAAAAAGACAACAATCAGATGCAAAAGAGCTGCGAGAAGACCAAAGAAACTACAAAGACATGAAAAACAGCTGCAAAACAACACGAAGAAACTATGAAAAGTCTGAAAATAACAACAGATACTTAAAGAAACTCCAAAGAGAGTCAAAATGACTATGTGATATGTTTTCAAAGACTCAACATGACTACTAAGGCACTCAGAATGACCACAATGGTACACATAATGACCACAATAAGACAAGACATGTCCACAAAGTGGCACAAAGAGACACTTAATCACCACAAAGAGACACTAAATGACTGCAGAGAGACAGTCAATTACCAAAAGAGACACTTAAGGCCTACAAAAGACTCAAAACGACTCTGAGGAGACTAATAAGGACTTAAAAGTTACACAAAATAATCAAAACAACACACAAAAAGACTACAAAGAGACACAACATGACCACAGAGAGACTCAAGTGACTAAAAAGTTACATAAAATGTCTCTAAAAAGCCCAAACATGACTACAAAGAGACAGAAGGTGTCTACAAATACACTCACAATGGCCATAAAAAGACAAAACTTGACTACAAAGACACTCATTATTTCATATCTGGAGTTTTTGCACTTTGTATTTTATATTTCTTAAATTGTGTTCACTGTTGCCTGCATAAGGGACTTTGCCTCTCTTCAAAAGTTGACATGTGCTCTTCCTCAGAGTGACAGAAGAGCTCAAACTGTTCTCTGCTAATGTTTGTCCTGACGTCTCACTGTTTACCTTTCACTCTACAACAAGCGTCTTTGTCCGGAGGGATTTGAAGAATGAGTGGCACGTACGCAGCACAAAGCGCAGTGTGCTGAGGAATCTGCTCTCCACTGAGGCGTGTGTTGTGTTCTCACTTAAGAAGAATGGTCTGAACGCACGCTGAGGAAACCAGTTCTCACTCACCTTGACTTTTTGTCTGCGTTCCAAATCGCATACTTTTCTCTTTTTAGTATGCTACCTGGAACTTTGAACCTCTTCCTCATACTTGTCTGCACGAAGGATTTTGGTCCAGGTTATCCAGAAAATACGGGGGTCAACCGGTGCAAACACTTCCATTCAGACATTTAAAGGGGTCCTTTTATGTTTTTTTGGGGTTTTCGATTACCTGTATTGTGTTATATATTTGGGTGCATGTAAATGGTGTGGTTTCAGACAGAGGGTGAAAAGTTAGGTGCCTTGCTCAAGGGCACTTCGGCAGTGGCCCAGGAGGTGAACTGGCCCCTCTCCAGTACCAGTCCATACTCTGTATTCTTTGGTCTGATCGGGACTTGAACCGGCAACCCTTCGGGCCAAAGACCAATCCCCTACAGACTGAACCACTCCCGCCCCTTGAACTCCACAAGCCTTTACTCCTCATATTTCTTACAAGACCCATTTTCAAACAGTCTGTTCAGGGAGGAGGAAGTGTTTCACCAGCTGCTCTCAAACAGGGACCATAACACAGCGTTGTGAAATATAGCTATACATCTTGTTGATAAATAATGATCTTCTCGCTCCCAGGAAAGAAACTTAAAATAATGAGACTAATGGAGTCTCTGAAAAGGTTCAAATGGGTAGTTTAATTAAGTAACGTGGTTAAAGGACAAGCATAGGTAAGGAAGAGACAAAGTCGGTGATGTCTTCAGGTGGCTGCAGCGAAGGAAAGAGAGCGAGTTGTCCTCTCTCCTCCCTTTTTATCCTCCTCTCGTTCTCCCCCGCTGTGCAGATAGTGGGACCTCCCTTCTCATCTGCTGGTTCGATATCGTGAGAGAACAGATGATTTCGACATTTTGTATTCCCTGCCTACTTCCTTAAGCCTTTTCTCCTCCTTATCTCTGTGATGACTTTCTATTTAATACCTTATAAACAGCTGTAATACTTAGTTTAGAAGTCCTAACAACACCGCTACGGCACAGTTCTCATTTATGGTAGCTCCCTCTGACGTCATAGCTACTCACGTAATGTGTAAACACTCTATGATCAACTGTACCTTCATTTAATATTCAGCAGTAATAATATCTCAACGTCTATCGATGTAGTGTTAAAGTCCGTACGTTTTGGTGTATAACACTCCATGTCATTTTCACTTTACATTCAGAAAACGTAATATTAGCCACATGCTAACTGCTAACCGGATATGAAGGATTTTCAGAATAAAAGCTTGGCATTGAGATTTCCTGAGAACTTCCGGGTTTTTCCACAATAAAACAGCTTTAAACTGACGATATGTTTTAGACTGAATTATGCTGTTTAACATTGATTTTAATTTCTAACAATATCCAGATGTGTAAAGAGATCCTTTATGTGTTGAGAACATATTCCTACTTATGCTCAATACACTATTTGAAAAGCCTCTTGGATCAGCTGTAAAATGCATCGTCACAAAGTTAAATAACAAGCCTCAATAGTTCTTCCTCCACTCCCTCTTGGCAAAAAGCCACTGACAGGTTGAACTACAATATAAGAGAAGAGTTTCAATTTCCCAGAAATCAAAGCTGAAGTTTGTCTGAGCGACAGCAGAGCAGCAGCCGAGACAAGTCTCTGTTTCTCTGAAGAAACACTCAACTGAATCCAGAAGCTTTTTCTCAACAACACAGCAGGACTCTGCAAACACTGGTGAGTACACTACAGACACATCACTTACTACATATTTAGTCAAAGTTGGATTCATATAAAGAACATTATACTATAGAAATGTGTCAGTTAAGATAAAAACCTCAACTTTTACATTAGCAAGAGCCACAAATACAATGTAAACTCTGTTTAAAGGTGGGGTAGGTAAGTTTGAGAAACCTGCTCGAGATACACTTTTTGTTATATTCCATGGAATGCTCTTAACATCCCGATAGCAATGAATATCTTAAGTGCTTTGACAACAAATCCATTAGAAAATGTCATCTGTGGAAGCCGTAGTACTGTAAAAAGCACGACCAATCATTTTAGCCGGCCCGGCTAAAATAACTGGATGGCCTACCTGCCTGTCAGCCTTCCATCTGTGCACAAACTTATCTCGTGCCCTCATTGGTCATGTGCGCGTTCGTGTGTGTTGGAGGAGGGGCTCTGTAAGGAAGTGGCAGATTTTTTCCGGTTGTGTATTTTCAAATTCTAGCGCACTCGAGCTGGTTTCTCCAGAATTACCTGCCCCACCTTTAAGTTAGGTTAGAGAGCATACAGTCAAAGCTAGCATTAGCTTATACTTATTTTCATATTTCCTATATTTGAAAACATCTTTATAATTGACTCTATTAAACAAAGTAGAATCTAAATATTATATGTGTTCTGGACTGTCCAAAGCAAGGGATCTGGTGTTATGTTACAAGTGTTGCTTATAAAAAGGCATGACAATTACATATTTCCTCTTATCTTATTTGTACACACTGTGGTACGTAGCCTTGAGCTTTGAATCTGTTTCTGTAGTAACTGCTGTCTGCCTTTTGAAGCTGATAACGTTTACTGTTTTTTAACAACTAGTATTAACTTCAGTGATGCTCAGCAGGAGGTTTCACTCCTCTGTTCAACAACGGCAAAATCCCCCAAAAGTATTAGAGCTTACACATTGTGTTTCTTAGAGTTTAAACTTAATGCTGCTATGATTTTCCAGATTTAATTATAATATTAACAAACAGAGAGATTCTTTAACCTTTAACAATAACAGTGAACTGCAAATTTGAGCAATCTTTCACCCTCCGCATAATCATGATACATCAGCAGAGTTCAGTATCACCATCTATTTGACTTATAGCAAACAGATACAAGAGATTAAATCATATATACATTACAGTTTTTGTTTTTTTCACACGTTTTGTCCTCAGAGAGACATGTCTGCTGCCAGCTGTCTGCTGACTGAAGATCAGTTTCTGTGCTCCATCTGTCTGGATGTGTTCACTGATCCAGTCACCATACCATGTGGACACAACTTCTGTAAAGCCTGCATCTCTGAACACTGGGATAGAAATGTCCTGTGTAACTGTCCCAACTGTAAAAAGCTCTTCTTCCCAAGACCTGAGCTGCTGGTCAACACTTTCATCTCTGAGATGGCTGCTCAGTTCAGACAGTCAGCTCAACAGAAAGCCAGCAGCAGCAGCTCAGAGCAACAAGTTGTCAAACCAGGAGAAGTTCCCTGTGACGCCTGCACTGGAACCAGACTGAAGGCCCTGAAGTCCTGCCTGGTGTGTCTGGAGTCCTACTGTGAGACTCACCTGGAGCCTCATCTGACGAGGGCAGGTCTGAAGAAACATCAGCTGATCGACCCTGAGGAGAACCTGGAAGGCAGGATGTGTGTGAAGCACGATAAACTGCTGGAGCTGTTCTGTAAGACCGACCAGGTGTGTGTCTGCATGCTCTGCACTGTTTTAGACCACAAGACACATGATGTTGTTCCTCTGAAAGAAGAATATGAAGGAAAGAAGGCTGAGCTGGGGAAGACAGAGGCTGAAATTCAGCAGATGATCCAGAAGAGACGACTGAAGATCCAGGAGATGAATCGCTCAGTGGAGCTCAGTAAGGAAGGAGCAGACAGAGAGATAGCAGATGGTGTTCAGGTCTTCACCGCTCTGAAGGAGTCTGTTGAGAGAAGCCAGGCCGAGCTCATCGACACCATCAAAGATAAGCAGAGAGAGACAGAGGAACAGGCTGAAGGCTTCATCAAAGAGCTGGAACAGGAAATCTCTGAGCTGAAGAAGAGAAGCTCTGAGGTGGAGCAGCTGTCACGCTCTGAAGACCAGCTCCACCTCCTCCAAAGCTTCACGTCCCTGAATGCTGCTCCACCCACCAAGAACTGGACAGAAGTCAGGGTCCGTCCACCTTCATATGAGGGGACTGTGAGGAGAGCTGTGACTCAGCTGGAGGAGACGCTCAGTAAACAGATGAAGAAGCTGCTCGAGCTGAAGAGGGTCCAGCAGTATGAGGTGGAGGTGACTCTTGATCCTGATACAGCACATCCCAGACTCATCCTGTCTGATGATGGAAAACAAGTGAAACATGTTGATGTGAAGAAGAATCTCCCAGACAATCCAGAGAGATTTGATTATTGTGACTGTGTCTTAGCAAAGCAGAGTTTCTCTTCAGGAAGATTGTATTACGAGGTTCAGGTTAAAGAGAAGACTGATTGGGATTTTGGAGTGGTCAGAGAGTCGATCAACAGGAAGGGACAGATCTCACTGACTCCTCAGGATGGTTACTGGACGATATGGTTGAGGAATGAAAATGAGTTCAAAGCTCTTGCTGGTCCTTCAGTCCGTCTCTCTCTGAAGTCTCAGCCTGAGAAGGTGGGGGTGTTTGTGGATTATGAGGAGGGTCTGGTCTCCTTTTATGATGTTGATGCTGCAGCTCTGATCTACTCCTTCACTGGCTGCTGCTTCAAAGAGAAACTTTACCCATACTTTAGTCCTTGTCCTAACGATGGGGGTAAAAACTCTGCCCCTCTGATCATCTCTCCTGTCAATCACACTGAGTAGAACAACCATTTGATTTTCTACAGAAAGATTCACTCTCACTAAATGTAATAAATGTATTCAACTGGTGAAGTACATTGTACACATTGTTAATGTTTCAGAATCTGATCACATATGGTTCACCTTGATGAGACGCATAAAAACACATAAAATACTGATGAGTATGTTCTAATGTACTCTAGTTTATTCTACGGATTGCACTTCCTGCCGTCATGACTTGAAGTGATCAGAAAACTATTTACTCAGAAATTAACTTTTGCCACTTCTTTATATGTCAGGGGGACAAGAAAAGTATTTATTGTCTCAGAATTGTGTGTTCAAAAAGTGTTTCATACTTGCACACATTACTAGTGGAAGTAATGCACTCCTTTTTCATTAGTAAAATACTGTATATATATATATATATATTTTTATAATTTCCAATTGAGGGGAAAATGATGGGTCTCTGGTGTGTTTTAAAGGGGAAGTTCAGGATTGATTATTGAATTACAGTATATTGGTACAAAATGTATTGACAGTTACTTGGAGAATCAACAATATCTGATCATTAAACATTAGGCTGCAGTGGTTTAACAAACCAGGGAAATTTAAATTTCAGCTGTCTGTTGTGTTGTGTTAATTGTATTTCGTCCACCTCTCTGCACACTGCTTGTAAAGTTTGAACAAAGCCTCAATGGATTAAAAAAAAGGAACAAAGAATATTATTTATTTTGTTTTTTTTGTTTAAATGTACTTACTGAAGTACAGTTTTCACTAGTTCTCAACTTAGGGAAAGTATCTTAAAAAAATGTACTTGACTATTTCCATGTCTACTTAACAACATTTGTCTGATAGATTTGGTTCTTCTGAAGCTTTATGAACTATTTAAAACCCTCTTGGATCAGCTGATCATAGATATTAAGATTGCTGTATATGTTTGTTAGAGATAAGGCCATCAACTGGTTAGCTTAGCTTAGCATAAAGACTGGAAACAGAGGAAGACAAAGCCAGCCTGTCCAAAGGTAACAAAATCCACCTATCAGCAGCTCTGAATCCAGTTTGTTTAATCCATACCAAATCAGAGGAGTAAAAACATCAATAAGACGTTTAACAGGGGATTATGGGTCGGGCTATTTCTTGACTGGGACCAAAACAAGTTGCCAAATTGTTTTTACATTTCAGTTTTCGTACAGAGATATATTAAGTACACTTAAATGTGTATTTTGTCACTCACTATTTCCCCCCTTTTCCTAGTATATATGCTAAACTAAGCTAATCTAAGTGTCTGATGGCTGCAGCCTGTGTCAGTGAGAGCGGTCTGACTGGTTGGACTGCTTCTAATGATTATGATCTCATTCTTCACCTTGAACACACTCCAGCACTGCCTGTACAGGTGAGACTAACTGACTGCAAACGTCCCGTCTGACTGGGAGATAAATAAAGGGTTTTGTAAATATCAAAATTGCATGAAATATGCTTGTAAAGTCTATTTTAATTAATGCCCTGTTTATAAGATGGAGCTTATCATTTGAAATGTCATTATTTTTAAAGAGGTGGATGGTGAATAATATTACAATTAAAAATGTTTCACTTTGTTTTTTATTACAGTACACGTTTTCTGAAATGTTATCTTTAAATATACTAACGCATACAGAAACAGCACAGAAATGTGTACACTGGTTAAAACCAGGATTAAATTCTTGTTTTATTGTCGACTTATTAGAGTCAAAGGTTTTCACAGAGGGGAGTTTTGATATGGGTTTGTACCACGACATCAATCCAGAAAAACTGTCACCAGCTTTTAAGAAAAATCTATTCTCCACATGTTTTTTAGGGAAACAGATGTTATAATCCTTAACGCAATCATCAAGAATCAGTCTATAAATCTGGCTATTGATAATATATGAACAAACCACTCAGAGTACAGATGGGAGTGAAACTCATTTGGAGAAAATAATCAAAAAAGGCCTTGTATTGTGAATATACATTTTGCAGTACACAGGTAAATAAGTTAAAAAAATAGTAACTAATTTTATAGTAAATAAGGGCAGTGTCTGCAAGATTCAATACAACCTGTCTGCACTGAGTAAACTAAAATATGCTATGAGACAGTGAACAAATGTGCAATCTCATAGTACGTCCCAACACACACAATATGTCTAAGAATACTTCAGTTGTACTGTGTGAATGAGGTCAAAGGTTATATTTCAATGTGTGCTCATTGAATTATACTGGAAGTAGTGCATCAGGTTGTTTCTGTGCTGAATGACAAACTAATTGACTTAACAACTGAGTATTTGCACTTGTGAGGGATCTTAAAGTCTGCTGATAGATGCCTTACTGACTTTGACCTTTAAAAAACGAGAGCACAAAAAGAACTCACTGACATTGAACTGTCTGACTGACTGAGTGCAAGTAGTGGAAGAAGTATTAAAGAGGCACTGTTATGCTTTTGGGGATTCCCCTTTCCTGTAGTGTGTTCTGGAGGTTTGTGTGCATGTACATGGTCTGCAAAATAATAAATATGACATCAAAAATACTTAGATCTTGTACTTGAGTAAAAGTAGAAGTACCAGAGTGTAGGAATACTCTGTTACAGTAAAAGTCCTGCGTTCAAAATGTTCCTCAAGTAAAAGTAGAGAAGTATCTCATATCAGATCTGTAAAGTAACTGAAGGTATTAAATACATGTAGTGGAGTAAATGTACACCTTTTACCTCTGAACTGAAGTGGAGTGGAAGTACAAAGTAGCAACAAATGGAAATACTAAAGTACAGGTTCCTCAAAATTGTGCTTAAGTACAGTACTTGAGTAAATCTACTTAGTTACTTCCCACGTCTGCTTCTCCTTTGCAGATAAAACTTGATTTAGTCTCGTACCGTAGTGATACACCTGAAAATGTGCATAATAGGGCGCGGTTTCAGTCCTGATGCATATATAAATATACAAATGTGCCAAAACAAACATCTTTACCCCCGTTACAACACATGCTAGGTTAGCTAGCTAACTTGCAGCAGATCTGCAATAATATCGGAAGGAATCAAGCGATCACATTGTTAAAATAATCAGTAAACATTTTTATTTTAGGTAAGTTTCCAACAACAGAGACAGTTGGCAAACGTTATAATCCCTGAACATCACTAAGTGCTCCGGCATTCACCACGCTGCTTTTGTTCAGCAGGGGGTGTTGTCTTTACTCTTGTCATCCAGTTTGTGTTTTTCTGTTAATTGTGTGTAATCAGCTGAGGTCTCCAAGCTGCCTCATTTAGAGATTTAAGTCAATGCCTCGAGCATAGTGCAGATTAGCTACAAACCTTGATGTGTTGTGTGTATTGTGCAAGTCCTTTAGCTTTGACTTTTTCCCTCAGTCATGCATTATAAACAAGCCTGCTTTAAAGTGCATGTGGTGGACCTTCTCCATCCAGCCCACGTCCTCTGCCCTCTTTACCCATCTGTGCATTTCCATGGCCACCAAGGCCTGGTATGATCAACCTCTTTCCCCCTCTGTCTGCGTCTCTTTGTGAGTTTGAATGTTTTGCACAGCTTGCCGCTCTGAGGCCCATCCAGCTTGTTTTGTGTCATGCCGCTCCCTCTTTTTTGATGTTAGCTTTCCAGATGTCTCAAAGTATTTCCTCAGAGGCGCCGGACGCTGTTTTCTGCCCCTACAAACTCTGGGCTTCATCGCCGCTCACTGACATTAAACAGGAGACGTGTCAGTGTGCGCTGCTCTGTCTGTCTGTTGGTTGGTTTCACTCTGTGTCTCTGTCTGTCTCTCTCTGTTTTCCTGGAGATGTGCCTCTCGTCCAGCTCTCTTGAGTACAGTGTACGACTAATATATATAATAAGAATATATATATTGTCGTGGCTTCCTTCCTTGTTTTTCTATCAAGCCACTAGACGCCTTAAACAGACATTTTTAACTCGTTTTCTTTCCTTTATCTTTGTGTTACTTACAGTTGAAGAGTTGCTTGGCCTCCGATGATTTTTGATGATATGATGCGATGTGTTTGCTCAAAATAAAATAACAAACTTGTACACATGCAACAAAGAAAAGAGGCCTTTACAATAGTCAAAACAAATAGGCAAAACTCAAATAAAATAACAAACAACTTAGGTGTTCTTTCTTTCTTGAAATATAACTTAATAACTTAAAGGGTAATTGAACGGTTAAAAACTGTTCCTCGACGGCGTCTTTCTGACAGGTTGCTGCCCATCACTGTCACTGAAAGGAGGCGCCGTGGGAATTGTAGTCTTTCATAGTGTGTTGACTACAGACGTCACGATTAGGTGGCCTTTCTTATAAAAACAAAATACTGGCTCTAACATATATACTTTGCAACTTATTTCTTTAGATTGTTTATGTTCGCACCACCAGATACCAAAGCAAATTCCTTGTATGTTTAAACGTACCTGGCAATAAACTTGATCCTGATTCTGAGGCATACTCTCTTATGCTTTGACCTCTTCTGTCTGGCCTTATATGAAGACAATTAAAGGACACGAACAACATGGCCTCTCTTCTGCCTGAAAGTAAAAGCAGTTCTGACATGTTGACGTTGTTCCCTCAGATATCTGCACTGCCTCTGAGAGAGAGAGTCCCGACGTGTCGCCTCAGGGCAGAGAGAGAGACAAAGATTTCAGAGACGTGTCCATCACTGAGGAGCGGGAGGAATGTGGGAGATCAGGATGGAGACGGTTGAGATTGACTTTCACTGATCGACAGACGAGGAAAGAGCCACACATGACTTGAAAAGGAAAGTTACATTAGCTTGAGAATGCTTTTGTGTCCTCCCTGCTGTATTGTCTTCCTTCAAAATAGAAAATGTTCTTTTGTTTGTGCTTCAGTTGTGTTTATTTACACTGCATAACGATCTTTAAAGAAGGATCACTGTGTAGATGACACTGAGGATGATTGTGCAAGCTGTGTTTTAAATAGTATGTGAACATAAATGTGTTATTTCACTTGTTTTTCATTGGCATTTCTGGATTGAGGCGTACATTTGAAACTTCTCATTAAAGTAAATGCTGATTTTCCATTCTGAGGGAAACACAATAGTTTTAGTGGTGATGCTTAAATACCTGTGTCATTAAAGCAGTTCTGTAAAGGTGTGTTAGCAGGTCTCTCCATGTGAACTGTGAGGATGTGTCGCCCCCTAGTGGACAAACATCTACACTTACATGCAGTCAAGATTTTTACTGTAGTTACATTCTGAGGTACTTTATTTTTATCTTGAATCTTTATGCATTAATTTGTCTTTCAAATAAAGTATACTGTGTTATTACCCCTGTCATTCATTCTATCAGAGTCCTTTCTGTACAAAGCCATCGTTGTTCATTCATTAAAAGCCGAGCAACGATCTGCAGAATGAAGCTGTTAATCAATATCAACATTAAACGTTCAAACACCTTCTTCTTTTTTTAGAGTATCGGAAGAAAGAGGTGGAAAATCATCTTCACATTATTGAGGTTTTAATAAAGAAAATACCTTTAATTTCCTCGATTAGAGCGGAAATGTCCTCCTTGAGTTCTAGTCAACAAGACTAAGAGATAAATGAAATGATGCTAACACCACAAACACTGTGTGTGTGTGTGTGTGTGTGTGTGTGTGTGTGTGTGTGTGTGTGTGTGTGTGTGTGTGTGTGTGTGTGTGTGTGTGTGTGTGTGTGTGTGTGTGTGTGTGTGTGTGTGTGTGTGTGTGTGTGTGTGTGTGTGTGTGTGACCTAGCATCACTATCCTTGTGGGGACCAAAAGTTGTTTACACAATCACGTGTGGGGAATCACGTAAGGGGAATCATTAATGGCAAAGCGTATGCGGCGGGGTTAAAACTTGTGTGTCCGAGGCTGCGTTTCACAACATCTGGTAAAAGACCTGGTAAGTGGGTTAAAAACATCTGGCTAAAAGAACCGAGGTTGACTTTGTTTAAAATCGGCATGCAGGTAAAATTAGTGTTAAAACATGATAAATAAATACATAAAAGTGCTTTTTTTTTAAATAAGTGCTTTTAAAAATAAGTGCCGGTAATAAAAATCACATCAACCCAAATGTTAAAATATGTAAAATATAAAACAAATATGTAAAATATAAAATATAAAATACACACGGGTTAGTAGGCACACGGGGAGGGGAGACATGGGACACGCCTCGGATGATGTTTTAAAAAAAACTTTATTAAGGGCTTATTTAAGGGTGTTTTAGAGCATGGATGTATAATAAGAACAGTTTAGGATACAGACCGGACTGGATGTTCTCCCACAGGATGATGCGGATGTGCTGGTCTCTGTCGGAGCGGCACTGCTCGTGATTGAACCCGAGCGTGTGCAGCAGCTCGTGTTGAACCGTGCTGTGATACAGGCAGCCCTGCCGGTCCAGAGACACCGTCTGGGAGTAGCCCCGACGCCCCACGTACGAGTAGCAGCTGCAACAAACACAACATTTACAGGTCTCCTATCATGCAAATTGCACTTTTTCATGCCCTTTGTACATAAAGATGTGTCCCCGGTGTGTCAGGGAACTCACAAAGTGTCCGAAAATAAAACCCTCTCTCTTTTTCTCCGTAACCAAATCTCTAAAAACGGGGGAACAACGGAGCTGATCCAGATTTGCGTCCAATATGACGTAATATCGGAAATGTGGGAGGGCTTTACACCCATGGCCCTTTCAGAAACGTTGCTATCAGAAACGTTGCTACGTGTTTTGGACGTAATATGGTCTTTGTTTACATTAGCAAGCATCGCTAACACTCAGAGCTAACCTGTACTGGAGAGAGTATGTGTAAAAAAACAGGAAATACAAAAAAAGGATGCCTCAAAATAGTACAATAGGAGACCTTCAAGAATCATAATCTGTTTTTTTGCCAAGTAGGTTTATAAATACGAGGTTTACCCGCCGTCTGACTGGATGTTCAGGAAGTCTCTCTGGCTCGTGCGTCTGACGAAGCGAATGCAGGAAACATCGTGGAAGGAAGTCAGGCCGCGCTCGATGATGGAGCGCTCACGAGAAGCTGAGGAGAAAGAAACAAAGCAGCTGTGGTTCAATGGAGGTCAAGGGTCACATTCAGGTTCTTAGACTTTTCCTCAGAGGTGGGAGACGTACTCAGATCTTGTACTTGAGTAAAAGTAGAAGTACCAGAGTGTAGGAATACTCAATAAATGTCCTGCATTCAAAATGTTACTCAAGTAAAAGTAGAAAAGTATTGTCATCAAAATATAGTTAAAGTAGCGACAGTAAAAGTAGTCATTGTGCAGATTGGTCCATTCCAGAATAATATATATGATATGTTTTATAATGATTGATCATTAAAGTGTTCTCAAAGCTGGTAAAGGTGCAGCTAGTTTGAATGACTTTGTATACTGCAGGGTAGCTTGGGAATTTACTCCAGGTGGAACTAAAGTCTGATTTAACACTTGATTATATTTCACATTATTAATCCAGATCTGTAAAGGAACTAAAGGTATTAAATACATGTAGTGGAGTAAAAGTACAAAGTAGCAAAAAATGGCACTTAATAAGTACAGACTGTTAAAGGTGATTTAAACCTGAGAGCAGGATTAGCTGAAAAGAGTCCAAGGAAGCTTATTTAAAAGTGAACAGCATTTAATTAAACAAATTATACGGTGATACAAATGGAATGTGTAAGAGTGGTGCGGCTCTCCCGTTCGCGTCGGGTGCCGCAGCCTCCTCCCAGCTGTTGTTTATCGCGTGGACGGGGAAGAGAGAGCGTTTTTTCCTGTCCATCATATGTTATAGTCTATAGTCCTCTCCTATTGGCCAGTGTCGACGGGGGGCGGGTCTTCCTCCCGGGTTCGTTCCTCTGTGGTTAATATCGCATCTAATAAGAGGATGTAGACGTTGTGTGTTTATTGTATAACTCCACAAGCCTTTACTCCTCATATTTCTTACAAGATCCATTTCTAACCGTCTGTTCAGGGAGGAGGAAGTGTTTCACCAGCTGCTCTTAAACAGGGACCATAACACAGCGTTGTGAAATATAGCTATAAATCTCCAGATGTGTAAAAATATGTCCTTTATGTATTGAGAAAATATTCCTACTTATGCTCAATACACTATTTGAAAAGCCTCTTGGATCAGCTGTAAAATGCATCATCACAAAGTTAAATAACAAGCCTCAACAGTTCTTCCTCCACTCCCTCTTGGCAAACTGCCACTGAGAGGTGGGACCACACTGTAAGAGAAGAGTTTCAATTTCCCGGAAATGAAAGCTGATGTTTGTCTGAGCGACAGCAGAGCAGCAGCCGAGACAAGTCTCTGTTTCTCTGAAGAAACACTCAACTGAATCCAGCAGCTTTTTCTCAACAACACAGCAGGACTCTGCAAACACTGGTGAGTACACTACAGACACATCACTTACTAAATATTTAGTCAAAGCTGGATTCATATAAAGAATATTATACAATATAAATGTGTCAGTTAAGATAAAAACCTCAACATTTACATTAGCAACAGCCAACAATACAATGTAAACTCTGTGTAAGTTAGGTTAGAGAGCATACAGCCAAAGCTAGCATTAGCTTATACTTATTTTCATATTTCCTGTATTTGAAAACATCTTTATAATTGACTCTATTAAACAAAGTAGAATCTAAATAGTAGATTTGTTCTGGACTGTCCAAAGCAAGGGATCTGGTGTTATGTTAAAAGTTTTGCTTATAAAAAGGCATGACAATTAGATATTTCATCTCATATCATTTGTACACACTGTGGGAAGTAGCCTTGAGCTTTGAACCTGTTTCTGTAGTAACTGCTGTCTGCCTTTTGAAGCTGATAACGTTTACTGTTTTTTACTAGTATTAACTTCAGTGATGCTCAGCAGGAGGTTTCACTCCTCTGTTCAACAACGGCAAAATCCCCCAACAGTATTAGAGCTTACACATTGTGTTTCTTAGAGTTTAAACTGAATGCTGCTATGACTTTCCAGATTTATTTATAATATTAACAAACAGAGAGATTTTTTTAACATTTAAGAATAACAGTGAACTGCAAATTTGAGCAATCTTTCACCCTCCGCATAATCATGATACATCAGCAGAGTTCAGAATCACCATCTATTTGACTTATAGCAAACAGATTCAAGAGATTAAATCATATATACATTACAGTTTTTGTTTTTTTCACACGTTTTGTCCTCAGAGAGACATGTCTGCTGCCAGCTGTCTGCTGACTGAAGATCAGTTTCTGTGCTCCATCTGTCTGGATGTGTTCACTGATCCAGTCGCCATACCATGTGGACACAACTTCTGTAAAGCCTGCATCACTCAACACTGGGATAGAAATGTCCCGAGTCAGTGTCCCAACTGTAAAAAGGTGTTCAACATAAAGCCTGAGCTGCTGGTCAACACTTTCATCTCTGAGATGGCTGCTCAGTTCAGACAGTCAGCTCAACAGAAAGCCAGCAGCAGCAGCTCAGAGCAACAAGTTGTCAAACCAGGAGAAGTTCCCTGTGACGTCTGCACTGGAACCAGACTGAAGGCCCTGAAGTCCTGCCTGGTGTGTCTGGAGTCCTACTGTGAGACTCACCTGGAGCCTCACCTGACAAGGCCAGGCCCGAAGAAACATCAGCTGATCGGCCCTGTGGAGAACCTGGAAAGCAGGATGTGTGTGAAGCACGATAAACTGCTGGAGCTGTTCTGTAAGACCGACCAGGTGTGTGTCTGCATGCTCTGCACCTATTCAGACCACAAGACACATGATGTTGTTCCTCTGAAAGAAGGATATGAAGGAAAGAAGGCTGAGCTGGGGAAGACAGAGGCTGAAATTCAGCAGATGATCCAGAAGAGACGACTGAAGATTCAGGAGATGAATCGCTCAGTGGAGCTCAGTAAGGAAGGAGCAGACAGAGAGATAGCAGATGGTCTTCAGGTCTTCACCGCTCTGAAGGAGTCTGTTGAGAGAAGCCAGGCCGAGCTCATCGACACCATCAAAGAGAAGCAGAGAGAGACAGAGGAACAGGCTGAAGGCTTCATCAAAGAGCTGGAACAGGAAATCTCTGAGCTGAAGAAGAGAAGCTCTGAGGTGGAGCAGCTCTCACGCTCTGAAGACCAGCTCCACCTCCTCCAAAGCTTCACGTCCCTGAACGCTGCTCCACCCACCAAGAACTGGACAGAAGTCAGGGTCCGTCCACCTTCATATGAGGGGACTGTGAGGAGAGCTGTGACTCAGCTGGAGGAGACGCTCAGGAAACAGATGAAGAAGCTGCTTGAGGTGGAGCTGAAGAGGGTCCAGCAGTATGAGGTGGAGGTGACTCTTGATCCTGATACAGCACATCCTGACCTCATCCTGTCTGATGATGGAAAACAAGTTAAAGACAGTGATGTGAAGAAGAATCTCCCAGACAATCCAGAGAGATTTGATTTGAGTCCTAATGTCTTAGCAAAGCAGAGTTTCTCTTCAGGAAGATTGTATTTCGAGGTTCAGGTTAAAGGGAAGACTGGGTGGGATTTAGGAGTGGTCAGAGAGTCGATCAACAGGAAGGGAAGCATCACACTGACTCCTCAGAAAGGTTACTGGACGATAGTGTTGAGGAATGAAAATGAGTACCAAGCTTGTGCTGTTCCTGGAGTCCGTCTCTCTCTGAAGTCTCAGCCTGAGAAGGTGGGGGTGTTTGTGGATTATGAGGAGGGTCTGGTCTCCTTTTATGATGTTGATGCTGCAGCTCTGATCTACTCCTTCACTGGCTGCTGCTTCAAAGAGAAACTCTACCCATGCTTTGGTCCTGGTGTTAATGATGGTGGTAAAAACTCTGCTCCTCTGATCATCTCTCCTGTCAATCACACTGAGTAGAACAACCATTTGATTTTCTACAGAAAGATTCACTCTCACTAAATGTAATAAATGTATTCAACTGGGGAAGTACATTTTACACATTGTTGATATTTCAGAATCTGATCACATATGGTTCACCTTGATGAGACGCATAAAAACACATCAAATACTGATGAGTATGTTCTAATGTACTCTAGTTTATTCTACAGATTGCACTTCCTGCCGTCATGACTTGAAGTGATCAGAAAACTATTTACTCAGAAATAAACTTTAGCCACTTCTTTATATGTCAGGGGGACAAGAAAAGTATTTATTGTCTCAGAATTGTGTGTTCAAAAAGTGTTTCATACTTGCACACATTACTAGTGGAAGTAATGCTCTCCTTTTTCATTAGTAAAATATTGTATATATTTTTTTATAATTGTCAATTGAGGGGAAAATGATGGGTCTCTGGTGTGTTTTAAAGGGGAAGTTCAGGATTGATTATTGAATTATAGTATATTTGTACAACATGTATTGACAGTTACTTGGAGAATCAACAATATCTGATCATTAAACATTAGGCTGCAGTGGTTTAACAAACCAGGGAAATGTAAATGTTACATCTCAGCTGTTGTGTTATGTTAATTGTATTTCGTCCACCTCTCTGCACACTGCTTGTAAAGTTTGAACAAAGCCTCAATGGATTAAAAAAAGGAACAAAGAATGTTATTTTGTGTGTTTTTTTAAATGTACTAACTGAAGTACAGTTTGCACTAGTTCTGAACTTAGGGAAAGTAGCTTAAAAAAAATGTACTTGACTATTTCCATTTCTACTTAACTACATTTTTCTGATAGATTTGGTTCTTCTTAAGCTTTATGAACTATTTAAAACCCTCTTGGATCAGCTGATCATAGATATTAAGATTGCTGTATATGTTTGTTAGAGATAAGGCCATCAACTGGTTAGCTTAGCTTAGCATAAAGACTGGAAACAGGGGAAGACAAAGCCAGCCTGTCCAAAGGTAACAACATCCACCTATCAGCAGCTCTGAATCCAGTTTGTTTAATCCATACCAAATCAGAGGAGTAAAAACATCAATAAGACGTTTAACAGGGGATTATGGGTCGGGCTATTTCTTGACTGGGACCTAAACAAGTTGCCAAATTGTTTTTACATTTCAGTTATCGTACAGAGATATATTAAGTACACTTAAATGTGTATTTTGTCACTAACTATTTCCCCCCTTTTCCTAGTATATATGCTAAACTAAGCTAATCTAAGTGTCTGATGGCTGCAGCCTGTGTCAGTGTGAGCGGTCTGACTGGTTTGACTGCTTCTAATGATTATGATCTCATTCTTCACCTTGAACACACTCCAGCACTGCCTGTACAGGTGAGACTAACTCACTGCAAACGTCCCGTCTGACTGAAAGATAAATAAAGGGTTTTTTAAATATCAAAATGGCATGAAATATGTTTGTAAAGTCTATTTTATGAATGCCCTGTTGAGAAGATGGAGCTTATCATTTGAAATGTCATTATTTTTAACCTGTTCCACTCTGAGCCTGTTTTTCAGGTCTCAGGCTCGAAAATGACATTCCCAGAACAAATGACCATATCTTCCCTTCTAAAAGGGTTAAATTAATAATCTTTTCTCAAAGTAATGATAAACCTGTGAGTTGGATGTAGAAGTGTCAGAATCAATATAAATGTTTTTTATTTTAAAGAAAATTCAGATTTTACATAGTAAAAAACTGTAAATTATAGTGTCCGTCCAAAAATTATTTTTTACAGATAGTGAAAACTACCCTTGGATGATGGGTTAGTAGACTAAAAGCTTTAGGAATCCAAAGTACAACATATAATAAGTACCCTGTATCAAGATTGATGCAAAACAAGTGAAATTTGACCTTTTTAGAGAGATTTAGCCAAAAACTGGGCCATCTGGGGTCATTTGGGTGGATTTGACCTATCTCTGGCCCCCCTTGCTCGATCTGGTTGGTTGACATACCCTTGTGACCGTTAGAGCCAATAGAATCGAAGGAGGATACCTACATAGACACACATTGTAAAGAAAAAATGTTGCCGCTTCGCGTGTGGAAAGCGAAACTAAACTGGAGGAATGTCTCCTTCTGGAGTTTGGAAACTAAAACGCAGTTGTATTGCTTATGGATTATCAGAAATAATTTCAAAGAAGGCACAGACACATAGGATGAACCTATGGATTAACTGCAGCATCGTTTTTTTATCGTTTTAATGCCATTGAAGACCACTTTTGACCAAGGTAAGCCATATTTATATGTTTAGCTTCTTGGCTCCACATGTGATGATGTACGCTTTCGTTGATAGCGTCGCGAATGTTTATCACTGAGTGTTGAGGTGGGCACCGTTAGATTCAGTGTCTCCAGGACACCAAAAAATAGTGTTTGGTTGTGCATCTAGGATAAGTAATAAGGGAGTTCTGAGTGAGTTTAAGTGCCTTTGTAGGTTCCGTTTTTTCGATCGAGGCTAATTCAGAGGCTGAGTGCTAGCATTGTGGGTTTTTTTTGAATTTTTTTTTAAAAAAGATCAGTTAGCTGAGTTTCTTCCCGTTACATGGATATAACACATTCATAGTTTTATTCAATATTAAGATTCCTTAGACGTTGTTTCCTGCAAATGACGCGTTTATCCGCCCGGTACCGGGGGGAAGGCGTGAAACAGGTTAAAGAGGTGGATGGTGAATAATATTACAATTAAAATGACTTTGTTTTTTATTACAGTACATGTTTTCTGAAATGTTATCTTTAAATATACTAACACATACAGAAACAGCATAGAAATGTGTGCACTGGTTAAAACCAGGATCACATTCTTGTTTTATTGTCGACTTATTAGAGTCAAAGGATTTCACAGAGGGGAGTTTTGATATGGGTTTGTACCACTACATAAATCCAGAAAAACTGTCAGCAGCCTTTAAGAAAAATCTATTCTCCACATGTTTTTTAGGGAAACAGATGTTATAATCCTTAACGCAATCATCAATAATAAGTCTATAAATCTGGCTATTGATGATATATGAACAAACCACTCAGTCCAGATGGGAGTGAAACCAATTTTGATAACATTATTTAAAAAGGCCTTGTATTGTGAATTTACATTTTGCAGTACACAGGTAATTACGTTAAACAAAATAGTAAGTAATTCATATGACCACTTTTTGTATAAACCAAAACGGACATGGATAAGTATGGAGGCCGACAGGGGCCAACGCACTTATTATAAACACGCTGCAGTTTCAAAAACGATGCAAATATAAAAACACAAATGTGCCAAAACACATGCAAAGAAGAATCCTCTTTACCATCTTGACAACACATGCAACGTTTACTAAAAGTGCTGCATTAATGAAACGCTGCACAAAGCTCAACGAAGACCAGGGGACAATAAGAGTTAGTCTGTCTCATAACTGCATCTTTCTGCCGTTGCTTTTAATTGATATATTCAGATCTTAAACTGCTCTGTAACTTTTATTCATGTATTTTTTATTTTAATGTTTATTTTATTATCTTTGCTGTTTTTAAATGCCACTTTCTTAATGTTTTTCATTTTTGTAAAGCACTTTGAATTGCCTTGTGTTGAAAGGTGCTATATAAATAAACTTGCCTCGCCTTGCCTTGTTTTTTATTGGCTTTTCTGGTTTCAGGTGTACATTAAAATGCTTTTGTGTCCTACTTGCTTTATTGTCTTCCTTTAACCCTTATGTTGTGTTCGGGTCTCCCCTGACCCGTTTCAAGTTAAAATTATATAATAACTACACTCTAGTTTGTTGTATCGGAACAAGGCTTCATGATATCCTCCACAACAGCTATATAAACATTACAAATCAGATTTTGACAATTTTTGCCAAGTCTGAAGGTCTCTAAAAAATAAAGTGTATCATTTGGTGTTGGGGTCTGGGGAGACCCAGCAGAATGGTTTTGGGTGACTCGAGGTCAAATTTGGCCCAATCAAGATCCATCTTTGACTTTAGACGCCCCTCCCCCACCCCCTTCATCAACTGCAGAGCCGTATAATAGAAGAGTTGAGAGGATGCGACGAGGAGAGCTTGGACTGTTCCGGGATCGGCCGGAAGAAGGAAGTGAAGTTGGAGACGCGTGGCAGAAAGTTCACAGAGAATCGGAAATTCGGATACATACAGAAACGGTAGCATTGGACTGTTATTTTGGCGGATTTGCATAAACTGTACATTGAGTGTTTCATCATGTCAACCAGCTCAGATGGTAGCCAAAGAAACAATATGGAATGGATGATAGCCAAAGCTGCGAAGAAGAAAAGATCTTTGAGAGACAGAGATAGTTCAGTAAGAGCTCGAAGTTGGTCGGATTGGTCGGGTGAAGCAGACGAGGCTAAGCAAAACAAAAAATCAAGAGTCAGTCAAAATGACAGTCAAGCAATGTTGAATAAAGAAATAGAACACGAGTGGAAAGTGGTAATAGAATTCAATCAGGATGGTGGGCATTACCACCCGATTAAACTTACCAAAGCAATTGAAAAAGAGATTGGAAAAATTTAATTTGCTAAATTCATGAACAATAAGCGGGTATTGATACATGCCAATAACAAACAGCAGCAGGAAAAGATTCTGGGAATGAACTCACTGAATGGGGAGAAAATGAAGGCGCATGTTCCAGGAGCAATGGCGAAACTGAGAGGAGTAATCTCAGGAGTACCATTGGACATGTCAATGGAAGATGTGAAAAGTGAATTAAAAGGAGGCAAAATAGTGGAAGTCACAAGGCTTAAAAGCAAACGGGATGGTACACTCAAAGAAACATTATCAGTTCTCATTCAGTTTGAGAGAATCTTACCTAAGGCAGTACAAATGGGATATTTGAACTTCATGGTTAGGGAGTACATCCCCAAACCTCTCAGGTGCTACGCATGTCAACGAATGGGGCACACAGCGCAGCAGTGTAAAGGACAGCTAAGGTGTGCGAGATGCGGAGGAAAACATGAGTATGGAAAATGTGAAAAGGATGCAAAGGTTAAATGTTGTAACTGCGGAGGAGATCACAGTGCTGCGTTTGGAGGTTGTGAAGTGCAGAGAGAGGCCAGAGAGGTGCAGAGAGTTAAGATTACAAACAAAGTTTCATACGCAGAAGCAATAAAGAAAGTAAGGGGAACAGTAACAATCAATAAGAACCCTAGTGGAATGGAGCAGAGCATTACAATACAAAATGTCAGGAACACACCAAAAAGTAATCTTCAAATCCAACCCCACAGCGCCACCAAGAGTAAAGAGGATGATGATGTTTTAGGAGTGAAAAAGGTGAATTTTGTGGTATTTATATGCCATACTGTAAATGTTGCATTGCAGTTAAAAAAGAAAAGTGATAGAATCAAAGCCATTGTGGAGGCAGCTGGAAAATTCCTTGACATGAAAGATATTAAAGCAGATCAGATACATGCAATGCTAACTATAAATGGAGCTGGGGAAAATGAAAATCAGGATGAGGGTTAGATCCTTAATCATGGTGCTGCACATACTACAGTGGAACGCAAGAAGCCTCATAGCTAATGGTCAAGAATTCAAGAAATATATATATGATCTAGAGGTAGTCCCTGAGGTAATATGTGTGCAAGAAACCTGGTTACGACCTCAATTAGACTTTGTCATTCCAGGATTTAGCTGTATAAGGCATGATAGAGATAATAATCAAAATGGTGGAGGGTGTGCCACGTTTCTCAAAGATGGTGTGGCATATAGGGAGGTGCAATCTCCTGATGATATAGAGTGTATTATAGTGGAAATCTGCAACCCTAGGAAACAAGATAACATTAGGATAATCAATTTATACAACCCATGTAAAAATCTAACCACTGATATATTTAAAGAAATAGCAGGCAATAAACATAGGAAGGAAGTTTGGTGTGGTGATTTCAATGCACACAACAGTCTATGGGGCAGCAAGGCAAGGCAAGGCAAGGCAAGGCAAGTTTATTTATATAGCACCTTTCAACACAAGGTAATTCAAAGTGCTTTACAAAAATGGAAGACATTTTAAAAATGGCATTTAAAATCAGTCATTAAAAAGGAAAGATAATAAAATAAACATTAAAAGAAAAAATACATGGATAAAAGTTAAAAGTTACAGTGCAGTTTAAGATGTGAATAGTTCAATTAAAAGCAGCGGCAAAAAGAAAAGTCTTCAGCCTGGATTTAAAAGTAGTAAGAGTTGCAGCGGACCTGCAGGTTTCTGGGAGTTTGTTCCAGATATTCGGAGCATAATAACTGAATGCTGCTTCTCCATGTTTAGTTCTGACTCTGGGGACAGAAAGCTGACCAGTCCCTGAAGACCTGAGGGTTCTGGATGGTTCATAATTTAGCAGTAGGTCAGACATGTATTTTGGGCCTAAACCATTCAAAGCTTTATAAACCAGCAACAATATTTTGAAATCTATTCTTTGACACACAGGAAGCCAGTGTAAAGACTTCAGAACAGGAGTGATGTGATCCACTTTCTTAGTGTCAGTGAGGACTCGAGCAGCAGCGTTCTGAATCAGCTGCAGCTTTCTAATAGATTTTTTAGTGAGGCCTGTAAAGACACCATTGCAGTAGTCGAGTCTACTGAAGATAAAAGCATGGACAAGTTTTTCCAAATCCTGCTGTGACATTAGTCCTTTAATCCTAGATATGTTCTTTAGGTGATAGTAGGCTGATTTAGTAACTGTTTTAATGTGACTGTTGAAACTCAGGTCAGAGTCCATGACTACACCTAGATTTCTGGCTTTATCTGTTGTTTTGAACATTGCAGACTGAAGCTCAGCGCTAACTTTTATACGTTCTGCCTTGGCTCCAAAAACCATTGCCTCAGTTTTATCTTTGTTTAATTGGAGAAAGTTCTGACACATCCAGTCATTGATTTGTTCAATGCAATTACTCAGTGTTTGAATTGGAGCATAATCTCCTGGTGAAATTGTTACGTAAATTTGTGTGTCATCCGCATAGCTATGGTAACTTATTTTGTTGTTTTTCATTATCTGAGCCAGTGGTAGCATAGATAGATAGATAGATAGATAGATAGATCGTACTTTATTGATCCCAAATTGGGAAATTGTTTTTGTTACAGCAGCATAAAAGGCATTTTACAATAAAACAAAATATACAAGAATAGAAATAAAATAAAATAAAATATAAAATAAAATATAAAATATACATGTCAAAATACAAAATAGAAAATATACATACAGATATTATATATATATATATATATATATATACAAATATACAAATATATATATATTCAAAATATATGGAATTATGGAGTATTAAATATGAAACAGATTATGTGTGAGTAAAATGTACAAGGTGGTTTTATTTCTAGAGAAACTATGGAGCAGAGAGTTCTCTTCCAGCCAGAGGTGATTTGTTGTACAGTGTTATTGCAGTGGGCAGGAATGTTTTCCAGTATCTGTCCTTGTGACAGGGGAGCTGCAGCAGTCTGTTGGAGAAGGAGCTCCGTTGACTGTCCAGCTGCAGGTGGAGAGGATGGGTGGGGTTATCCATGATGGACAACAGCCTGTTCAGTGTCCTCCTCTCCACCACAGCTTCAAAGGGTTCCAGCTTGATGCCGATGACTGACCCAGCTTTCCTGATCAGTTTATTGATCCTGCAGGTGTCACCGGCTCTGATGCTGCCCCCCCCAGCAGACCGCAGCAAAGAAGAGTGCACTAGCCACCACAGACTGATAGAAGATCTCCAGCATCTTACTGCATACGTTGAAGGATCTCAGCTTCCTCAGAAAATAGAGTCTGCTCATCCCCTTCTTGTACACAGCGTCAGTGTTGATCCTCCAGTTCAGCCCATTGTCTAAGTGCACTCCCAGGTACTTGTAGACCTCCACAACTGCCACATCCTCTCCCAGAATGCACAGGGGCAGAGGAGGAGATGTCCTCTTCCTCCTGAAATCAATGACCATCTCTCTGGTCTTGGCCACATTCAAAAGCAGATGATTTCTTCCAGTCCACTCAACAAAATCACCCACCAGCGCTCTGTACTCCTCCTCCCGTCCATCCCTTATACACCCTACCACTGCAGAGTCATCCGAAAACTTCTGCAGGTGGCATGACTCTGAGTTGTATAGAAAGTCAGAGGTGTATAAGGTGAACAGGAAAGGAGACAGCACAGTCCCCTGTGGGGCTCCAATACTACCAACCACCACATCAGACAGCACACTGCCCAGCCGGACGTACTGTGGTCTGTCCGTGAGGTAGTTGGTAATCCAGGAGATGGTGGACGAGTTTACCCTCATAGCCTGCAGCTTGTCACTCAGTAGCCGAGGCTGGATCGTGTTGAATGCACTGGAGAAATCAAAAAAGGTGATTCTCACAGTGCAACCCGATCCATTCAGGTATGAGTGAGCACGCTGCAGCAGGTAAATAATGGCATCGTCCACCCCCAGGTGAGGCTGGTAGGCAAATTGCAGAGGGTCAAGGAATGATCTCACCTGCGGTCTGAGATGGGCCAAGACCAGTCTCTCAAGCACCTTCATCACATGAGATGTGAGTGCTACAGGGCGATAGTCATTGAGCCCAGAAGGAGTTGTCTTTTTAGGGACCGGAACAACGCATGATGTCTTCCACAGCACCGGGATGGTCTCCAAGTGCAGGCTCAGGTTGAATATATACTGGAGAACAGGAGCCAGCTGGCGTGCACAGGTCCTCAGGACCCTGGGGCTGATACCATCAGGGCCAGCAGCCTTGCCTTGGTGGAGTTTTTCCATCTGACTCTGGACCTGTCCTGTGCTCACAGTGAAGCGGGGGGGGGGGGGCTTGATGGAAGGGGGGATAGAGGGGGGGGGGGGCTGGGGCAAGATGAGCAGAGGGGGGGGGGGGGGGGGTCAGCGGCAATGTGAGCAGAGGGGGGGTGCAGAAGCCAGGCTGGGTGGTGGAGGAGAGGTGTGAAGTGTAGGTGGTGAGCAGAGGGGGGATGTTGACGCCAGGCTGAGAGGAGGAGGTGAGGTGAGAAGAGGAAGTGGAGGAGACAGCAGCGGGCGGAGAGCTAAACCTATTGAAGAAGGTGTTCAGCTCGTTGGCCCTCTCCAGGGTGCCCACAGTCAGTCTGTCTCTCCCTTTGAAGCCAGTGATAGCCTTCATCCCAGCCCAGACATCCCTGCTATTGTTCAGCTGGAGCTTAGTCTCCAGCTTCTTCCTGTACGAATCTCTGCCCCTCCTCAAATTGTCTCTCAGTTGATGCTGGACACTCTTCAGCATTGATTTGTCCCCAGACTTATAAGCTTCCTTTTTCTTATTTAAAAGAGTTTTCAGGTCACTAGTAATCCAGGGTTTATTATTGGGGAAACAGTTGACAGTTTTAGCCGGTAATATTGTTTGTTCACAGAAGTTGATGTATTCTGTGATGCAGTCAGTCATATTATTGATGTCCTCTCCATGTGGCACACAAAGCACGTCCCAGTCAGTGGTCTCGAAGCAGTCCTGTAGAGCCTCATTAGCCCCTGGAGTCCATTTCCTCACAGTCCTGGTGGATACAGGCTGCCTCTGCACCAGTGGGACATATTTAGGAGCCAAAAAGACGAGGTTGTGGTCAGATCTGCCCAGGGGGGGGAGGGCAGTGGCACAATATGCATTCTTGGTATTAGCATATAGAAGATCCAGAGTATTATTTCCCCTGGTGGGGCATTTCACATACTGAGTGAATGTAGGCAGAGATTTGTCCAGTTTTGCACGGTTAAAATCCCCAGTTATTGTTATGAATGCATTTGGGTGAAGAGTTTGGAGTTTGGCCACAGAAGAGTGAATGACGTCACCAGCCACCTCCGCGTCCGCGTTCGGTGGAATATAGACAGCAACTACGATGACAGAATAAAGTTCTCTAGGTAGATAAAATGGACGTAATCCCACAGCTAGCAGTTCAATGTCCGGGCTACAGAAACGCTCCTTCACAGTAACATGTCCAGGATTACACCATCGTTCGTTCACATACAGTGCAATCCCTCCTCCTTTCTTTTTACCGCTCAGAATAACGTCCCTGTCCGCCCGAACACTCGTGAAGCCGGGGAGAGCCGTGTTATTATCCGGGATGAGCGAGTGCAACCAAGTCTCGGTAAAACACATGATGCTACACTCACGGTATTCCCACTGCGTCTTCGTCAGCACGCGGAGCTCGTCCATCTTATTCCCCAAAGACCTCACGTTCCCCATTATGATGGCCGGTACACAGGGTTTGTACCTCATCTTCTTCTTCATCCTCAGCTTGGCCCCAGCTCTGCAGCCCCGCTTGAGCCTCCGAAGCTCCTCCGGGATGTCATGCCTGGCTCCGGGCAGCAGCACGGGTCGGCACAGCGCAATCAGCTGCTCACGCGTGTAAACAATGCCATCACTCCTCTGAGCATGGCTCTCCGACACAAAAAGTGAAAAAAGTAGCAGAAGAATGACCAGAAAACGTTCGAAGTAAAACGTGGCCATAGTTCGCTGCAAAACAAAATAAATATCCAAAGAAAAAAGTACAACTAAGAGAATAAAAGTAAACAAAAAGACAAAGAACAATAAAACACCGGGAGCTGCATGCAACAGGCAGCCACCAGCACGGCGCCTTACTTGGTTTGTGATGTAGATGTGTAGATGTGATGTGATGTGTAGATGTGATGTAGATGTAGCATGTAGATGTTAAAGAGAAGAGGCCCCAAGATGGAGCCTTGAGGTACCCCACATGTCATATTTGTCAACTCAGATGTGTATTTACCTATAGAAATAAAGTTTTTTCTGTCCTTTAAGTAGGACTCAAACCAATTTAGAACTGTTGCCGAAAGTCCCACCCAGTTTTCTAGTCGGTCTAGTAATATATTGTGGTCAACAGTGTCAAATGCAGCACTGAGATCTAATAATACTAACACTGAAGTTCTGCCACTGTCTGTGTTTAAGTGGATGTCATTGAAGACCTTTACAAGAGCAGTCTCAGTGCTGTGGTTTGGACGAAATCCTGACTGGAACACATCCAAACAGTTATTTAAATGCAAGAAGTTACTCAACTGTTGAAATACTACTTTTTCAATGATTTTACCTAGAAATGGCAGGTTTGATATTGGCCTGTAATTGTTCATTACAATTATTGTTCAGCAACCATACAGACAGTAACGGAAATATAGTGGAAGAAATGCTGGAGGAAAGAACACTAGTATGCCTTAATGATGGACATGGCACAAGAGTAGATGTACACAGGGGGAAAGTATCATGCCTGGATCTGACATTAGTGTCAAACTGTTTGGTTCATACATGCGAATGGTTTGTTTTGAATAAATCCACAGTAGGAAGTGACCATTATCCAGTGCTTACTAAAATGAATACTAATGTATATATATACAGGAAGGAGGTGCAATAACCAGGTGGTGCTTTGCTAAAGCTGATTGGGGGAAATTTAGGATATGGTGTGAGGAGTCGGTACACCTGCTAACATCAGAGGGAAGCATAGAGGTCATTACAAGCCAAATAACGCAACATATTCTAAATGCAGCAGAGAACAGTATACCCAAAACAACAACCAAGGGTAGGAAGAAAGTGGTGCCATGGTGGAATGAGGAATGCAGCAGGGCTATTAAAGAGCGAAATAATGCATTTAGAGAATTAAAGAAAAACATGACACAAAATAATGTTATAGAGTTTCAAAGGAAAAGGGCAGCTGCTCGAAGGACAATCAAATACACAAAAAAAAGAACATGGAGAGAATTTTGTTCTACCATTGGCAGAGGAGTAAAATTAGGTGATGTCTGGTCCATGTTTAAGCGGATGAGTGGGAAAAGGAAATCCATTAAAATTCCAGCTTTGGTTGATGGGGAGAGGCTGGCAGTGACAGATAAAGAGAAGGCAGACATGTTAGGAAGGACACTTGCAGCAGTACATAGCGGGGAACATCTCAGTGATATTCATAGGCAGCAAAAACAGCAGTTACTAGCAGAGAATGAAAACGTGAAGGAGAAGAGACAGGATAATAGGTCAGCTCTTGATGTGGAATTTACAATGTCAGAACTCAAAATAGCCTTACAAGGTACAGGTTATACAGCCCCAGGACAAGACCAGCTATGTTATGCTATGTTTAGACAGTTGCCTATGGAAACTATGACAATGGTGCTGAGTCTTTTCAATAAAATCTGGAGAGAAGGAGATATGCCAAGTTTGTGGAAAACAGCAGTCGTGCTACCATTCAATAAGCCAGGGAAAGATACAGCTAACCCTAGTAACTACAGACCAATAGCTCTTACATCACACCTATGTAAATGGATGGAAAAGATCATTGTCCGTAGGCTCTCACATGTACTGGAGCAGAAAGGGCTGCTGAGTAGTTTTCAGAGCGGATTTCGTAAAGGGCGGTCCACAATAGATGCTTTAGTAAGAGTGAGTAATGATGTGGAAAAAACATTGAAAATGAAAGAGATAATGGCAATAGTGTACTTTGACATTGAAAAGGCGTATGACTGTATGTGGAGGGATGGGTTACTGATCAAATTGAGTAGAATGGGTATTGGAGGGAGAATGTACAATTGGGTAAGGGCCTTTTTAACAGACAGGACATTTAGAGTAAAGGTTGGAGCAGATATTTCCAACTATTTTGAAATAGAAAATGGTATTCCCCAAGGGAGTGCAGTCAGTCCAATATTATTTAACATCATGATCAATGATATATTTACATGTTTAGACACATGCATTCAATCGGCTCTATACGCAGATGATGGGGCTATTTGGATGAGGGGAAGAAATGCCCCATACGTAATGGAGAATATAGCTAGAGCGATTAAAAAAGTGGAGAGGTGGTCATATAACTGGGGATTCAAAATGTCAGAAAGCAAGTCCTGCTACATGATATTCACAAACAAACGCAAGATTGATGGCAACAGCTAACACTATATGATCGTCCAATGACAAAGGTGAATGAGTTCAAATACCTAGGACTGTGGTTTGATAGCAAATATACATGGAAAATGCATATTAAACAAGTGGAAACAAAATGCAAAAAAGTATTAAATTTATTGCGAGCTGTAGCTGGATGCAACTGGGGCGCAGACAAACAAGCATTAATAGACATTTACAGATCAATTATGAGGTCCACAATAGATTATGGTTGTATAGTGTATGGAGCAGCAGCAAAAACATCGCTTTTAAAAATTGATAGAATACAATATAAAGCATTGCGGTTGTGTATTGGAGCGATAAAGTCATCCCCTATCAATGCAGTTCTGATAGAAGCAGGAGAGACACCTCTGGAGATCAGAAGAGAGAAATTTGCTCTGTCATACTGGGTCAGGCTACAAGGAAGTGGAGAAGAAAATATTTCAAACAGAATATTACAGGATTGCTGGGAATATGCAAAATTCCAGGGACGTGGGTTTGGCTGGACGAGTAAGGAGAGAACGAGGGCATATGGAGTGGACAATATCACGTTTGCCAAAGCAACCCCATTTAGCAGTGTTCCCCCATGGCTTTTCCCAGAAGCTAAAATAGATATGAGTATTGTAGAAAGGAAAAAAGAGTGGCAAGTAAATGAAGTGGGAATTAAAACAAGTATGTATCTGAATGAAAAGTATTACAATTGCCTACAAATGTACACAGATGGTTCTAAGAACAAGGAAGAGTGTGTTGGAATTGGTATATACATCCCAGAATTTAAAATATCTATTTCAAAAAGAGCGTCTGATCAATTATCAGTGTACACAGCAGAAATGCTGGCAGTAATAATAGGATTACAGTGGGTTGAAGAGGTCAGACCAGATAGGGTGGTGATGTGCACAGATTCATTGTCCATATTACAAAGCATACAATCAACAACAACTGCCAGAGAAGACATTCTCATAGAACTGAATCATAGCCTGTTAAGATTGCACAGAGGCGGCATAGATCTGCAGTTCTGCTGGGTGCCTGCACATGAGGGGGTGAAAGGGAACGAGTATGCTGATAAATTAGCAAAAAGTGCACTACAAAAGGAAATAACATTACCAGTTCAACTTGGAAAAGGAGAAGGAAAAGCAGTAATTAAGAAGAAAGGGATGGAGATCTGGCAGAAAAAGTGGGAGAAAGACCAGAAAGGCAAAGAATATCACAAAGTACAAAAGACAATTACAATTCATATTTATAAAGAAAGAAACAGAAGGGAGGAAATCACGATCGCTAGACTCAGAATAAATCACACAGCATTGAATGGTACGCTGTATGTCATGGGGAAAAGTGACAGTGACAAGTGTGGGAACTGTGGAGTAAAAGAAGATGTAGAACATATCTTGATACATTGTGACATATATAAAGCGGAAAGAGAAAAACTAAAGGCTAAAGTTTTAGAGGCAGAGAGGGAATGGAGTGTGGTTGGTATTTTGGGAACAAAAGGAGAGGGAGTAAGAGCTACCAGAAAGGCACTGTTTACATTCTTGAGTGAAACTGGGGTAGGAAAAAGAATTTAACATTAGGTCAAGAAAGAACATAGATTTTTATTTTTGTTTTATTTATTTCATGTTTTGTTTTTTGTTTTTTGTTGATTTATTTATTTATTTTGATTAGATCATAGGTTAAAGAGTTGGTATGATATGATGATTCATACTCATGTACAGTAGGTGGCGGTATGCACCTTTTAAGTTGTTTGCAATCCGCCAAAAAACGAAGAGAAGAAGAAGAAGAAGAAGAATAGAAGAGTTACGACATCTCCGTTCACTCTGTCAATCAAGCCCCCAGGAAGTGCGCCGGACTCTGATGAAAATATTCGTGCTGGCCAAACGGCGATACTACACTTCCTTTTGGTTGCCAGGCCCGGAAACACTTTTTCCCATTGACTTACATGGGGAAAGAGTGGTCTGTAAATCGTTGGATAATTTTTTTTAAACTAAATAAACTACCCAGTATGAACACTTGTATAGCCCTTATTAAAAACATTCGTTCCTCAAGTTGTAAAAATGTGCTAATAAGAGAGTTATTTCCCTCTGCATTATGAACGCGCATCTAACCCACGGGACCGCGCCGCCCGGCACGTTCATGTTACGTGTTCAGCACTAGTACGCGTTTATCTTTACCCATGGATGCACAATAAGAACGGACCCATATCGCCTTACTGCCAGCCCACGGAGCTGTAATAATGGATATATTGCACATGTTTGCTGTAATTCATCATTTGTAAAATATTATACTACATAGGCTGTATGATTAAATCTTGTACCGTAAATGTTGTATTAAATAAAGTTAATATTACCGACGTAGATTAACGTCCCTGTAGTTTCTTATTGCACAAAGAAGCTTATTGCACTGTATATATATATACAGTGCAATAATTCTTTCATGCTAAATGAAGCTCTGTTGCTTGGATATCACTAGATCCTGTTACAGCGTATTATAAAAGTACATAACGATTGATGTGTAAATTAGCATAATTACTAGCTAACCGCTAGCTGTTAACTGCCGCCTCGTTAATATCAAATCTATCATAATAACAAACCATTACCATGCTGTCATGAACGTGCGGTGCTGTTACGTGTACGCAAATTGACGTGCTTGATGTGAACGAGCATTTTGGGGGGCATGGTTAAAGTTGCGCATGCGCTATGAGCGCACATACTGGTACTTCTCAGGCATGCTGGGTAATCTGTGACGTTTCGCTCTCTCAAAAGTTGGGCCATTTTATCATCATGCGCGAATGAGCAACTCTCATAGGAATGAATGAGGCCCCGCCTCCCACGCTGTATCCAGTTCTTATTATACATCCATGCTGTCAATGGACCAGTTTTTTTTACAGTAATGGCGGATCGTGCAGCCGTCAATAGTTCCCCGGAAGTTAGCTTGCCGCTGACTTCCGGGGAACTTTTGCGACCAGCAACACAGTAGAGTTGCAGCATAATAGACCGTTCGTGATGGACTTTTAAAGGTAAGAAGACGTTTAAAGATTTATATTGCAGATATTATCAGCACATCTGAGTCAAATGAACATGTGTATTAAAGGATGTTAGTGGATTATCCCTAAATCAGTAGATTTAGGGAACGTTTACAGATAACAGATTAGGCTAGGATACCGGATAAAGTTAGCAACACACGTTAACCATGAACAGCTATTAATCCGTTCTCCTAATGTTATTTCATCCAACGTTGTGGAATTAGAGAAAAAGGGCTTCTAAACGTGATTTTTTTGTGGGGTGGAGGAATATAATATTAGTTAAATATAACATTGGGGCACGTGTGATTGTAATGAGTGGAGGTGGAGAAATTACGATCTCCATTTTGGGGTAGGCCTACAAACTAGTATAATAAAGTTAACGTTACACAATAATAAGGAAGAGAGCTATGTGTGTGATACATCGCTATTGATATGAATTTAGAGTGCATATTTGAGACTTCCAAACAGTAAACAAAAACGTAACTTATGGGTGAGTGTTTTTAGTGTATTCTGTTGATTATTACCTGTTTGTATTATATTGCAGCTCAGCTGATTTTGAAATGATGGCAAAGTGAGAGTGAAAACACAAGGTAAATGCAATACTACTGTTGTATATAAGTAAGCATACTAAACATGTATTCTATCACTGTATTATATAAGTAATCTTGTTAGTGTATATTAGTAACCTACTGTATGGCAGGTGGAAGGGCAGTGATGTTACAGGTGGAGGACTTACTGGACATGTATACACTCATTACATACTGTACGTAAAATACGACCAAGAATGTGAGACAACTTTATACAAATTCATATCACATCCATTACTGATGCCATTTGTCATACTTTGTTAAACTCACAAATAATAAAGTTCCATAACTTCAGTTGGAAACAAAGACCACACCTTATCTCCCCAAGGCAATTTCCCATCCAATAGGTGTGCTATATAGGTGTGTATAACCCTTTCTCCTGTCTGTTTCTCCCTCTTTCAGCACAAGAACCAGAGGGGGATTCAATAGAGCCTGAATACCTGCACTGAGACCCTCACCCTGCACCTTGAGTCTCAAGCCTTTCCCTGTTATTTGTATTAAACCAAACATTAAGCTTCCCAATGGTGTGGTCTTCGTTTTGTGGAAAAAGTGCAAATGCAGTGTTTGAATATGATTACCTCACATATTTTGTTGCGGCTGTCTGTTTTGATTGTTAAATTGCTCCTGCTGACTTGAGCTAGCCATTTTTCCCTCCTCTCTGTGTCAGTGGGGAAGCCGTACATTCTGATTCTTACTCCTTTCTCTGAGCGATTGGAGCATCCCCAGGCAGCACAGCAAACCATGGTGGAGACGATATGCCAGGACAACACGGAGGAAAAGGCACAGACAAACTGCATGACATGCTATTCAATGTTTATTAAATTCCATGTATTTACAATGGATGTTCCTAAAACAACACTTTTAACGTCATAATCGTGTTGCTGCTAGTCCATTGATAGTCACCTGTCCTTTCTGAAAGTCATAAAGAGTACATTAGTCATTTAGATTACTTATGTCCTCAAGTACCATGGGATTACTGAAACCACCATGAATTAAAAAAAAATGGTAGAAATTAATCTAATCTAAATTTTGAAGCATTCCTTACCATCCCCTCCCTCTAAATATATCAATAAACATTAGGAAGTGATGCTCCTGACTACCATACCTGTTTAAGAAGATAATATTTGTTTTAAATAATTCAAAGCAATACACAACAGCAACAGGCTCTTTAACCAAGGCAACAGCCTAACATGTATATGTTAACAAGTAAACTAGCTGTTCACACTTCCTAATATTATCCATAAATATTAGCAGATTCTATTTATTTTTTAAAACATATTGATGTAAATACATACACATATCGGTATGTTGTATAAATATTGCAAATCAAGACCTTTATTCACTACTTATTACCAAAAATCGTAGTTCTATCTCCGGTAATCATGCATTCATATGTCCCGCCACGAACTTCCGGGGAACTATTGACTCTCCCTGAACCACGTGACGATCAAGCATTTTGGACTTCCGCTGTCGTAACTCTTCTATCTATATGGCGCTGCTCAGTTCTGTCTACAATTCATTGTTTTGGGTGAACTGTTCCTTTGACTTATATCCAATATATGCGTATATAAATGAAGATGAATGCTTGGTAACCTGTGGTACTGCATGACGGAGTTGTAGTCGTATGGTGTGTTCAGGTTCAGCGTGTTTATCTTGTTGAAGGCGTACGCCCAACCTGAGAGGACGAGAATCACAACGAGGGTCAGAAAACACAGAAAATGAACTTCACCCCATTCCTCAGATCATTGTGAAGTTAGTTGTGTATTAGATGAGTGTAAAACATGAAAGGGTTGATCAATACAGGATTTAAAGTGACATTATTTGGCTGTGATTTCAATGTATTCCCATGGAGTTGCATCCATTATGAATGCAACTAACAGTAAGTCAATTTAGCATGATTTACTTTTCATCAGTGTTCAAATTAGATTGGATTTGTTCTGAGTAGAATGATATAAATGCAGAGTTTTCACTTTCTGTTTTGCTGAATGGGAAACAGAATCTCTTAGCTCACCAAAAAGCTGACCTTAACACCAGTGCCTAGATCTACAAAATGTCACCCAAAGACACAAGTATAAACCAAGGAGAGACTCAAGGGGCGGACAAAAAGACAACAATCAGATGCAAAAGAGCTGCGAGAAGACCAAAGAAACTACAAAGACATGAAAAACAGCTGCAAAACGACACGAAGAAACTATGAAAAGTGTGAAAATAACAACAGATACATAAAGAAACTCCAAAGAGAGTCAAAATGACTGTGATATGTTTTCAAAGACTCAAAATGACTACTAAGGCACTCAGAATGACCACAATGGTACACATAATGACCACAATAAGACAAGACATGTCCACAAAGTGGCACAAAGAGAAACTTAATCACCACAAAGAGACACTAAATGACTGCAGAGAGACAGTCAATTACCAAAAGAGACACTTAAGGCCCACAAAAGACTCAAAACGACTCTAAGGAGACTAATAAGGACTTAAAAGTTACACAAAATAGTCAAAACAACACACAAAAAGACTACAAAGAGACAGAAGGAGTCTACAAATACACTCACAATGGCCATAAAAAGACAAAACTTGACTACAAAGACACTCATTATTTCATATCTGGAGTTTTTGCACTTTGTATTTTATATTTCTTAAATTGTGTTCACTGTTGCCTGCATAAGGGACTTTGCCTCTCTTCAAAAGTTGACATGTGCTCTTCCTCAGAGTGACAGAAGAGCTCAAACTGTTCTCTGCTAATGTTTGTCCTGACGTCTCACTGTTTACCTTTCACTCTACAACAAGCGTCTTTGTCCGGAGGGATTTGAAGAATGAGTGGCACATACGCAGCACAAAGCGCAGTGTGCTGAGGAATCTGCTCTCCACTGAGGCGTGTGTTGTGTTCTCACTTAAGAAGAATGGTCTGAACGCACGCTGAGGAAACCAGTTCTCACTCACCTTGACTTTTTGTCTGCGTTCCAACTCGCATACTTTTCTCTTTTTAGTATGCTACCTGGAACTTTGAACCTCTTCCTCATACTTGTGTGCACGAAGGATTTTGGTCCAGGTTATCCAGAAAATACGGGGGTCAACCGGTGCAAACACTTCCATTCAGACATTTAAAGGGTTTCGATTTCCTGTATTGTCTTATATATTTGGGTGCATGTAAATGGTCTGCAAAGGCTGAAATCCCACAGTTCCCACTTTGTAACACTCGCGCTTCTATTGGCTAGCGCTCCAACACATTGTACGTGACAGGCTAAGGGGCGGGACATCTCTGAGCGGTTGACCAATCACAACAGAGCCGGCCAGCTAACCAATCAGAGCAGACTGGGCTCTGGTTTCAGACAGAGGGTGAAAAGAGGTGCTGCAGCACAGGCAGTATGAGAAACATAAAGAGGTTTTTGAACATTAAAGCATGGAGACATGTCACAGTAGAGACACTACATACTGATATACACCTTAGCATCAGCAGGAGAGGACTCTTTAAAGTAGAGACACTACATACTGATATACACCTGAACATCAACAGGAGAGGACTCTTTAAAGTAGAGACACTACATACTGATATACACCTGAACATCAGCAGGAGAGGACTCTTTAAAGTAGAGACACTACATACTGATATACACCTGAACATCAGCAGGAGAGGACTCTTTAAAGTAGAGACACTACATACTGATATACACCTGAACATCAGCAGGAGAGGACTCTTTAAAGTAGAGACACTACATACTGATATACACCTGAACATCAGCAGGAGAGGACTCTTTAAAGTAGAGACACTACATACTGATATACACCTGAACATCAGCAGGAGAGGACTCTTTAAAGTAGAGACACTACATACTGATATACACCTGAACATCAGCAGGAGAGGACTCTTTAAAGTAGAGACACTACATACTGATATACACCTGAACATCAGCAGGAGAGGACTCTTTAAAGTAGAGACACTACATACTGATATACACCTGAACATCAGCAGGAGAGGACTCTTTAAAGTAGAGACACTACATACTGATATACACCTGAACATCAGCAGGAGAGGACTCTTTAAAGTAGAGACACTGCAGATAAAACTTGATTTAGTCTCGTACCGTAGTGATACACCTGAAAATGTGCATAATAGGGCGCGGTTTCAGACCCGATGCATATATAAATACACAAATGTTCCAAAACAAACATCTTTACCCCCGTTACAACACATGCTAGGTTAGCTAGCTAACTTGCAGCAGATCTGCAATAATATCGGAAGGAATCAAGCGATCACATTGTTAAAATAAGTCAATAAACATTTTTATTTTAGGTAAGTTTCCAACAACAGAGACAGTTGGCAAACTTTATAATCCCTGAACATCACTACGTGCTCCGGTCCCAACTGTGTGCGTCACTTTTTAGGGTCCGTGTTGTTTATTTAGTTTCTTTATTTGCAGCGTTTTGTTCTCTTTTAGTAAACGCTACACATGTTTCCTCAAGTTGGTGAAGATGTTTCTTCTCGTGGTCCATTGTAACGCATTTGCATCTGTAGGCCACCGTAAGGAAAGCACGCTTAAATGGAAAATGTGACCCCATGCAGAAGTACATCCTGGTATTTTGGCACTTAAGGGATGTTAGTACTGCTTCTTCTAGAGTTATTAGAGCTATTGTTTCTGTTCATTTCACACACAGCATGCACACACAATACTACCATGTTCTTTAGCTTTAAGGTTATTTGTATATAGTTACATTTGAATGTGTTGTAAATACTGTACATTTTTAATGCTAAATTGTTTCTTAAAAATACTTATTTTTTATTTTCCTTATATATATATTGTCGTGGCTTCCTTCCTTATTTTTCTATCAAGCCACTAGACGCCTTAAACAGACATTTTTAACTCGTTTTCTTTCCTTTATCTTTGTGTTACTTACAGATGAAGAGTTGCTTGGCCTCCGATGATTTTGATGATATGATGCGATGTGTTTGCTCAAAATAAAATAACTAACTTGTACACATGCAACAAAGAAAAGAGGCCTTTACAATAGTCAAAACAAATAGGCAAAACTCAAATAAAATAACAAACAACTTAGGTGTTCTTTCTTTCTTGAAATATAACTTAATAACTTAAAGGGTAATTGAACGGTTAAAAACTGTTCCTCGACGGCGTCTTTCTGACAGGTTGCTGCCCATCACTGTCACTTAAAGGAGGCGCCGTGGGAATTGTAGTCTTTCATAGTGTGTTGACTACAGACGTCACGATTAGGTGGCCTTTCTTATAAAAACTAAATACTGGCTCTAACATATATACTTTGCAACTTATTTCTTTAGATTGTTTATGTTCGCACCACCAGATACCAAAGCAGATTCCTTGTATGTTTAAACGTACCTGGCAATAAACTTGATTCTGATTCTGATGCATACTCTCTTATGCTTTGACCTCTTCTGTCTGGCCTTATATGAAGACAATTAAAGGACACGAACAACATGGCCTCTCTTCTGCCTGAAAGTAAAAGCAGTTCTGACATGTTGATGTTGTTCCCTCAGATATCTGCAGTGCCTCTGAGAGAGAGAGTCCCGACGTGTCGCCTCAGGGCAGAGAGAGAGACAAAGATTTCAGAGACGTGTCCATCACTGAGGAGCGGGAGGAATGTGGGAGATCAGGATGGAGACGGTTGAGATTGACTTTCACTGATCGACAGACGAGGAAAGAGCCACACATGACTTGAAAAGGAAAGTTACATTAGCTTGAGAATGCTTTTGTGTCCTCCCTGCTGTATTGTCTTCCTTCAAAATAGAAAATGTTCTTTTGTTTGTGCTTCAGTTGTGTTTATTTACACTGCATAACGATCTTTAAAGAAGGATCACTGTGTAGATGACACTGAGGATGATTGTGCAAGCTGTGTTTTAAATAGTATGTGAACATAAATGTGTTATTTCACTTGTTTTTCAGTGGCATTTCTGGATTGAGGCGTACATTTGAAACTTCTCATTCAAGTAAATGCTGATTTTCCATTTCCATTCTGAGGGAAACACAATAGTTTTAGTGGTGATGCTTAAATACCTGTGTCATTAAAGCAGTTCTGTAAAGGTGTGTTAGCAGGTCTCTCCATGTGAACTGTGAGGATGTGTCGCCCCCTAGTGGACAAACATCTACACTACATGCAGTCAAGATTTTTACTGTCGTTACATTCTGAGGTACTTTATTTTTATCTTGAATATGTTTTTATGTATTAATTTGTCATTCAAATAAAGTATACTGTGTTATTACCCCTGTCATTCATTCTATCAGAGTCCTTTCTGTACAAAGCCATCGTTGTTCATTCATTAAAAGCCGAGCAACGATCTGCAGAATGAAGCTGTTAATCAATATCAACATTAAACGTTCAAACACCTTCTTCTTTTTTTGGAGTATTGGAAGAAAGATGTGGAAAATCATCTTCACATTATTGAGGTTTTAATAAAGAAAATACCTTTTATTTCCTCGATTAGAGCGGAAATGTCCTCCTTGAGTTCTAGTCAACAAGACAAAGGCCCAATCCCAAACCACTCCCTCGACCCTACCCCTCCGTGACGGAGTGAACTCCGTCTGTAGCCACACTCGCAGCTGAATGAGGCTCCCTCCTGTCAGATGGAGGGAGTAAATACAGCGGCAAGCTTTGGGACAAACTCCCCTCTCTCCGGCAGAAACAGGAAATGCCGTAACTGTATGTAACAACGGTTTCAAATCAGCATCTCTTAGACAAAAAATGTAAATTAAGAACTCAAATAAAACTCCAAACATCTTTCATTGTGTTACTTTTTTGTACAGCTCTTTTAGTTTTAAACCTGATGTTTATAAGCTTCTTAGTTTTTGCAACAGTCTGTAAATATACACAACTTTATAATAAAATGCACACATTTACCTTTTTCTAGACTAAACACAGGTATGATAAAAACATATGAGGTTATCATGAGGTTGTTAACATCGCAATTTATCAGTGGATGTTTTCTAGAACTACTTGTAAACAGCGTGTTTCCTGACGGACACACACAGCGTGACTCCGGTCAGGTAGAGACCGGTCTCAAGTCAGCACCGATGCAGACACTGGGTGTTTCTCAATCGCGAGTACGCTTGCTTGGTAGCACATGTCTGACGAGCATCTTGCTTCAGAAGCGAGTCAAGAATACTTCCTGGCATTCGGAAAACGAAGTATGGAACACGCTAGCAAGTGTGCAGGTGTGCGTCATATGAGAGGCCCCGCCTTACATCTTCCGCCACAGATTTGGGGAAATTGGTCCGTGCGCAAAGCATTGTGGGGATTTTAAGACCGCGAAGTCTACTCATGTGCAGACTCGATATTTCTCCAAACGGAGTACGCCGGGCTCGGTAGATTTCCAAGTATACTGGAGATTGGAACAGTACTTCGGCGGCACTCGATGACGTAGTATGCTTGAAATAGTGGCTCTGAAGCAGCTTTACTCGCGATTGAGAAACACCCTCGCTGTTTGAGGGCTTGATAGCCCACTCCCCCTCCACACCTCTCCACACTCGTTGGTTTGGAACAGCACTTAATGTGGCGGACCCTCCGCGCGAACGCGCAAACGGAGGGGTAGTGTGTAGGGGTAGGGTGTAGGGCGTGGTTTGGGATTGGGCCTAAGAGATACATTCAATGATGCTAACACCACAAACACTGTGTGTGTGTGTGTGTGTGTGTGTGTGTGTGTGTGTGTGTGTGTGTGTGTGTGTGTGTGTGTGTGTGTGTGTGTGTGTGTGTGTGTGTGTGTGTGTGTGTGTGTGTGTGTGTGACCTAGCATCACTATCCTTATGGGGACCAAGAGTTGTTTACACAATCACGTGTGGGGACCCCATGAGGGGAATCATTAATTTTAACGTGGTGCACGGCCTCTCGGGTCAATATTTTTTATATTAAAAACCTGTTTAAAAACTCCTGTAGTAAAACCAATAAAAGTGTTGTTATGACCGGCCCGTTGGCCACAACAGGAAAACAAAGAGAGACGTTCAAGAGTTCCAAAAACCACGGCACTTTACAGTATTTGTGATCGTTCCAAACGCAACACCAAAAACAGGAGAGGATGGGCGAGGGGAAAGGATCACGGCCAGAGTCCTTCTGCAGCAGGCTTGGAGAGAGTCATGACGGCCATGTGACTCCGGGCAGCTGGGCTTAAGTAGCACCTCGGCTCCAGCCAGGTGGCCCCGGTCATGCTAATTGGCATCTTCAGCTCCACCCCATCGCAGGACCTGCAACACACCTGCACACTCACAGGCCCCAGGCTCTGGGGCCGTCACAGTTTATAAAAGCCCTGTTTGGTCTGTGTTAAAAAATGTTTAAGAAAATGCAATAAAAGGGATAAAAGAGAGCAGCGGCTGAAGCACAGAGCGTATGCGGCGGGGTTAAAACTTGTACTCCTGCCCCCCCGAGGGGGTCTCCCCCGGTGGGGTGTCCGAGGCTGCGTACCACAACATCTGGTAAAAGACCTGGTAAGTGGGTTAAAAACATCTGGCTAAAAGAACCGATGTTGACTTTGTTTAAAATCGGCATGCAGGTAAAATTAGTTAAAAAATGATAAATAAATACATAAAAGTGCTTTTAAAAATAAGTGCTGGTAATAAAAATCACATCAACCCAAATCTTAAAATATGTAAAATATAAAACAAATATGTAAAATGTAAAATATAAAATACACACGGGTTACTGGAGAGAGTATGTGTAAAAAAGCAGGAAATAAAAAAAAAGGATGCCTCAAAATAGTACAATAGGAGACCTTCAAGAATCATAATCTGTTTTTTTGCAAAGTAGGTTTACAAATACGAGGTTTACCCGCCGTCTGACTGGATGTTCAGGAAGTCTCTCTGGCTCGTACGTCTGACGAAGCGAATGCAGGAAACATTGTGGAAGGAAGTCAGGCCGCGCTCACGAGAAGCTGAGGAGAAAGAAACAAAGCACCTGTGGTTCAATGGAGGTCAAAGGAGGTCAAAGGTCACATTCAGGTTCTTAGACTTTTCCTCAGAGGTGGGAGAAATAAAAGTAGAAGTACTCAGATCTTGTACTTGAGTAAAAGTAGAAGTACTCAGATCTTGTACTTGAGTAAAAGTAGAAGTACCAGAGTGTAGGAATACTCTGTTACAGTAAAAGTCTTGCATTCAAAATGTTCCTCAAGTAAAAGTAGAAAAGTATTATCATCAAAATATAGTTAAAGTAGCGACAGTAAAAGTAGTCATTGTGCAGATTGGTCCATTTCAGAATAATATATATGATATGTTTTATAATGATTGATCATTAAAGTGTTCTCAAAGCTGGTAAAGGTGCAGCTAGTTTGAATGACTTTGTATACTGCAGGGTAGCTTGTGAATTTACTCCAGGTGGAACTAAAGTCTGATTTAACACTTGATTATATTTCACATCATTCATCCAGATCTGTGAAGTAACTAAAGGTATTAATTAAATGTAGTAGTAAAAGTAGCAAAAAATGGCACTTAAGTACAGACCCATTTTCAAACCGTCTGTTCAGGGAGGAGGAAGTGTCTCACCAGCTGCTCTTAAACAGGGACCATAACACAGCGTTGTGAAATATAGCTGACTGATTCTATAATTTAGGGTGCATTTCACATCAACAAAACAGTACAAAGAAAGTGTTCTTTCTCAATAGAACAATCAGTGGTTCAAGTTAGTATATTCCTCAGTGTAACATATCCACTAGTTGCAAAGCTTAAACATTTTTTTATTTTATTTTATTTTAAGGGAAAGGATGTTTTCACTACTCAGTTTGTCAACTATGTTACGGACAAACTTGATGTCATTACAATCATTTGATTAAGTCCTGCACTTCAAGTAAAATCAAATTTGAAAGGCTCTTGAGTCTATTCTACCATATATCCAAAGATTTTTTAAAGTTTAAAAAATAATTGTATTAAAGTTTTGTTTTTTCATGTGATATGTTCAGCACTGTCATTAAGTTTAGGGATATTTTGTATTATAAAACTACCATACAGGTCATTTTGATAGTTTTAAGAGATGTCATGTAAAACTCCAACCTGTGTAGATATACATTATACTATAAAGGATATCAGAAGCACTATTTTAGATATTTTAAATTTGAAAAAATGAGGTGCAACATAGTTATGAAAGTCAAACATTTGATGCAAATAACATAGTTGACTGGACACATTATTAACCATCAGCACTATGTTCATTTCAAGGCAGAAGTGCAAAATTGCATTGATAATGACGTGTAATGACGTCTACATGTCATACAAATTGTCAACTAGGTTACCTGTCAACTAAGTTACTACAGTTATTACAGTACTGGGTAACTCAGTTGACAGGTAACTTAGTTGACAATTTCCCTATTTTGACCCATCATTTCAATGGTAGGCCTTGCCTGGATGAACACATGTCATTTTCTTGAACAGGTTAACATCACATTTGAACATATAATTGAATTAAAATCATTAAACAATTGTAAACCATAACAATGTACGTAACATTGTTGATGGTCAATTAATATACTCATTGACAATGTGCTATTATACATAAAATATTGTAAAAAATTAGAGGACAATCACCACAGTGTGTTCAAAATGTCTGCCAAAGAGGAACATGGCATCATGTGATGCTGGTGACATGGTATTGGGACAAACCATTTTTGAGTTAAAGGGTGGAGTTCTGTTAGTAACATAGTTGACAGAACTTTTGCGGACATTCATATATTAAGATATTTAAATTATTTAAAGGAGGAAATCAATTAAAAATATGTTATTATTCTTTAGTATTTAGACTTTTGAAATAAAGTTTTATTTACTTTAATGGTTTTTATTCATTATTTTGAAACCAAGACACCCTCAACTGAAAAACGGACATAGCAAAAACTGACAATTTAAGAACATCATGACACATTTCAAGCTAAATAAAGCATAGGATGCACATAATGTTTGTGTGATATTATAACATGCTTTCCAATAATAGGCAAAATATGATATTTTTGAAGAAAATAGTTAGAATAATTATAATTATCATCAATGGACATGGAATGTACCCTAAATTGTAGAATCACTCAGCTATAAATCTCCAGATGTGTAAAGAGATGTCCTTTATGTATTGAGAACATATTCCTACTCATGCTCAATACACTATTTGAAAAGCCTCTTGGATCAGCTGTAAAATGCATCGTCACAAAGTTAAATAACAAGCCTCAATAGTTCTTCTTTCACTTCCTCTTTGCAAACTGCCACTGAGGTGGAACCACACTGTAAGAGAAGAGTTTCCATTTCCCAGAAATCAAAGCTGAAGTTTGTCTGAGCGACAGCAGAGCAGCAACCGAGACAAGTCTCTGTTTCTCTGAAGAAACACTCAACTGAATCCAGCAGCTTTTTATCAACAACACAGCAGGACTCTGCAAACACTGGTGAGTACACTACAGACACATCACTTACTAAATATTTAGTCAAAGTTGGATTAAAATCAGAATCTGACTGTATTACATCCATTTTACCATATAAAGAATATTATATAAATGTGTCAGTTAAGATAAAAACCTCAACATTTACATTAGCAACAGCCAACAATACAACTGCAATGTAAACTCTGGTTAAGTTAGGTTAGAGAGCATACAGTCAAAGCTAGCATTAGCTTATACTTATTTTCATATTTCCTGTATTTGAAAACATCTTTATAATTGACTTTATTAAACAAAGTAGAACCTAAATATTAGATTTGTTCTGGACTGTCCAAAGCAAGGGATCTGGTGTTGTGTTACAAATGTTGCTTATAAAAAGGCATGACAATTAGATATTTCATTTTATATAATTTGTACACACTGTGGTACGTAGCCTTGAGCTTTGAACCTGTTTCTGTAGTAACTGCTGTCTGCCTTTTGAAGCTGATAACGTTTACTGTTTTTTACTAGTATTAACTTCAGTGATGCTCAGCAGGAGGTTTCACTCCTCTGTTCAACAACGTGTTTAGTGTCACTACCCGATCTGCAGCCCTGCCCTATCTGCAGTGCGCATGTGCGAGATGGTCCGCCATATTTGACAACTACATACGGCAACTCTAATAGGACACTTGACACAGTGGCTTTTGGCAAAGCAGAAAAAGAACCGAGAGAGATGAGTTATTGTTATTACAACGTGACTTCACTATTATTTAACAACTCTTTTTATTGGGTTCTTTTATTTGGGGTTAAGTACATTGTCAGAATAAGTGAGAAATGGATTTAACTTCTGTTAGACAACTATCATACTGAATAAATATTTACTGTGAATGTATGCTAAAATGTATAGCATATAGCTGTCTAACAGAAGTTAAATCCATTTCTCACTTATTCTGACAATGTACTTAAGCCCAAATAAAAGAACCCAATAAAAAGAGTTTTAAATAATAGTGATGTCACATTGTAATAACAATAACTCATCTCTCTCGGTTTTCTGAGTTTTCTTTGTGTGCTTTGCCAAATGCCACTGTGTCAAGTGTCCTAGTTGGGTTGCCGTACAGAGTTGTGCAATATGGCGGACCATCTCGCACATGCGCACTGCAGATAGGGCAGGGCGGCAGATCGGGTAGTGACATTTAGATTAGATTAGATCAGATTACTCTATAGAGTGGCGAAGTCCCTCCCCTTCCGGTGGACCTCCATGGGACCTTATTTCGGAAAAATTATGTATTGAAGTCAATGGAGAGAGAAAGATTATCTTTCGATCCCGTTTGAATTGTGCCACGAATTACACATATGATGTTTTTCAATTTAAAAGATAATTTTGCAAGTCAAAAAAAAAAACACATTTGTTTGTGTGAAACGCTCAATGAACTACATCTCTGGTCTCACAGAACGATTGACTACCCTCACTATCACCGTTTAACATTTTGGGTTACTTCATGTTACTTCATGTTAAGGCTAATAAAAATGACAAGGCTGTAATGCTAACTAACGTGCTAGCTACTAGCTAGCTTGATCCAGACACTGCTGGTCCTTTCATCAGACGGGAAGCGAAAGAACGAGCAAGACCCATTGCTGGAATGAACAACCTGGTACTAAGCACACAGGCATCTTGTTAAAGTTATCTTATCTTAGCCAGCGCCATATAGATAGATTATATCTATATGGCGCTGATTTTAGCTATCTCTTAGTGGAGGAAAACAATTGTGACATCACTTACGCGACTCTGGGATTTGTAGTCTTTCTAGTTACGTATTTTTCATAGTCTTATATTTCAACAGTTTTACGACAAACTGTGACTTTTTTGACATGGAAATAATTTTTTAAGATTGACAAACATCATATGTGTAATTCATGGCACAATTCAAACGGGATCGAAAGATACGTTTTCTCTCTCCATTGACTTCAATACATTATTTTTCCGAAATAAGGTCCCATGGGGCGGAAGTAGATGGGCGTGACTTCGCCACTCTATTGTCATTACAAAATGCAAGCACAGTGTAACAAAATTAAGGACGGTCCAACCAGAGTGCAAAACAGTCAGTTATATACACAATTATCAGAAGTATGTACAAAATAAATGATACAAAAATAAAGGTAAATAGATGGGAAATGTATAAATAAGAATAAATACACAGATAATAATAAATACAGTGAATACAGTACTGTATATAAAACAGTAATGGACAAGGATGATTGCGCTTCAGCACAGCACACGACAACAACAACTAGTATTAACTTCAGTGATGCTCAGCAGGAGGTTTCACTCCTCTGTTCAACAATGGCAAAATCCCCCAACAGTATTAGAGCTAACACATTGTGTTTCTTAGAGTTTAAACTGAATGCTGCTATGATTTTCCAGATGTATTTATAATATTAACAAACAGAGAGATTTCTTTAACATTTAACAATAACAGTGTACTGCAAATTTGAGCAATCTTTCACCCTCCACATAATCATGATACATCAGCAGAGTTCAGTATCACCATCTATTTGACTTATAGCAAACAGATACAAGAGATTAAATCATATATACATTACAGTTTTTGTTTTTTTTCACACGTTCTGTCCACAGAGAGACATGTCTGCTGCCAGCTGTCTGCTGACTAAAGATCAGTTTCTGTGCTCCATCTGTCTGGATGTGTTCACTGATCCAGTCAGCACACCATGTGGACACAACTTCTGTAAAGCCTGCATCACTCAACACTGGGATACTAAAGTCCCCTATCAGTGTCCTAACTGTAAAAAGTTATTCCACACAAGACCTGAGCTGCTGGTCAACACTTTCATCTCTGAGATGGCTGCTCAGTTCAGACAGTCAGCTCAACAGAAAGCCAGCAGCAGCAGCTCAGAGCAACACGTTTTCAAACCAGCAGAAGTTCCCTGTGACGTCTGCACTGGAACCAGACTGAAGGCCCTGAAGTCCTGCCTGGTGTGTCTGGAGTCCTACTGTGAGACTCACCTGGAGCCTCACCTGACAAGGCCAGGCCTGAAGAAACATCAGCTGATCGACCCTGTGGAGAACCTGGAAGGCAGGATGTGTGTGAAGCACGATAAACTGCTGGAGCTGTTCTGTAAGACCGACCAGGTGTGTGTCTGCATGCTCTGCACCTATTCAGACCACAAGACACATGATGTTGTTCCTCTGAAAGAAGAATATGAAGGAAAGAAGGCTGAGCTGGGGAAGACAGAGGCTGAAATTCAGCAGATGATCCAGAAGAGACAACTGAAGATCCAGGAGATGAATGGCTCAGTGGAGCTCAGTAAGGAAGGAGCAGACAGAGAGATAGCAGATGGTGTTCAGGTCTTCACCGCTCTGAAGGAGTCTGTTGAGAGAAGCCAGGCCGAGCTCATCGACACCATCAAAGAGAAGCAGAGAGAGACAGAGGAACAGGCTGAAGGCTTCATCAAAGAGCTGGAACAGGAAATCTCTGAGCTGAAGAAGAGAAGCTCTGAGGTGGAGCAGCTGTCACGCTCTGAAGACCAGCTCCACCTCCTCCAAAGCTTCACGTCCCTGAACGCTGCTCCACCCACCAAGAACTGGACAGAAGTCAGGGTCCGTCCACCTTCATATGAGGGGACTGTGGTGAGAGCTGTGACTCAGCTGGAGGAGACGCTCAGTAAACAGATGAAGAAGCTGCTTGAGCTGAAGAGGGTCCAGCAGTATGAGGTGGAGGTGACTCTTGATCCTGATACAGCACATCCTGACCTCATCCTGTCTGATGATGGAAAACAAGTTAAACATAGAGATGTGAGGAAGAATCTCCCAGACAATCCAGAGAGATTTGATACTTGTGCTAATGTCTTAGCAAAGCAGAGTTTCTCTTCAGGAAGATTTTATTACGAGGTTCAGGTTAAAGGGAAGACTGACTGGACTCTAGGAGTGGTCAGAGAGTCGATCAACAGGAAGGGAAGCATCACAGCGTCTCCTCAGAAAGGTTACTGGACGATATGGTTGAGGAATGAAAATGAGTACAAAGCTCTTGCTGGTCCTTCAGTCCGTCTCTCTCTGAAGTCTCAGCCTGAGAAGGTGGGGGTGTTTGTGGATTATGAGGAGGGTCTGGTCTCCTTTTATGATGTTGATGCTGCAGCTCTGATCTACTCCTTCACTGGCTGCTGCTTCAAAGAGAAACTCTACCCATTCTTTGGTCCCTGTCTTAATGATGGTGGTAAAAACTCTGCCCCTCTGATCATCTCTCCTGTCAATCACACTGAGTAGAACAACATTTGATTTTCTACAGAAAGATTCACTCTCACTAAATGTAATACATGTGTTCAGAATTGTGTGTTCAAAAAGTGTTTCGTACTTGCAAATATAACTAGTGGAAGTAATGCACTCCTTTTTTATTAGTAAAATACTGTATAGACATATATATTTTTTATAATTTTCAATTGAGGGGAAAATGATGGGTCTCTGGTGTGTTTTAAAGGGGAAGTTCAGGATTGATTATTGAATGACAGTATATTGGTACAAAATGTATTGACAGTTACTTGGAGAATCAACAATACCTGATCATTAAACATTAGGTTGCAGTGGTTTAACAAACCAGGGAAATGAAAATGTTACATCTCAGCTGTCTGTTGTGTTATGTTAATTGTATTTCGTCCACCTCTCTGCACACTGCTTGTAAAGTTTGAACAAAGCCTCAATGGATTAAAAAAAAGGAACAAAGAATGTTATTTGTTGTGTTTTTTTAAATGTACTTACTGAAGTACAGTTTTCAATAGTTCTCAACTTAGGGAAAGTAGCTTAAAAAAATGTACTTAACTATTTCCATTTCTACTTAACTACATTTGTCTGATAGATTTGGTTCTTCTGAAGCTTTATAAACTATTTAAAACCCTCTTGGATCAGCTGATCATAGATATTAAGATTGCTGTATATGTTTGTTAGAAATAAGGCCATCAACTGGTTAGTTTAGCTTAGCATAAAGACTGGAAACAGAGGAAGACAAAGCCAGCCTGTCCAAAGGTAACAAAGTCCACCTATCAGCAGCTCTGAATCCAGTTTGTTTAATCCATACCAAATCAGAGGAGTGAAAACATCAATAAGACGTTTAACAGGGGATTATGGGTCGGGCTATTTCTTGACTGGGACCAAAACAAGTTGCCAAATTGTTTTTACATTTCACTTTTCGTACAGAGATATATTAAGTACACTTAAATGTGTATTTTGTCACTCACTATGTCCCCCCTTTTCCTAGTATATATGCTAAACTAAGCTAATCTAAGTGTCTGATGGCTGCAGCCTGTGTCAGTAAGAGCGGTCTGACTGGTTGGACTGCTTCTAATGATTATGATCTCATTCTTCACCTTGAACACACTCCAGCACTGCCTGTACAGGTGAGACTAACTGACTGCAAACGTCCCGTCTGACTGGGAGATAAATAAAGGGTTTTTTAAATATCAAAATTGCATGAAATATGCTTGTAAAGTCTATTTTATTAATGCCCTGTTTAGAAGATGGAGCTTATCATTTGAAATGTCATTATTTTTAAAGAGGTGGATGGTGAATAATATTACAATTAAAAATGTTTCACTCACATCATGACTTCGTTTTTTATTACAGTACACGTTTTCTGAAATGTTATCTTTAAATATACTACCGCATACAGAAACAGCACAGAAATGTGTGCACTGGTTAAAACCAGGATCACATTCTTGTTTTATTGTCGACTTATTAGAGTCAAAGGTTTTTACAGAGGGGAGTTTTGATATGGGTTTGTACCACGACATAAATCCAGAAAAACTGTCAGCAGCCTTTAAGAAAAATCTATTCTCCACATGTTTTTTAGGGAAACAGATGTTATAATCCTTAACGCAATCATCAATAATCAGTCTATAAATCTGGCTATTGATGATATATGAACAAACCACTCAGAGTACAGATGGGAGTGAAACCAATTTGGGGAAAAAAAGGCCTTGTATTGTGAATTTACATTTTGCAGTACACAGGTAATTAAGTTAAAAAAAATAGTAACTAATTCATATTACCACTTTTTGTATTAGATTCTAATTTAATCTGGCATTATTTAATGATAACATACTAAGGAATCAAAATAGCCCAACCTTTCAAAACTGTCAACCAATGGTGACATACTGTACCTTCACCTGTTAGCGACACAATGCTTGAATAGCACGTTCTCTAATAGGGAGTTGGCTCAAGGAATAAGAGGTTAAAATAAGGGCAGTGTCTGCAAGATTCAATACAACCTGTCTGCACTGAGTAAACTAAAATATGCTATGAGACAGTGAACAAATCTGCAATCTCATAGTACGTCCCAACACACAGAATATGTCTAAGAATACTTCAGTTGTACTGTGTGAATGAGGTCAAAGGTTATATTTCAATGTGTGCTCATTGAATTATACTGGAAGTAGTGTATCAGGTTGTTTCTGTGCTGAATGACAAACTAATTGACTAAACAACTGAGTATTTGCACTTGTGAGGGATCTTAAAGTCTGTTGATAGATGCCTTACTGACTTTGACCTTTAAAAAACGAGAGCACAAATAAACCTCTCTGACATTTGAAGTAAAAAGATATGATTCTACACTGTATTGAAGTAAACATGTATTATTTTGAATTGTATTTTAGTGAACATGTATCGTTTGAACTGTTTTATGTAATCACAACTCACTGACTTAGAGATTCTGTGTGTCACACACCAACATCGCTTCTTATCATCCCTAAAAGCCAGATGCTGTTTTTAAGTCGTTAAAGACATCGTTAAATAGGTGAAGAACGCATGGGAAGGGAATGTGGTGTAGATAAGGTGGAGATAAACGTTGACTTTTGACCTGGTGAAATTTAGGATCTCACTCTCTGTTCGGAACTCTGATTGAACCCGGCCAGAAGCGAATCCAGCCAATCAGGACACTTGGGGGAGGTGATCAGCTTACACAGCTCCTCCCCAGGGGTTCTCTAATTCGCTTGGGAGAAAAATGGGAAGGAAGAGTCGACAAATCTCCGCCCCAAAGATAGATATGAATACTGATGTTTTTGAGTGTGAAGTCGCTTTTTGGTTTGGTGAGTTGGTTTGATCCTGATATCTGTGTCCGCATCGCATCACAAACCTGAAGTCCAATTTCTTTTTGGTTTGATGAGTGGTTTGATCCCGACGCATTTATCTGCATCGCATCACAAACCTGAAAGTCCGGAGTGCTCGAGTACTCTGTATAACTTGTATATGTGTTTGGTTTCCTACTAGAAGTAAACTCAGATCATTTGTTATAACTTTGATTCCGGTGTTTTCAATTCCTTTCTTAATTTAATAGAGATCCAGCCTCATCCAACGAACGGCGCGGAGAGGGGGGCTATTCAGCCACCAGAAAAGTGTTCTACTCCAACACATTGAACTGTCTGACTGACTGAGTGCAAGTAGTGGAAGAAGTATTAAAGAGGCACTGTTATGCTTTAGGGGATTCCCCTTTCCTGTAGTGTGTTCTGGAGGTTTGTGTGCATGTAAATGGTCTGCTAAATAATAAATATTACATAAAAAATACTTAGATCTTGAACTTGAGTAAAAGTAGAAGTACTCAGAACGTGTACTTGAGTAAGAGTAGAAGTACCAGAGTGTAGGAATACTCTGTTACAGTAAAAGTCCTGCATTAAAAATGTTACTCAAGTAAAAGTAGAAAAGTATTATCATCAAAATATACTTAAAGTAGCGACAGTAAAAGTAGTCATTGTGCAGATTGGTCCATTTCAGAATAATATATATGATATGTTTTATAATGATTGATCATTAAAGTGTTCTCAAAAATGGTAAAGGTGCAGCTGGTTTGAATGACTTTGTATACTGCAGGGTAGCTTGTGAATTTACTCCAGGTGGAACTAAAGTCTGATTCAAGACTTGATTATATTTCACATCATTCATCCACATCTGTAAAGTAACTAACGGTATTCATTAATTGTAGTGGAGTAAAAGTACAAAGTAGCAACAAATGGCACTTACTGTATGTACAGACTGTTAAAGGTGATTTAAACCTGAGAGCAGGATTAGCTGAAAAGAGTCCAAGGAAGCTTATTTAAAAGTTAACAGCATTTAATTAAACAAATGACAAGGTGATACAAATGGAATGTGTAAGAGTGGTGCGGCACTCCCGTTCGCGTGGGGTGCAGCTGCCTCCTCCCAGCTGTTGTTTATCGCGTGGCCGGGGTAGAGAGAAAGCGTTTTTTCCTGTCCATCATATGTTATAGTCTATAGTCCTCTCCTATTGGCCGGTCTCGACGGGGGGCGGGTCTTCCTCCCGGGTTCGTTCCTCTGTGATTAATATCGCATCTAATAAGAGGATTTAGACGTTGTGTGTTTATTGTATAACTCCACAAGCCTTTACTCCTCATATTTCTTACAAGACCCATTTTCAAACAGTCTGTTCAGGGAGGAGGAAGTGTTTCACCAGCTGCTCTTAAACAGGGACCATAACACAGCGTTGTGAAATATAGCTATAAATCTCCAGATGTGTAAAGAGATGTCCTTTATGTATTGAGAAAATATTCCTACTTATGCTCAATACACTATTTGAAAAGCCTCTTGGATCAGCTGTAAAATGCATCGTTACAAAGTTAAATAACAAGCCTCAACAGTTCTTCCTCCACTCCCTCTTGGCAAACTGCCACTGGGAGGTGGGACCACACTGTAAGAGAAGAGTTTCCATTTCCCGGAAATGAAAGCTGAAGTTTGTCTGAGCGACAGCAGAGCAGCAGCCGAGACAAGTCTCTGTTTCTCTGAAGAAACACTCAACTGAATCCAGCAGCTTTTTCTCAACAACACAGCAGGACTCTGCAAACACTCGTGAGTACACTACAGACACATCACTTACTAAATATTCAATAGTCAAAGTTGGAATAAAATCAGAATCTGACTGTATTACATCCATTTTTACCATATAAAGAATATTATACAATATAAATGTGTCAGTTAAGATAAAAGCCTCTACATTTACATTAGCAACAGCCAAAACTACAATGTAAACTCTGGTTAAGTTAGGTTAGAGAGCATACAGTCAAAGCTAGCATTAGCTAATACTAATTTTCATATTTCCTGCATTTTAAAACATCTTTATAATTGACTCTATTAAACAAAGTAGAATCTAAATATTAGATTTGTTCTGGACTGTCCAAAGCAAGGGATCTGGTGTTATGTTACAAGTTTGTCTTATAAAAAGGCATGACAATTACATATTTCATCTTATATCATTTGTACACACTGTGGTAAGTAGCCTTGAGCTTTGAACCTGTTTCTGTAGTAACTGCTGTCTGCCTTTTGAAGCTGATAACGTTTACTGTTTTTTACTAGTATTAATTTCAGTGATGCTCAGCAGGAGGTTTCACTCCTCTGTTCAACAATGGCAAAATCCCCCAACAGTATTAGAGCTTACACATTGTGTTTCTTAGAGTTTAAACTGAATGCTGCTATGATTTTCCAGATTTCATTTATAATATTAACAAACAGAGAGATTTCTTTAACATTTAACAATAACAGTGTACTGCAAATTTGAGCAATCTTTCACCCTCCGCATCATCATGATACATCAGCAGAGTTCAGTATCACCATCTATTTGACTTATAGCAAACAGATACAAGAGATTAAATCATATATACATTACAGTTTTTGTTTTTTTCACACGTTTTGTCCTCAGAGAGACATGTCTGCTGCCAGCTGTCTGCTGACTGAAGATCAGTTTCTGTGCTCGATCTGTCTGGATGTGTTCACTGATCCAGTCAGCACACCATGTGGACACAACTTCTGTAAAGCCTGCATCTCTCAACACTGGGATACTAAAGTCCCCTATCAGTGTCCTAACTGTAAAAAGTTATTCCACACAAGACCTGAGCTGCTGGTCAACACTTTCATCTCTGAGATGGCTGCTCAGTTCAGACAGTCAGCTCAACAGAAAGCCAGCAGCAGCAGCTCAGAGCAACACGTGGTCAAACCAGGAGAAGTTCCCTGTGACGTCTGCACTGGAACCAGCCTGAAGGCCCTGAAGTCCTGCCTGGTGTGTCTGGAGTCCTACTGTGAGACTCACCTGGAGCGTCACCTGACAAGGCCAGGCCTGAAGAAACATCAGCTAATCGACCCTGTGGAGAACCTGGAAGGCAGGATGTGTGTGAAGCACGATAAACTGCTGGAGCTGTTCTGTCAGACCGACCAGGTGTGTGTCTGCATGCTCTGCACCTATTCAGACCACAAGACACATGATGTTGTTCCTCTGAAAGAAGGATATGAAGGAAAGAAGGCAGAGCTGGGGAAGACAGAGACTGAAATTCAGCAGATGATCCGGAAGAGACGACTGAAGATTCAGGAGATGAATGGCTCAGTGGAGCTCAGTAAGGAAGGAGCAGACAGAGAGATAGCAGATGGTGTTCAGGTCTTCACCGCTCTGAAGGAGTCTGTTGAGAGAAGCCAGGCCGAGCTCATCGACACCATCAAAGAGAAGCAGAGAGAGACAGAGGAACAGGCTGAAGGCTTCATCAAAGAGCTGGAACAGGAAATCTCTGAGCTGAAGAAGAGAAGCTCTGAGGTGGAGCAGCTCTCACGCTCTGAAGACCAGCTCCACCTCCTCCAAAGCTTCACGTCCCTGAACGCTGCTCCACCCACCAAGAACTGGACAGAAGTCAGGGTCCGTCCACCTTCATATGAGAGGACTGTGAGGAGAGCTGTGACTCAGCTGGAGGAGACGCTCAGTAAACAGATGAAGAAGCTGCTTGAGGTGGAGCTGAAGAGGGTCCAGCAGTATGAGGTGGAGGTGACTCTTGATCCTGATACAGCACAACCCAACCTCATCCTGTCTGATGATGGAAAACAAGTTAAAGATGGTGATGTGAAGAAGAATCTCCCAGACAATCCAGAGAGATTTGATACTTGTGCTCGTGTCTTAGCAAAGCAGAGTTTCTCTTCAAGAAGATTTTACTATGAGGTTCAGGTTAAAGGGAAGACTGGGTGGGTTATAGGAGTGGCCAGAGAGTCGATCAACAGGAAGGGAAAGATCACACTGTCTCCTGAGGATGGTTACTGGATGATATGGTTGAGGAATGAAAATGAGTACACAGCTTTTGCTGGTCCTCCAGTCCGTCTCTCTCTGAAGTCTCAGCCTGAGAAGGTGGGGGTGTTTGTGGATTATGAGGAGGGTCTGGTCTCCTTTTATGATGTTGATGCTGCAGCTCTGATCTACTCCTTCACTGGCTGCTGCTTCAAAGAGAAACTCTACCCTCATTTTGGTCCCAATCTTAATGATGGTGGTAAAAACTCTGCCCCTCTGATCATCTCTCCTGTCAATCACACTGAGTAGAACAACCATCTGATTTTCTACAGAAAGAGTCACTCTCACTAAATGTAATAAATGTATTCAACTGGGGAAGTACATTCTACACATTGTTAATGTTTCACAATCTGATCACATATGGTTCACCTTGATGAGACGCATAAAAACACATAAAATACTGATGAGTATGTTCTAATGTACTCTAGTTTATTCTACGGATTGCACTCCCTGCCGTCATGACTCGAAGTGATCAGAAAACTATTTACTTCTTTATATGTCAGGGGGACAAGAAAAGTATTTATTGTCTTAGAATTTTGTGTTCAAAAAGTGTTTCATACTTGCAGACATTACTAGTGGAAGTACTGCACTCCTTTTTCATTAGTAAAATACTGGATATATTTTTTTATAATTTTCAATTGAGGGGAAAATGATGGGTCTCTGGTGTGTTTTAAAGGGGAAGTTCAGGATTGATTATTGAATTATAGTATATTGGTACAAAATGTATTGACAGTTACTTGGAAAATCAACAATATCTGATCATTAAACATTAGGCTGCAGTGGTTTAACAAACCAGGGAAATGAAAATGTTACATCTCAGCTGTCTGTTGTGTTATGTTAATTGTATTTCGTCCACCTCTCTGCACACTGCTTGTAAAGTTTGAACAAAACCTCAATGGATTAAAAAAAAAGGAACAAAGAATGTTATTTTTTCTTTTTTATGTACTTACTGAAGTACAGTTTTCACTAGTTCTCAATTTAGGGAATGTAGCTTAAACATATATACTTAACTATTTCCATTTCTACTTAACTACATTTGTCTGATAGATTTGGTTCTTCTGAAGCTTTATAAACTATTTAAAACCCTCTTGGATCAGCTGATCATAGATATTAAGATTGCTGTATATGTTTGTTAGAAATAAGGCCATCAACTGGTTAGCTTAGCTTAGCATAAAGACTGGAAACAGGGGAAGACAAAGCCAGCCTGTCCAAAGGTAACAACATCCACCTATCAGCAGCTCTGAATCCAGTTTGTTTAATCCATACCAAATCAGAGGAGTAAAAACATCAATAAGACGTTTAACAGGGGATTATGGGTCGGGCTATTTCTTGACTGGGACCTAAACAAGTTGCCAAATTGTTTTTACATTTCAGTTTTCGTACAGAGATATATTAAGTACACTTAAATGTGTATTTTGTCACTAACTATTTCCCCCCTTTTCCTAGTATATATGCTAAACTAAGCTAATCTAAGTGTCTGATGGCTGCAGCCTGTGTCAGTGAGAGCGGTCTGACTGGTTGGACTGCTTCTAATGATTATGATCTCATTCTTCACCTTGAACACACTCCAGCACTGCCTGTACAGGTGAGACTAACTCACTGCAAACGTCCCGTCTGACTGGGAGATAAATAAAGGGTTTTGTAAATATCAAAATTGCATGAAATATGCTTGTAAATTCTATTTTATTAATGCTCTGTTTATAAGATGGAGCTTATCATTTGAAATGTCATTATTTTTAAAGAGGTGGATGGTGAATAATATTACAATTAAAAATGTTTCACTCACATCATGACTTTGTTTTTTATTACAGTACACGTTTTCTGAAATGTTATCTTTAAATATACTAACGCATACAGAAACAGCACAGAAATGTGTACACTGGTTAAAACCAGGATCAAATTCTTGTTTTATTGTCGACTTATTAGAGTCAAAGGTTTTCACAGAGGGGAGTTTTGATATGGGTTTGTACCACGACATAAATCCAGAAAAACTGTCAGCAGCCTTTAAGAAAAATCTATTCTCCACATGTTTTTTAGGGAAACAGATGTTATAATCCTTAACGCAATCATCAATAATCAGTCTATAAATCTGGCTATTGATGATATATGAACAAACCACTCAGAGTACAGATGGGAGTGAAACTCATTTACATTTTGCAGTACACAGGTAATTAAGTTAGACAAAATAGTAACTCATTCTTATGACCACTTTTTGTATAAACCAAAACTGACATGGATAAGTATGGAGGCCGACAGGGGCCAACGCACTTATTATAAACACGCTGCAGTTTCAAAAACGATGCAAATATAAAAACACTAATCTGCCAAAACACATGCAAAGAAGAATCCTCTTTACCATCTTGACAACACATGCAACGTTTACTAAAAGTGCTGCATTAATGAAACGCTGCACAAAGCTCAACGAAGACCAGGGGACAATAAGAGTTAGTCTGTCTCAGAACTGCATCTTTCTGACGCTGCTTTTAATTGATATATTCAGATCTTAAACTGCACTGAAACTTTTATTCATGTATTTTTTATTTTAATGTCTATTTTATTATCTTTGCTTTTTAATGACTGTTTTTAAAATGCCACTTTCTCAATGTCTTTCATTTTTGTAAAGCACTTTGAATTGCCTTGTTTTGAAAGGTCTTGCCTTGCCTTGCCTTGCCTTGCTTTTATTGGCTTTTATTGTTTTTTATTGGCTTTTCTGGTTTCAGGTGTACATTAAAATGCTTTTGTGTCCTACTTGCTGTATTGTCTTCCTTTAACCCTTATGTTGTGTTCGGGTCTCCCCTGACCCGTTTCAAGTTAAAATTATATAATAACTACGCTCTAGTTTTTTGTATCGGAACAAGGCTTCATGATATCCTCCACGACAGATATATAAACATTACAAAACAGATTTTGACCATTTTGGCCAAGTCTAAAGGTCTCTAAAAAATAAAGTGTATAATTTGGTGTTGGGGTCTGGGGAGACCCAGCATAATTGTTTTGGGTGACTCGAGGTCAAATTTGGCCCAATCAAGATCCATCTTTGACTTTAGACGCCCCTCCCCCACCCCCTTCATCAACTGTAACAATAATTGTTCGCAACATGCACCTGGTCTCCCCTCCCTCTGCCCCCCCCACGGGAACTCAACCTTTCTCAAAGAATATGTACACTAACACTTGAACCTGAACTCACACATGCACGTGTGCAATATGTGGTGTAATGTGTTTTGGGGCCATAACATTAAATCACAACAGGATTGTACGGTTATGAATGCATTATAAGTTAGTTATGATGTAGTTAAAACAATATCGGATGATAGCCATTATCTTTGTGTGTGTTTTGGACTGAGATAAATCATGGGTCAAAACTGACCCGCGAACACCATGAACGGTAACAGCTTTCGAACACAACACAAGGGTTAAAATATAAATAAATAATACCTTGTTTCTTTTGTTTGTGCTTTAGTTGTGTTTATTTACACTGCATAACAATCTTTAAAGAAGGATCACTGTGTAGATGACACTGAGGATGATTGTGCAAACTGTGTTTTAAATAGTATGTATTCTTATTTATACATTTTACATCTATTTTCCTTTATTTGTATCATTTATTTTGTACAGACTGCTGGTAGATGTGTATATAACTGACTGTCTGCACTCAGGTTAGACCCTCCTCATTTCGTTACACTCTGCTTGCATTATGTAATGACAATAAAGTAATCTAATCTAATGTGACTCCTTATTGGCATTTCTGGATTCAGGCGTACATTTGAAACTTCTCATTAAAGTAAATGCTGATCTTCCATTTACATTCTGAGGAAAACACAATTGTTTTTATTTTAGTGGTGATGCTTAAATACCTGTGTCATTAAAGCAGCTCTGTAAAGGTGTGTTACTACCAGGTGTTTCCATGTGAACTGTGAGGAAGTGTCGCCCCCTAGTGGACAAACATCTTTACTGAAGTTAAATTCTGAGGTACTTTAATTTACATGACATTACATGTTACTTGTTAGACGCTTTTATCCAAAGCGACTTACATACTCAATACTGTGGACAATCCCCACAGGAGCAATTTGGGGTGAAGTGTCTCAGGGACACAACGACATGCTGACTGCAGTGGGGTTTGAACCTGTGCTCCCCTGATCCGAGCATTAGTCCACTGCGCCACACGCCTCATTTACTTATCTTGAATATGTTTTTATGTATTAATTTGTCTTTCAAATAAAGTACACTGTGTTATTACCCCTGACTTTCATTCTCTACTATCAGAGTCCTTTCTGTACGAAGCCATCGTTGTTCATTCATTACAAGCAGAGGGTCTTTAAGCAACGACCTGCAGAGTGAACGCTTCATCTCAAAGCAGTTTATCAAGATTCAAATTAAACATTTAACATTCAAACACTGTGTTCGTTTCTTTGGATTATGCAGCCATATATCCACTAACAGTGTCAGCGAGAAAGATGTGGAAAATCATCTTCACATTATTGAGGTTTTAAAAAAGAAATACCTTTTATTTCCACGATTAGAGTTAATGTCCTCCTTGAGCTCCAGAGACAAGACTAAGAGATAAATGAAATGATACTGAAGCCACAAACACTCAGTATGAAGTCAGACGGTGCGTGTGTGTGTGTGTGTGTGTGTGTGTGTGTGTGTGTGTGTGTGTGTGTGTGTGTGTGTGTGTGTGTGTGTGTGTGGTGTGTGTGTGTGTGTGTGTGTGTGTGTGTGTGCGTGTGTGTGTGCGTGTGTGTGTGTGTGTGTGCAGCTGTGAGTGGAGCGTGCCACAGGGGGAAATATACTCTTTTATAAATTCATTGATTTTATATTAAACAATATTTCTTAGCAAAGGAACTGTTAGCAAAGTGGAATATAAATGATGTATTTTCCAATACAGATGTTCTGTGATATTGTTCTGTGTTCTTGTAACTCAGTGTTTCTGTAGTTTAGTCATGATACTTTTACTTACATCAAATATATTTCATGAAGTGGAAAAAGAGCAATCGGATCCCATTGAGTTCGTGTTTATAAAAGTCAGAATCTCATAGTTAGAGAATTTAAATTTGATGCAAATGTATACTTCTACTTTACGGAGGAAGATCAGGGCCTCATGTGAAATACTTGTTGAGATCTGAACAGAAGTGATAACATTTAGAATTCTGGAAAAAAAGTCTGAATTCTGTGTTTACTTCCTGTCTAAAGAAGTAAAGTAAGTAAGTAAGTCAAACTTTATTTATATAGCAGCCTTCTCAACACGAATGCACAAAGTGCTTTACAGTATACAGTACTCAATTCAAAGTACAACTATAACATGTAGAATAAAAGTCATAAAACACAGCAGGTAAAACATAGGATAAACTCCAATGAGAAACAGCTACTAACTCACCTCCTCTGACGCCCCAAAGGCCTGTCGGAAAGGTGAGTCTTTAGCTGCCCCTTAAAAATCTCTCCTGAGGCAGAGGCTCTCAGTTTCTGAGGGAGGTCATTCCAAAGCCTTGGGGCCACCGCCTCAAAGGCACGGTCCCCCTTAGTTTTTAGCCTGGTTCGGGGCACCCTTAGGAGGCCTTGCTCAGAGGACCTCAGGGCCCGGGTTGTGCTGTGAGGGTGGATAAGGTCGTTAACGTAGGCTGGGGCTTGGCCATGGACAGCTCTATATGTGAAAACCAAGACCTTGAATTGGGTTCTGAGATGGACAGGGAGCCAGTGCAGGGCAGAAAGGATCGGAGTGATGTGGCATGTTTTTTTGGACCGAGTGAGCAATCTGGCTGCAGCGTTTTGGACCTGTTGTAACCGGTTCATTGATGTTTTGTTGAGGCAGGATAAAAGAGCATTACAGTAATCAAGCCGGGACGAGATAAAGGAGGCGTGTGGCGCAGTGGATAGAGCCTTGGTATGGGGATCAGATGGTGACAGGTTCAAACCCCACTGCAGTCAGCATGTCGTTGTGTCCCTGAGACACTTCACCCCAAATTGCTCCTGTGGGGAGTGCCCACAGTACTGAGTATGTAAGCTGCTTTGGATAAAAGCATCTAACAAGTAACATGTAATGTAATGTAATCTAATGTAAAGGCATGGATAGCTATCTCCATTTCTGCATTGGATAGAACCCCCCTGAGAAGATATGTCACTTATTGTCAGATCTCACAAACTATTTTACATGTGGCCCCTAATCATGTGTCTCTAATCCTCTTTAAGCACTAATCCTATAGATCCGTAGATTAGGGCCACATGTTTAAAAAAAAAAGAAATTGAGATTTGACCAAAAGTGTATTTCTTAAAAGTCAGAATTCTAACTAACAAAAAAAGAAATAACTTTTGGTCAGATCTCACTTTTTTTTTTCAGTTGTGGCACTAATCATCTTCGGTACAACTCCAAATATTATATATACTTTTGACTCGAAAACGATTATTTTGGCAGCTTCAGTTACTTAAAAAAATACTTAAATACAAGATCAACAAATGATTGATGATGCTTTTCCGATTACATAATATATACTTTTTCGTCTTTTGTTTTCTTTGTTATGTTCTCTGTATTTTATATGTTTGTGTTATGTGTAACGTTGCTACCTTCTTGGCCAGGTCAGCATTGAAAATGAGATTTTATCTCAATATTTTTTATCTGGTTAAATAAAAATAAAATACCTTTATGCACCAATTTGTGCTTTTGGTAAGTTACGTTTGTTTTGATGCTGACATTAAAACACAGACACTAAAAGTAATATGAGTTTGAGTTTATACATAAGAGATTCTGCAGCTTTTACACATCTTTCACCTCTTCTTCACACCTTTCTTCAAACTGAGGTAGAAGAATAAAAAAATCAGGATCATTTTCTGAAGTACAAAAGTGTTTACAAGTGCACAAACTACAAAATACACTTCATCGAACATGTTTGAAGATTAATTATCAACACTCTTTCTCAGACTGTGCTATAAAGAGCAGGTTTGATGTGTAAATTGTCCCCATGTCCTCAGGGTTTCTTCACCACCTGTTGGAACAGAAGAAACACGTTAAAGGCGACAAACACACTTTCCTTTGCCCTGAAAGCAGATGAATGAAGGGAACCCAGCGTGTGTTTTCTTACCTTTCAACATGTGTACAGCGTGTTCAGTCTGCTGATGTCGTTCCTGCTCATCTGATTGGCCGTGCCGAACTCTACGTTGGCGTTGGGGATCGGCACCATGGTGGGCATATTGTTCCCGTTGAAGGCATTAGTGATGGGAATTCCGGCTCTTCTTGGTGAGCCGGATCATTTGGCTCGGCTCACCAAGAAGAGCCGGCTCTTTCGGCTCCCAAACGGCTCTTCAGTTTACCACATATTATACCTTTTATAATTCAATCAAATGTAGCCCTGTTTTGACTAATGATTTATATGTGTACACATATCACTTAAATTATTCAATACATCCTTTGTGTAGGTGCCATAATGCTACTTAGCCCAAGTTCATTATTTGTATTATTATTTGTTTACATCACTTTTATTTGTTTGTTGAGCACTTCCGGTAATTGTCACATGGGTGTGGTTTGTCTATTTAAGTCACCTGTTTCATGTCGAGTGCGGATGACAGAGGGTGAGCTTTTGCTGTCATTTTTTCTGTTGACCGTTTTGTCCATGTTATGATTTTGTTTATTAAATATCCCAACAACTATCTTGCTTCACTATGGACTTTCTCTTTGAAAACGCGTCACAGTTTATAGCCAAGTTTAGCCTCTCTGCGACTCAAACGCAACTGGGGATTGAGCCGCCACACTTTGTACTGAAGTATTCAAAAGTAAAAATTACATGTTTAATATCAATTATTTGCTGTGGCCAATTGTTGTCATTGCATTTACAGACCCTTGTATCTCTCTATACCACCCAATGAATGCACAGACTTGCTTGTAGAACCACGCTACACAAAGCAGATCGCAACACCTATAAAAACTTAAGCATAGACATTTTAAAAAAGGGGCTACTGTATCGACATTTTAAAATTATATTTAAAGAAAAGGCCCTGACAAAACAGCAGGGCTCTATTTCAGTATTAACTATAGAAAAAAAGACAGCAACAGCTGACATCAAATCTTTGCTGAGCCCAAGGATAATCATAAATAAATAACATAGTGAAAATAAATATATTGCAATGCTCAGTACAGCAGCATCCAACCGTCTCTAATCATAAAAAAACATAATAAAAATAAATGTATTGCAATGCTCAAAACAGCAGCATCCAACAGTCTCTAATCCTTGAATATTACATGCCACTGCATGCATGCACGGAGCAGCTGTAGCGCGGAGATCATCATATCATTCTGTCTTGTATTACTTGACAAAATATAACAAAAACAAAAAAACGGCTCGTTCGCGGGCACAAGCCGGCTCCTGTCGTTCACTTAAAAGAGCCGGCTCTTTGAGCCGGCTCGTTCGCGACCGACACATCACTAGAAGGCATACCTGGAAACATTTAGAGCACAGAGGCTTCATTATTATTAGCTTGTATATATATTAAACATTTAGAAACCATTGAGACTCAAATGCTCCTAAACGAGTCGGTTCAGTCACCAAAACAAATCTGATCTATCTCATTATTATGAAGACATATTTTATTGTGTAAATGAGAAAAAGGCCCATAAGGCAGTGTAGGTAAATGTATATTTAGCATTTTCTTTGAGAGCTTGGGACCTATTTTAATCCTGATTTCACTCTTATCAATGTTATGCATTTAAATATTATCTATCATTATTATTTGCCAACTGTTTATTCATTCTGTCGCTGTAATAACTTCATTTAGCTGCTTTATTAAGAAAAATAATAAAAGAAGAGATGGGTTGGACTATGCAACATTTTTTCAGCTTTTTTTTCAGAATTATATTTTTTTCTCAGAATTAGAACAATTTCAAAATGTTCTCGGAATTCTAACTTTTTCTCAGAATTAGACATTTTTTCATATTTTGATTTTTCTGAGATTTTTTTTTCTTTCTCAGAATTCGAACTTACCCGAAATTATATAAATTCTTAATGTTACTCACCTGTCCAGGCTACCTGTAGTCCAAAGGTATTTTTTTTTCAAATAAAAACGGACCTTTTTGAAACATATTTTGCTGTTTTTGGGTCCGTAGAAATACCTTTGCACTTTTATTTCTTGGGCTCTCCTTACTGCAATTCAAGCCTCAGTTCATTGTTTTGGGTGAACTGTTCCTTTGACTTACAGTATATCCAATATAAGCGTATATAAATGAAGATGAATGCTTGGTAACCTGTGGTACTGCATGACGGAGTTGTAGTCGTATGGTGTGTTCAGGTTCAGCGTGTTTATCTTGTCGAAGGCGTACGCCCAACCTGAGAGGACGAGAATCACAACGAGTGTCAGAAAACACAGAAAATGAACTTCACCCCATTCCTCAGATCATTGTGAAGTTAGTTGTGTATTAGATAAGTGTAAAACATGAAAGGGTTGATCAATACAGGATTTAAAGTGACATTATTTGGCTGTGATTTCAATGTATTCCCATGGAGTTGCATCCATTATGAATGCAACTAACAGTAAGTCAATTTAGCATGATTTACTTTTCATCAGTGTTCAAATTAGATTGGATTTGTTCTGAGCAGAATGATATAAATGCAGAGTTTTCACTTTCTTTTTTGCTGAATGGGAAACAGAATCTCTTAGCTCACCAAAAAGCTGACCTTAACACCAGTGCCTAGATCTACAAAATGTCACCCAAAGACACAAGTATAAACCAAGGAGAGACTCAAGGGGCGGACAAAAAGACAACAATCAGATGCAAAAGAGCTGCGAGAAGACCAAAGAAACTACAAAGATATGAAAAACAGCTGCAAAACGACACGAAGAAACTATGATAAGTGTGAAAATAACAACAGATACATAAAGAAACTCTAAAGAGAGTCAAAATGACTATGTGATATGTTTTCAAAGACTCAAAATGACTACTAAGGCACTCAGAATGACCACAATGGTACACATAATGACCACAATAAGACAAGACATGTCTACAAAGTGGCACAAAGAGACACTTAATCATCACAAAGAGACACTAAATGACTGCAGAGAGACAGTCAATTACCAAAAGAGACACTTAAGGCCTACAAAAGACTCAAAACGACTCTGAGCAGACTAATAAGGACTTAAAAGTTACACAAAATAATCAAAACAACACACAAAAAGACTACAAAGAGACACAACATGACCACAGAGAGACTCAAGTGACTAAAAAGTTACATAAAATGTCTCTAAAAAGCCAAAATATGACTACAAAGAGACAGAAGGTGTCTACAAAGACACTCACAATGGCCATAAAAAGACAAAACTTGACGACAAAGACACTCATTATTTCATATCTGGAGTTTTTGCACTTTGTATTTTATATTTCTTAAATTGTGTTCACTGTTGCCTGCATAAGGGACTTTGCCTCTCTTCAAAAGTTGACATGTGCTCTTCCTCAGAGTGACAGAAGAGCTCAAACTGTTCTCTGCTAATGTTTGTCCTGACGTCTCACTGTTTACCTTTCACTCTACAACAAGCGTCTTTGTCCGGAGGGATTTGAAGAATGAGTGGCACGTACGCAGCACAAAGCGCAGTGTGCTGAGGAATCTGCTCTCCACTGAGGCGTGTGTTGTGTTCTCACTTAAGAAGAATGGTCTGAACGCACGCTGAGGAAACCAGTTCTCACTCACCTTGACTTTTTGTCTGCGTTCCAACTCGCATACTTTTCTCTTTTTAGTATGCTACCTGGAACTTTGAACCTCTTCCTCATACTTGTGTGCACGAAGGATTTTGGTCCAGGTTATCCAGAAAATACGAGGGTCAACCGGTGCAAACACTTCCATTCAGACATTTAAAGGGGTCCTTTTATGTTTTTTGGGGGGGTTTCGATTACCTGTATTGTGTTATATATTTGGGTGCATGTAAATGGTCTGGTTTCAGACAGAGGGTGAAAAGTTAGGTGCCTTGCTCAAGGGCACTTTGGCAGTGGACCAGGAGGTGAACTGGCCCCTCTCCAGTACCAGTCCATACTCCGTATTCTTTGGTCCGATCGGGACTTGAACCGGCAACCCTTCGGGCCAAAGACCAATCCCCTACAGACTGAACCACTCCCGCCCCTTGAATGACTTTGTATACTGCAGGGTAGCTTGTGAATTTACTCCAGGTGGAACTAAAGTCTGATTTAACACTTGATTATATTTCACATTATTCATCCAGATCCAGAAGTAACTAAAGGTATTAATCAATTGTAGTGGAGTAAAAGTACAACGTAGCAAACAATTGCACTTAAATACAGACTGTTAAAGGTGATTTAAACCTGAGAGCAGAATTAGCTGAAAAGAGTCCAAGGAAGCTTATTTTAAAGTTAACAGCATTTAATTAAACAAATGATACGGTGATACAAATGGAATGTGTAAGAGTGGTGCGGCTCTCCCGATCGCGTGGGGTGCCGCTGCCTCCTCCCAGCTGTTGTTTATCACGTGGCCGGGGTAGAGAGAGAGGGTTTTTTCCTGTCCATCATTTGTTATAATCTATAGTCCTCTCCTATTGGCCGGTCTCGACGGGGGGCGGGTCTTCCTCCCGGGTTCGTTCCTCTGTGATTAATATCGCATCTAATAAGAGGATTTAGACGTTGTGTGTTTATTGTATAACTTCACAAGCCTTTACTCCTCATATTTCTTATAAGACCCATTTCTAACAGTCTGTTCAGGGAGGAGGAAATGTTTCACCAGCTGCTCTTAAACAGGGACCATAACACAGCGTTGTGAAATATAGCTATAAATCTCCAGATGGGTAAAGAGATGTCCTTTATGTATTGAGAAAAATATTCCTACTTATGCTCAAGACACTATTTGAAAAGCCTCTTGGATCAGCTGTAAAATGCATCGTAACAAAGATAACAAGCCTCAACAGTTCTTCCTCCACTCCCTCTTGGCAAACTGCCACTGACAGGTTGAACCACACTGTAAGAGAAGAGTTTCAATTTCCCAGAAATCAAAGTTGAAGTTTGTCTGAGCGACAACAGAGCAGCAGCCGAGACAAGTCTCTGTTTCTCTGAAGAAACACTCAACTGAATCCAGCAGCTTTTTATCAACAACACAGCAGGACTCTGCAAACACTGGTGAGTACACTACAGACACATCACTAACTAAATATTTAGTCAAAGTTGGATTCATATAAAGAACACTATAGAAAAGTGTCAGTTAAGATAAAAACCTCAACTTTTACATTAGCAAGAGCCACAAATAAACTCTGGTTAAAGGTGGGGTAGGTAAGTTTGAGAAACCAGCTCGAGATACACTTTTTGTTATATTCCATGGAATGCTCTTAACATCCCGATAGCAATGAATATCTTAAGTGCTTTGACACAAAATCCATAAAAAAATGTTCATCTGTGGAAGCCGTAGTACTGTAAAAAGCATGACCAATCATTTTAGCCGGCCCGGCTAAAATAACTGGATGTCCTACCTGCCTGTCAGCCTTCCATCTGTGCACAAACTTATCTCGTGCCCTCATTGGTCATGTGCGTGTTCGTGTGTGTTGGAGGAGGGGCTCTGTAAGGAAGTGGCAGATTTTTTCCGGTTGTGTATTTTCAAATTCTAGCGCACTCGAGCTGGTTTCTCCAAAATTACCTACCCCACCTTTAAGTTAGGTTAGAGAGCATACAGTCAAAGCTAGCATTAGCTTATACTTATTTTCATATTTCCTGTATTTGAAAACATCATTATAATCGACTCTATTAAACAAAGTAGAATCTAAATATTAGATTTGTTCTGGACTGTCCAAAGCAAGGGATCTGGTGTTATGTTACAAGTGTTGCTTATAAAGGGCATGACAATTACATATTTCATTTCATATCATTTGTACACACTGTGGTAAGTAGCCTTGAGCTTTGAACCTGTTTCTGTAGTAACTGCTGTCTCCCTTTTGAAGCTGATAACGTTTACTGTTTTTTAACAACAACAACTAGTATTAACTTCAGTGATGCTCAGCAGGAGGTTTCACTCCTCTGTTCAACAACGGCAAAATCCCCCAACAGTATTAGAGCTTACACATTGTGTTTCTTAGAGTTTAAACTGAATGCTGCTATGATTTTCCAGATTTAATTATAATATTAACAAACAGAGATATCTTTTTAACATTTAACAATAACAGTGTACTGCAAATTTGAGCAATCTTTCACCAACCTGGTCTCACCAGAATGCGTGACTCCACCACGACTCCTTAACACCGCATTGCGTGGTGGAGTCACGAACTTTGCTACATTTACGTGTCTGCACCACGCAAACAACCCCAATGTAAAGTGAATGAGGCTCCTTTGTCGTGGTGCACACACGCATTTCTACAACGTCCCGCAGTGAGCTTTTATTCTATAAAACGTTTTTAAAATCTACTTTATAGCTTGTAGTAACTCACGGGAGGCTTCTTTTATTTTATTTGTATTCATAATCATTTTTATTTTTCGTCAGAATGTATTATGGTGCATTATTTACCAATTTTTGTTCTCAAAAAACAGTGCGTTGTGTGTAATACAACTGTGATTTTTATTAAATGAGTTAGTTTTTAAGGAAGGCCAGAGCTTCAGCTGTGTCAAATAGATTGTTCCCTTTAGTTAACGTTATTTAAAAGATAATTATATTTTTATTTGATCATGTCCCCTTTATTGTATTACGGACACAGAGAGCAATGTGAGCGTCCATTCCCATTGGATAACGGAGGATATTACACCCGGAAGTAAGTATTCTCCTTACTGTCGATTGATTTTATTTACAGTGATATCTGCACTACTCATCAACTCAAAAACACCAGATTATCCTTGTTAATTACACAACATTGATTGGTTTAAATTGTGTACAATGCTTTTGTATTTTCCCCTTTCGATTCGGAGAAACAAATATTTGTTCGTAGTGTGTGGATGGCAGAAGACACTACACTACCCAGAATCCTCAGCTATGGGACTACACCATGTGCTTAGAACGTGTCCGACCACCCCCCCCCCCCCCCCCCCTTAGGTCACAGGCTCCTCCAACAGTGCAACACATTAAAACAGATACACAGAACAAATAGTGCAAGTCAATACAAAAATAAAAATAGTAAAATAGTAAAAAGTGAAAGAGTGCAATAAGAGTCTATACAAGTGATTGAATATGATATATTAGATAAATAATTTCTAAGTAGCAGCCAGATGAATGTTATGGATGTTGTTTAAAAGTTCAGGTGTTTAATAGTCTTATGGCCTGTGGGATGAAGCTGTCCCTGAGTCTGGTGGTTTTAGTCCGGATGCTGCGGTACCGCCTGCCAGACGGCAGCAGACAGAACAGTTTGTGGCTGGGGTGATGGGGGTCTTTTATAATCCTGAAGGCTTTCTTTAAGGTTAACCTGGTATTTTTACTCCACTACATTTATTTTAGTTACTTTACAGATTTGAAATATAAACAACCCTTAAATCAGACTTTAGTTACACCTGAGTAAAATTCAGTGAAGGTGATTGTCAAGTGCCAACAATCAGGCGAGATATTTGGTAGTGGGTGCTTGAGAAGGCTAAATATTTATCTGCAGATCCCTATAAAGTATATTCATTACTCATTATTCTCTACTAATAGTTAATTAAAAACTGTATATAATGGCTATTTTGCACATCCCTTTCAAGATTTCAAGATTTTCTAAGGTTTATTGACATATCATATACACAACTACGCAACTATTGCACAGTTATGCAATGAATGAAACACTTGGGTCACAGGTTCCTCAACAGTGCATTACAAGACATCTATCGATATCTGTGTACCTCCACCATTAAACATATTCTGCACATTTCTTATACTATCTACATACATCTTATAAGAGTATAATTAATATGTATAATATTTGCAGGAAAGTTGATTGTCAAGTTCCAAAACAAACAATGCAATATATTAGACGTTAAGTACTTTGTCAAGCTTAATATCTGTAGATACCCCCAAAGCTTTTTTCTTATTTAAAAGACGACCTTAACCTAAAGTATTCTTTAATGTTTAAATAAAGCCTTATTAGTTTGTCTGTTTTGCACATCCTCCTATCAGGCACTAAACTGTTTTATTGTAGAGATCACTTACAGTATCTTCTTGATATTTTCTATTCTATATTATTTATATCATTGACCTTCCACTTTCCCACTATATTAAGAGTATATACTCTTAATATTTAAATGTTTTCATCAAATATAACACATTCAAAAGTGCTTTTCAAAAATGAAAGACATTAAGAAAAAGGCATTTTAAAACAGTCATTAAAAAGCAACACAATCTACCTGCATTGCAATTACTCTAAACGTGTAATAACGTGCTTTAACCAGTAGGAGGTGCGGGTTAAAAAGCTGTCAAGTTTACAGTGTTAACAAAATAAAATATACTGCTGTTTCTGGTTTAGTTTACGACGGATATATTCTGTTATTGTTTTGATATTTGTAACACAAAAGCGATGTAAAAAAACCCACAGCAACACAGAAAAGATGGTCTTAACATGACCCAGCGGTCTAGTAGTTAATAAAAAACAATAATATCAAAACAAATTATTACTACTAACTTTATTCTGAAATTAAAACCGAACGGTAAAAGAATAGTTTCCGGTCTATTCTGAGGCCCGATCTCTGTAGATCAGGGGTGTCAAACTCAATTTCATCGCGGGCCACATCAGCATTATGGTTGCCCTCAAAGGGCCGGTTGTAATTTTAACACTATATAAATATACATATATAAATATCAAAATAATGTTTTATACTGTATAACAATATTGCCTCTGCATTGGAGTATTATTGGTTTTGGCAATAACTACGTCTGAAAGCACATGGTTGTGCATTAATGTATTGTGCACGTAGACACAAAAATACTGTATGTGGGCTCAGACTAACATTTCACTCTCTTACTGTTACATAAATCCCATGAATTTATGAAATTTAGTTAGCCTCATCATATCTTATCAAAAAGAGATACAATGTTTGTGAAATCTATTTTTTGTGAATAATAAAGTATTTTTCTTTTGTATATCAAGCATTATTTAAGAAGGCTATATTTCATTTGAATTCAGCAATAATATTTTAATAGTCTGAAAGCCAAGACTTTGAGAACCCCCTGTCCCAGATCCTGCTGTGTTACTATCACCTGTCACTCACTATTTCAGTAAGCAGTGAGTGGGGGGGGGGGGCGGCGGCGTGTTGAGGAGGAACAGAGTGAGAGGGGACAGGGATCGCGGAAGTTTTCCTCCTTCCTTTACAAACTTTACACAAGTATTTATAAGTATTTATCGTCTGAATATAGCAAAAAGACGTTCATACTCTGCAAGCCAAGACCTCATATATTTTAATCAACCAGAAACCGGAAATAACCGTAACGCGAGTTTTTCTAAAACATAATAAATCCATGTGTGTCTCTGAGCCGCAGCAACACCGACTGATTCTTAAAGAGCGGGTCATTCTGTCTGTTTGTTCTGGGACTGGAGTTGCTTGTCTCGGTTGCTGAAGCAGACTTTGCTCCGTGTTTGGTGTCTCTGTGCCGCTGTAAATTATGTTCCTTCAACTCTGTGTCACTCACAGTCACACACTGCTCACTCACCGCCTCAGAGTGCCGCTGCTGATAGGAAGTCGCTTCAGTGCGCACGTCACAAAACGAAATGCATTTTGGGACATGCAGTTTATGGGCAACGTGCTTAAACGGCATGTAACCGTATAATAAACTGTTTATATTCTTTGCGAGCTCTCGCGGGCCACATAAAATGACGTGGCGGGCCACATTTGGCCCGCGGGCCTTGAGTTTGACACGTCTGCTGTAGATAAATAAAGAACTACGACAGATGTGTAATGTTTAATGCAGCCAAACCATTCATTACAATGCATTCATGTGATGACTTTCAAAGAGTAAAGCAAGCACTGCTGAATAAAGAATGATTTTATCTTTTACGAAACGTTTTTTTTCCATATGGAATGCAGTTGGAGGTCAACCAATCACAGAGCTTGAGGCAAAGCGGAACAATAGCTGAGGATTCTGGGTAGTGTAGTGTCTTCGGCCATCCTAAACTCTGAACACATATTTGTTTCTCCGAATCGAAGGGGAAAATTACAAAAGCATTGCACACAATTTAAACCAATCAATGTTGTGTAATTAACAAGGATAATCTGGTGTTTTTGAGTCGATGAGTAGTGCAGATATCACTGTAAAATCAATCGACAGTAAGGAGAATACTTACTTCCGGGTGTAAAATGAATGGGAATGGACGCTCACATTGCTCTCTGTGTCCGTAATACAATAAAGGGGACATGATCAAATAGGAATATAATTATCTTTTAAATAACGTTAACTAAAGGGAACAATCTATTTGACACAGCTGAAGCTCTGGCCTTCCTTAAAAACTAACTAATTTAATAAAAATCACAGTTGTATTACACACAATGCACTGTTTTTTGAGAACACATATTCGTAACTAATGCACCATAATACATTCTGACGAAAAATAAAAATGATTATGAATACAAATAAAATAAAATAAGCCTCCCGTGAGTTACTACAAGCTATAAAGTAGATTTTAAAAACGTTTTATAGAATAAAAGCTCACTGCGGGACGTTGTAAAAATGCGTGTGTGCACCACGACAAAGGAGCCTCATTCACTTTACATTGGGGTTGTTTGCGTGGTGCAGAGACGAAAATGTAGCAAAGTTCGTGACTCCACCACGCACTGCGGTGTTAAGGAGTCGTGGTGGAGTCACGCATTCTGGTGAGACCAGGTTTTCTTTCACCCTCCGCATAATCATGATACATCAGCAGAGTTCAGTATCACCATCTATTTGACTTATAGCAAACAGATACAAGAGATTAAATCATATATACATTACAGTTTTTGCTTTTTTCACACGTTTTGTCCTCAGAGAGACATGTCTGCTGCCAGCTGTCTGCTGACTGAAGATCAGTTTCTGTGCTCCATCTGTCTGGATGTGTTCACTGATCCAGTCAGCACACCATGTGGACACAACTTCTGTAAAGCCTGCATCTCTGAACACTGGGATAGAAATGTCCCGAGTCAGTGTCCCAACTGTAAAGAGGTTTTCAACACAAAGCCTGAGCTGCGCGTCAACACTTTCATCTCTGAGATGGCTGCTCAGTTCAGACAGTCAGCTCAACAGAAAGCCAGCAGCAGCAGCTCAGAGCAACAAGTTGTCAAACCAGGAGAAGTTCCCTGTGACGTCTGCACTGGAACCAGACTGAAGGCCCTGAAGTCCTGCCTGGTGTGTCTGGCCTCCTACTGTGAGACTCACCTGGAGCCTCATCTGACAGCTTCACGTCTGAAAAGACATCAGCTGATCGAACCTGAGGAGAACCTGGAAAGCAGGATGTGTGTGAAGCACGATAAACTGCTGGAGCTGTTCTGTAAGACCGACCAGGTGTGTGTCTGCATGCTCTGCACTGTTTTAGACCACAAGACACATGATGTAGTTCCTCTGAAAGAAGGATATGAAGGAAAGAAGGCTGAGCTGGGGAAGACAGAGGCTGAAATTCAGCAGATGATCCAGAAGAGACGACTGAAGATTCAGGTGATGAATCGCTCAGTGGAGCTCAGTAAGGAAAGAGCAGACAGAGAGATAGCAGATGGTGTTCAGGTCTTCACCGCTCTGAAGGAGTCTGTTGAGAGAAGCCAGGCCGAGCTCATCGACACGATCAAAGAGAAGCAGAGAGAGGCAGAGGAACAGGCTGAAGGCTTCATCAAAGAGCTGGAACAGGAAATCTCTGAGCTGAAGAAGAGAAGCTCTGAGGTGGAGCAGCTCTCACGCTCTGAAGACCAGCTCCACCTCCTCCAAAGCTTCACGTCCCTGAACGCTGCTCCACCCACCAAGAACTGGACAGAAGTCAGGGTCCGTCCACCTTCATATGAGGGGACTGTGAGTAGAGCTGTGACTCAGCTGGAGGAGACGCTCAGTAAACAGATGAAGAAGCTCCTCGAGCTGAAGAGGGTCCAGCAGTATGAGGTGGAGGTGACTCTTGATCCTGATACAGCACATCCCAGACTCATCCTGTCTGATGATGGAAAACAAGTTAAACATGGTGATGTGAAGAAGAATCTCCCAGACAATCCAAAGAGATTTGATTCTTGTGTCAATGTCTTAGCAAAGCAGAGTTTCTCTTCAGGAAGATTTTATCACGAGGTTCAGGTTAAAGGGAAGACTGAGTGGACTCTAGGAGTGGTCAGAGAGTCGATCAACAGGAAGGGACTCATCACACTGACTCCTCAGGATGGTTACTGGATGATATGGTTGAGGAATACAAATGAGTACAAAGCTCTTGCTGGTCCTCCAGTCCGTCTCTCTCTGAAGTCTCAGCCTGAGAAGGTGGGGGTGTTTGTGGATTATGAGGAGGGTCTGGTCTCCTTTTATGATGTTGATGCTGCAGCTCTGATCTACTCCTTCACTGGCTGCTGCTTCAAAGAGAAACTCTACCCATACTTTGGTCCCAGTCCTAACAATGGTGGTAAAAACTCTGCCCCTCTGATCATCTCTCCTGTCAATCACACTGAGTAGAACAACCATTTGATTTTCTTCAGAAAGATTCACTCTCACTAAATGTAATACATATATTAAACTGGGAAAACACATTATACACATTGTTAATTTTTCAGAATCTGATCACATATGGTTCACCTTGATGAGACGCATAAAGACACATAAAATACTGATGAGTATGTTCTAATGTACTCTAGTTTATTCTACGGATTGCACTACCTGCCGTCATGACTTGAAGTGATCAGAAAACTATTTACTCAGAAATAAACTTTTGCCCCTTCTTTATATGTCAGGGGGACGAGAAAAGTATTTATTGTCTCAGAATTGTGTGTTCAAAAAGTGTTTCATACTTGCACACATTACTAGTGGAAGTAATGCACTCCTTTTTCATTAGTAAAATACTGTATATATACATATATTTTTTTTATAATTTTCAATTGAGGGGAAAATGATGGGTCTCTGGTGTGTTTTAAAGGGGAAGTTCAGGATTGATTATTGAATTACAGTATATTGGTACAAAATGTATTTACAGTTACTTGGAAAATCAACAATACCTGATCATTAAACATTAGGCTGCAGTGGTTTAACAAACCAGGGAAATTAAAATGTTACATCTCAGCTGTCTGTTGTGTTATGTTAATTCAGGGTTCATACACTTTTTCACCAATGATTTTCAATGACTTTTCCATGACTTCTCCATGACCTTTACCTAATTTTCCATGACCAAAAAAATTACTCTGTCTCAGCGGTACCACTGAAAATGGTTTATTTTAACATGGAACAGGAAAATATGGTCTGCATATGAAACATGTTGTGCGTATCTAAAACAAATAAAATAGTAGGCTTCTACTAAAATCTCTCACTAGCAAAATACCTCGACAGTTAAATGCCATTTTACGTTTCATTGCTATACGATACAGTATTTATTATCATTATAGTATTACTATTTCGGCGATTAGATAAAATATAAATTATATTTGATGCAACTTTAGTTACATTTCCATGACTTTTCCAAAACTTTGGGGAAAATATTGTTTTCCATAATTTATCCAGGGCCTGGAATTAGCATTTTGAATTTCCATGACTTTTCCAGGTTTTCAATGACCGTAAGAACCCTGTTAATTGTATTTCGTCCACCTCTCTGCACACTGCTTGTAAAGTTTGAACAAAGCCTCAATGGATAAAAAAAAAGGAACAAAGAATGTTATTTTTTTGTACTTACTGAAGTACAGTTTTCACTTATTCCCAATTTAGGGAAAGTAGCTTAAAAAATGTACCTAACTATTTCCATTTCTACTTAACTACATTTGTCTGATAGATTTGGTTCTTCTGAAGCTTTATAAACTATTTAAAACCCTCTTGGATCAGCTGATCATAGATATTAAGATTGCTGTATATGTTTCTTAGAAATAAGGCCATCAACTGGTTAGCTTAGCTTAGCATAAAGACTGGAAACAGGGGAAGACAAAGCCAGCCTGTCCAAAGGTAACAAAATCCACCTATCAGCAGCTCTGAATCCAGTTTGTTTAATCCATACCAAATCAGAGGAGTAAAAACATCAATAAGATGTTTAACAGGAGATTATGGGTCGGGCTATTTCTTGGCTGGGACCAAAACAAGTTGCCAAATTGTTTTTACATTTCACTTATCGTACAGAGATATATTAAGTTCACTTAAATGTCTATTTTGTAAACATTTTGGAAAAAGCCAGGCTCACTATTTCCCCCTATTAGAGTATTCGATGTTCTCGCGCCCAGGAGAGGAGCTTTAAATAACGAGACTAATGGAGTCTCTGAAGAGGTTCAAATGGGTAGTTTAATTAAGTAACGTGGTTGAAGAACAAGCATGGGTAATGGAGAGACAAAGCCGGTGATGTCTTCAGGGTGAGCTGCAGCGAAGGAAAGGGCCGAGTTGTCCTCTGTCCTCTGTTTTTATGCACGTCTCGTTGTCCCCCGCTGTGCAGATAGTGGGACCTCCCTTCTCATCTGTGGGTTCGATATTGCGAGAGACCAGATGATTTCGACATTTGGTTTTCTCTGCCTACTTCCTTAAGCATTTTCTCCTCCTTATCTCTGTCATGACTTTCTATTTAATACCTTATAAACAGCTGTAATCGTTAGTTTAGAAGTCCTAAAAACGCTTCTATGGCACAGTTCTCATTTACGGTAGCTCCCTCTGACGTCATAGCTACTCACGTAATGTGTAAACACTCCATGATCAACTGTTCCTTCATTTAATATTCAGCAGTAATAATATCTTAACGTCTATCGATGTAGTGTTAAAGTCCGTACGTTTGTGTGTAACACTCCAAGTCATTTTCACTTTACATTCAGAAAACGCAACATTAGTCACATGCTAACCGGATAAAGGATTTTCAGAATAAAAGCTTGGCATTGATTTCCTGAGAACTTCCGGGCTTTTCCACAATAAAACAGCTTTAAACTGACGATATGTTTTAGACTGAATTATGCTGTTTTAATTTCTAACAATCCCTCCTTTCACACCTTTTAAGGTGTGAACACAATACTAAAAGTAATGAGTTCTTCATCTGACTGCTTTTAAACTGACGGTATGTTTTAGACTAAATCATGCCATAAAACATTGATTTTAATTTCTAACAATCCCTCCTTTCACACCTTTTAAGGTGTGAACACAATACTGAAATCAATGAGTTCTTCATCTGAACTTTGCATAGTACATAACTCATATCAAAAACATACTATCAAAATGGAATGGTTCAAATAACCGTCATCAAAAATACAAACAATACATTGGTTGGTCTTCTGGTGTAAAAGTTTTCCCTTGTGCATAACTTTTAGTTTTAACATTCAATATCACTTTTTAAAATAGCAGCAACTTGTGGTATTAGAACATTTCTTACTCCCTCCTTTCACAGAAACCGTTCCCATACCACATTCAGTGTTAAGGCACTTGTTTTACAAAGTATAAAAACATACTATTTAAAAATCGCATCACTAATAACAGTATAAAACATAAAAGTTAGAAACCTTTTTGGAATAGTGCAAAGTAATACCACTTTGTAGTTGGTTCTTCATTCTAATGATTTCATCATTTGAAATATCACATGATTTGGACATTCTTTGAACAATCTCATCATTTATCATCCATATCATTTAACATCATTTACACACTGTCTTAATTTTCATCAATATCTGTATATGGGTTGAGTCGTCTTGTTCTGCTAGCAATTGAAACTGTTCCCTTATGAGAAATGTACCCTCCCCCCTTTCATACTTTTTAAAGTATGAAAGTAATATGTTCTCTAGAAAGGGCCGTGGTGATCAATCGGTACGTTAGGGTGCGGGTACATGGAATGCAACTACAACATCTAGCACTCCCCTGGGCACCCCTATGCTATCCTTGTACACTGTGGAGCCTAAACTCCCTCCTTTGACTGGTCTCTTAGCCCTACTGGTTTTGGGGTGTTTCGCCATGTTGATTAACTGCCCCACTGTCATTGGTACTGCATATAAAACATCACTGGCTGTACAAGTGCACAGGTCCCAGTCCAATCCTGTGGCAAGACTGCGTACAAGGTTTTAGTTCCATGATACCATCAAACATCTACTCTGGGATACGGCATTTCAGACAGTCATTTCTGGGAGAAGATTTTGGTCAGTTACAACAATTGGAGAATTTCATCACTTATGGTTCCTACTTCAGTACCTTTTGGTGGTCTGTTCTAATGCAGTGATAAAGTTCCTTAAATGGTGTGAAAACCGGTGGAATATCAATAACTCATTATACTAATTTATCTTCAATTCTAGTCTGCTTAAAGAACTATGCTAACCCCTTTAACAGTGTGTGGAACCTTGGGTGTCTGAGCATGTAACAGTTACTCCCTCCTTTATCAAGGATTTTAAAAACAGAAGTTATTCCATCAATGGTTTGTAGTTCAATTTAGGAATTTTCACTTATGGCGGATATGTTTCTACTTTAAATAACATCTCTAAATTTCAGGTCATCCTTGATTAAATGGATGACCATCAGGAGGTGGTGACGCTTGTCTTTTAAACTCATAATTTGGTGCCGTGCGCTCCCTGTGAAGCTGCAAGTAAGATTTAAAACAACTGCTGGGTGGGTTGAGTGACCCCTTCTCCCTAAACGATATGAGTGATCCAAGGCCCCGCATGTATTACTCCCATTATATTGCTTTTTCCAAAATTAAATTTGCAATCGCTCTTTGCCCAGTGTCTTTTCCAACTCTCCATCTTGGAGACAAACAGTTCTGCTATGGTAATAACTATGCTACAATGGCGAAAACAATACTTTAGATTGGGATACTATATTTGGCTTGGTACTAAGTCCCCTTTAACATTTTCCAACAAACACAGATTTGTCTGTTCTTATAGAGTGGTCACTAAAACTATCCCTTTAGCTGGAGATCAATATTGTAACACATTAGATCTCTACCAAATTCACCCATGAATAAGAATCTCTTAGGGAATAATTCATTTACATGATGGAAAGATTGAAAAATATGTTCTACTCTGTACTCCTAAGTCCCAAAACACTCACTGCTTAAAGTGTAAAGTGTGGTGAATATTTCCATCATGTCTACCCCTTTATCTCACAGTACCCTCAGTGTGTTTTAGGATTAATTCCTCATTTTACTTTAACAGTTTCCTCTTTATTACTATTTTAATTTGCCAATTTATTAATTCATGGCTAATAAATCTTTTTGTCTTTTCACATTTATCAAATCAATTCAAGTTTGTTTGTGAATAAGTGTGTTTATGTATAAACTCACTCACTCCCGTTTTCCTTTTTCTCCTCCTCTTGTTGTCTCAAGCCACGACCCCCTCACATTCTGTTAGACCATGCCAACTCCTCTGGTTCTGTCTTCTCCTCAGGTTCTGTCTTCTCCTCAGTCCACCAGCTCTTGAATCCTTCCGCTGGTACTCTTTTCAGTGGCCCAACTGCTTTGCATTTCATCTCCTTCCTTACAGTCTCTTCGCTGTTGTATGGAGGGCGTATTCTGCTTTCATGTCCCACACTCTGCTCTTGTGCCAAATCTCGTGGCTCAGCTTGGATCTTCATGTCCTGTCTGGAGGGACTGATGAGAGTATGCCTCTTTATGTCAGCATGCTGTTCTGGTTCTGGATGCCTCGGGTGGAGATGGTTCTGGATGCAGTCTTGTCGTTGTTGGTTCAGCTCTGGTTCTCTGTCTGTTCGATGGAGAAGGAGGAGGAGTCTCCTATAGTGAGGTCTTTTGTCTGATAGGGGTCGTAGCAGTCTGACAGGCAGAGAGAGAGAGTCCAGGTCTCGGGACGTATTACCTATAGAAATTCTAACACACTGAGGTAAAGTAAATCCAACCTTCTCCTCTCTATCTTCTAATCATACTATCTGTTTTAATTGTTAAATGCCATCTAAACACAATCAATGTCTACTAATAAATGTACTATATCTCTAAACATTGTTTTTTCTCCCACCGTAACACGTCTACTCCAAATAACTCTTTCAGGAAACCATTTTCTTCTATAAATTGAAATACTTACATGTTTCAAGCACCACATATTTCACACACTATAAAAGGACGTCCCCATATTTTCTCCAATATTTTAAATCTCACTATTACTTAGCAATAGTAACTTTTGTGACTGGATACATCTGTGCAATGTCGCCACAATCTGTTGGGGAATTTCGTTCATAGAGTTTGTACATACAGTTGTCCTCGTGGGTTAGTACCCTGTTTCTACTGTAATAACTTTTCAATAATTGTGCTCAGGTCACCAGTCGGTTGTCCATAGTCTTAACGGGGGGTGTTTCTGGTACAGACTAAAACATGGATCCAGTGTATTTGGAGATTCCCCTAAATTGTAAATCCCCATCACTTAAATATTCCGATCACTTAAACCCATCTCATCATTTGGTACAAGAACTGCATATAGGGGGGGTGAATCATCTTGATTGTAACCTCCTCATCTTTGGGAACGAGTATTTCTAACTCTTCCTCTTGTTGCTCAACTGATCTTTTGGCTCTGAGGATAAGTGAAAGTCTCTGAAACACAGCTGGTGTTTTGTTAGTGATGTGGGCATTTTCTACGAGTGAACTAATGGATCCATGTCTTTCATGATATTGTACTCCCCATCCAACCAGAAAGGTGCCAAGTGTAATGAGCACAATCAACAATGCTATTCTGACTCTTATGGCTAGGGGACCCCACAATTGCTTTGGCTTTGTTCTTGACATAATCTCTATTTTATCCATGGTTTTGTCAGTTACAGAATGTAAATGAGTCCAAAACTAACGTATACAAAAATCGGAACAGAACGTGGTTCTTTTTGGTGTAAAACAAAAAATAAGTTTTCACTTTAGTGTGCAATCTTATACAAATCTAAAGACAATTCGTCTTTCCTGGTTCTATCTTAATCTTATTTCTATTTATTGTTTTGTTCCAGCTCTGCCAAATCAGTCCTAGCTTCCAATACTTCTCTGGAAGTTGCCAGTGAAGGGTGACAATGTGTGTGGTGGTGTCAATTTGCTCCTTTTTCTTTACCTTTAAACCGGAGAGCGTGTGAAGTTCATTACAACTTGTCACGGTTCCGACCACCGGGGATCAGCCCACTCTGTTTTGGGAACTTTCACCCTCACCCAATCACCTGGCCGAACAGGAGTCTCTTCTGATGTCTCGTCTGGTATCTGTGCAGTCTTTCCTAACCTGTATAGACAAAAACTTGGATAATATTACTCAGAGCTCTGACATATTCATCCACTTCTATTTGTCTAATATCTAAAACTGGACCACACCCTCCTTGGAGGAGGCCCAAGCTTTGGTATACCTTTTGTTGTTATGCGACCTATTGTTGACAACATGTTATTATTTATCAACTACAACATTACCGAAATCCATTATCTGACTAATCATGACCTTCCCTCCTTTGAGCATAAAATGCTCAATTAATATCGCAATGATTACTGAATGAATAGGACATGGAAAACCCCTTAACGTCGTAGCAAACACATATAAATCCTCTGTGTACCCACAAGGCGTACAAAGATGTTGTGTGATGTATCGTCTTCCAATGGTATAAATGCACATTGACTAAAAATCTGCTATTAGCACAAAAATATAGTTTACTTCTTGTTAGTTCAATAATGGCTTTTGTCATGGTACTATGTATCAGTGTTGCTGCGAAAAAACCACACTGGTGTTCCTAATACGTCTTAATAGTTCTAGTATTAGAGATTGGCTGACACTGTTAAACAAACAAATCATGACAAAATAATATTTCTTTAAACTAGAGGGAAATACGAACTATTCTCACAGAGGGTTACACGCAGAAGAACATGAAGGGCTGATGTCCCTCACTTAAAAATAGATATTGCCTTATGCACTACTTTGTAAATCAGCAAATTCACTTGAACATAAATAAATGAAGACTGATTCTTGAAACTGTTGTAAAAAACCCTACAACTTCTTCATCCAAGCTCAATGTTATGTTATTTAGTTGGCAGCTCATGCCTTAAATCAGAAACTTCAGACCTATTATAAAAATGTGTTTATGAGAAAATGTAATCTGACTCCATATATACCTCAACTTATAATAAATGAAGTTCCCCTTTGAACACAGCCCCGGTCTTCTGACGGGGTCTATCTATGTACTGGCTGGTAAATGTTGTGCCAGTTTCTCTGTCACTGTTCTCCCGCTAACAGTCACTCTCTAGTTCTGCTGGTTTCTTGTTGACTTCTTCACTGGTTTGAGACAAGCGATCTTATTGAAACACCTCCCTTTGTAGCCAGACTTCACCACAGCAGAATCGAGTTTCTGTTTTCAGGTCTCAGCAGCTCCACATCAGGTGTAGCCTGAACTGCCCCTTGAACTGCAGTCGATGTAAACAGGAGGACTTGGTAAGGACCCTCCATCTTGGGCGAGGACTAGGCTTTCATCTTCATCTTTTGGGCGTAAACCCATTGTCTTGACCTCTGTAGCTGTGTGGGCACAATAGTTTTCTGTGTGGGGGAACAACATCACTCGTAATCTCTTTCCTTCTCATAATTACAAAAATAGTCTGTGGTTCTCTACTATGTTTTAATCTTCTTCTACTAATCTGTGGATGATTTATATTTAAATGCAATATGCTACTCACTATTGTTAAATAACATTCAACACATTCATGTTTGGAAATACTATTCCTCTTTGCCATCCCTGAGACCCCCTGCCTCTGTTATAGTCATGGAAACCTCCCCTTGGGTAACTGTGTGGAGGGCCGTTGTTTGGTGCAATGTTCTGCGGACACTCTCTGGACCAATGTGTCAGCTGACCACATTTGAAGCATCCTTCACTTTGGGAACCTCTTGCTGTTGATTGAAAACGTCCTCCTCCTCTGCCCCTTCGTTGATTCTGTATGTGAATATCTATCTCAGCCGCCATCTGCCTTGCCGCTTTCTTGTTATTAGCTTTGGTATCTTCCTCAGCTACCTGTATTCTCAAAAGTCTTAGTTGTAGTGCTTTCATTTCTTCATCATGTTCTCTCTTTATTGTCTGGTATTTCATATCGTGGTGAATGAGATGTTGTCTCCATTCTTCAATGGGTTTAATGTCTAATCCCACCTTGTCTTCCAGGCATGCCTGGACAGATCGGGGAAGGGCTTTAATGACCGCATTCTTCCACAACATCACGACAGCCGGAGAAGCGTCATGTCGTTCTCGAGTGCAGTCCTCCCACACTCCTTCACATCTCTTCAAGAAGGCATGCATGTCTTCCTCTGTTCCTTTTTTCAGGCTGGTGAGGGCATGTAAACTGCGTGTTGTCGGGTAGATGTGACGAATAGCAGCCCAATAGCTCGACCTGATTTTGTTGAATGAAATGTCATCTGGAGAGTTGGCGCATTGGGCCTCGAAATCTACTGCTCTTGCCTTTAGTCTTCCTTCTATCCGTCTTAGCAGTGCCCTCATGTCTCCCAAGCACAGGTCGTCTTGGACAGTGTACTTCTCCAGATCATTCACCCACTTCTGACCTCCTTTGGTGAGTGGAGGTAGCTTGGACACTAATGTTTCCATGTCCCTGTGAGTCCATGGTTGGTATTGAAATCCTCCTTCTCCAGCTGCTATCACCGGTAACATGTGGATTGTGCAGTTCTTGAGTCTTCCAGCTATAGCTACTGTTGTAGCGTCTTGAGATCCGTGTTCCTCCCTTCTTTTGAGTTCCTCCTTCAGCTGGTTAACTTCACCAGATAGCATCCTTACTTCATACTCCAAGTCTTTGACACGTGCAGCTGTGGGGAGTCCATCCAACTCCAATACTTCTCCTATAGGGGCTTGGTGAAAAGGGTTGTTCTCTGATATGTTGGAAAGAGACACTTCGGTTAGACTTGGATTCTGCTCTTGAGTTTGGATAACTGGAGCCTCTTCTGTTATTCCTGCTGTGTCTTCCTTCACTGGCACATCTGCCGCTTCTAACACATGTATGCTGTTTGTCAATCCCTGGTTGGCATATTTCAGATGGAGCAGCAGACTTGTAACTGTCGTTTTTCTTTTTTCAGCTTTGTTCATAGCGCTTTTTTCAGGTCCATACCAAAAGGGGTGTCTGGTGTTGATCCATGCTTCTTGCTGGTGTAAGTATCTCTCATTCTCATAAGCACTTACAGCTTGTCTATGGGCTTTCGTTGGTCCAGGTTGATCATCTGCTGGAATCAATCGTCTCGTCTGCCATTGATCAAACAATTCCTGTATCTGTTTCCAGATCTTTTGTCTGTCTGATGCATGTGTTGTGGCATCTGATCTGACATGTACCTTTTCCTTGATGTCTGCAGTTGACCCTGGCTCTGCGGGTGCTCCTAACTTAGTGTATTTTGGCGACATATTTCTTAAGTAGTTGGATATAGTTATTAAATGTATCAAAGATGAATCACTAATCTACTGAATAGTACCTTCGTTCCTGATAAAAAAGATCCTATGTCATCCGAACTTAACTTCAATATCTGTTTTTTTTTTTATTTTATTTTTTTTATTTTTTTTTAAAGATTAATAAAAAATAAAAATATGCAAATGTTTAATATCAGATTTTTTTTTTTTTTTTTTTTAAATAAAGATTGTACAGTGGCTTGGCTTTGAAATATGCAAATAGAAATCTTGTAAAAATCTAACTTTACTGTGTATAGTGTATTCTAAAGTGCATGAAATTATGCTAATGTCATAAACTATACACTGTAAAAAAAGTCTGTGAAATTAACAGGGAAAAGCTGTAAAATCACAACATCAAAAAACTGTAAATAGAGAAACAATGAAGCAGTGTTTAATTTACAGTAATATTTCGTAAAGTACTGAACCAAACAAAACTGTTAAATTCACATTAAGAATATGTTAAAATAATTATATTTCATTGTATAATTTACAGATTACTGTGGTTTGAACACAGAAAAACTGTAATACATAAAACAATACAATACAGTTAAAATTACAACATGACAGTGTTAAAATCATGTTTTTTTATATTTTTTCATTCTTGAATATACTATAATATACTTACTTCTTATTTCTATTTGTTTAATGCATATGTTTATTTTTGAAATTGGAAATAACCCAGTACTGAGATATTCTTGGAAATTAAATGAGAATCCATAAAACAGCTGGCGTTTGGATTCTGCGGCCGACCGGCTATTTGGAGTGGAATGCAGCCCACGGCAGACAGCCCAAACAGTAATCGAACGCCTCCGAAGGAAACGGCCGCTGAACTGAGACACGCCTACTGAGCAGTAGAGTTTGTTTCTGTTATTTCATTGGACTATTTAATTATCGCGGGAGCTGCCACTTTTTGCAGGTTAACGGTTACGGCTCAGTGCGCGCCAAGTCTGTCTCTCAAGTCTGCCTTCCACGGACCACGGAGCTGTGTGCACATGAGCGGAGGATCACATCTGTAGCACTGGTAAGCTAACCGTTTATTTTCTTCAAACTTCAATTATAACACGGTGTGTTGTCAGGACAATACTAACTTCTGTTTGTGATTGAGTGCATTTTGCAGCAAAACGTTGAGGGTTTATGTTCTGCATTGCATAAGTGTTTTTTCAAATGTGTTGGCGCGAACTGCAAGCAAACAACGGTGTGTTGTCAGGACAATACTAGCTTCTGTTTGTGATTGAGTGCATTTTGCAGTCATAGTTATAACTTCTACTGACCGGGAGTTAATTTAAATAGTCTGGTAACGTTATTGAAGTATCATGCTAAAAGCTGAACTCTTTATTTTCATTTAATTCATGCTGTTGTGAAGCGGGGGGTTTGAAGCTACATCTGAGGGGGTTCAAAGTTAACGGGCAGTCATGTTAGCGTGCTAAAAATGATTACCTGCCGTTTTTGCAGGTTAACGGTTACGGCTCAGGGCGCGGCCAAGTCTGTCTCAAGTCTGCCTGCCACGGAGCTGTGTGCACATGAGCGCAGGATCACATCTGTAGCACTGGTAAGCTAACCGTTTATTTTCTTCAAACTTCAATTATAACACGGTGTGTTGTCAGGACAATACTAACTTCTGTTTGTGATTGAGTGCATTTTGCAGCAAAACGTTTATGTTCTGCATTGCATAAGTGTTTTTTCAAATGTGTTGGCGCGAACTGCAAGCAAACAACGGTGTGTTGTCAGGACAATACTAGCTTCTGTTTGTGATTGAGTGCATTTTGCAGTCATAGTTATAACTTCTACTGACCGGGAGTTAATTTAAATAGTCTGGTAACGTTATTGAAGTATCATGCTAAAAGCTGAACTCTTTATTTTCGTTTAATTCATGCTGTTGTGAAGTGGGGGGTTTGAAGCTACATCTGAGGGGGTTCAAAGTTAACTGGCAGTCTACTTTTTTCTGTTCTTTCTGCCACTTCTTTCTCTCTTTTCTGTCTAATTTGAGACGTTTATGTTGCACAATGTTTTTTGTTACTGTAAGCTCGTAAAGGGCTAGTTTGGATGCTTATGGATACTTATCCATAGTCAGTGTATTACTTGCATGTCTTTGGAGGAACAGGCAGGAGTACGGGTACGTATGTAAAGCTGTGGATGGGTGCAGCAGCGAAACGTATTTTAGCCACCTAAAAATTCAGTTTACGTGTACGCTATATTTATAATATTGTCACAAATGTACCCTGCTGCTTCAGTCCCTATCAGAAACAGACTGTATAGCTGTCTGACAGCAAGGTAGAGCTTTGAAAATATTCTTTAATATAGCATACACTAAGAGTAATATTGTTTTAGTTTTTTTGGTGGCTTAACTATGTCCACAGCAGTGCATTGCTTAGCTGTCTGCTGGTTCTCCTCTCTGTTTCTCCAAACTGTAGCTCCTACAACCCCCCTTCAAACAATATGAACTATCCCCTAAAAGCAAGTCAAATTGACATTACATTTATCTCCCCTTAACCTGCAAATACACATACATACATTTTTGTATTGATGGTGAGCAATTTAACAGACCTTAAAATGTGTGCTAAAATTGTTTTGTGAAATATTTCAGGAAGACAAGTCTTGTTTTAATTTAGTTTGAATTGTGTTTTTCTTCTTTTTTAGGACGATCATGCTATTCTTCAAGGCGATTCATGCTGAGTGTGGATCGAAACATAGTACAGGACAACATCCCCTCCTTGGTTTCTGCCCTGTCCATGATGTTTGGGAGCTATTATTGCTTTAACATCGCCTACCCGTCAGAGCTGGCATCCACCCTGGAGTTTGTCCAGAGGTATGTGTTTTTTGGGATTGGCTTTATCCAACAATTTATTTTATTAAACTGCAACAAATCTAAAGCAGCTGCTTCAGTGAATTGGGGGTTAAGATAATTGTCATTTTGGCTTCAAAATAATAAGATTGATGTGAAGTTTTTTTGTTGTTAGGCAAGCTATTTTATTATTAATTCTGTTGTTTGTTTGTATTTTTATTTTAAGGTGTTTTTTCTCCATCAACCCAGAGAAGGGCACCAAAGTGAAGAAGACACGTGCATCCCGTCTTCAGGTGAACCCGAGAGTCCTCACCTTGATACAGGAACTTTCGGACCATGAGTGGCGTGATGTCTGAATATGGACAGTAAGATCAATGGCATGTAGCGATGTGCCCAAGTTACAGTTTGTTTGATTGTTTAAATCGTAGTTAAAAATTTGAAGTGCCTTTTTTTTCCATGTTCTTTTAACTAATTTTAAAAAATGCAATATGTAACTCTCAAAATGTCAAACTATTCTTTTAAGGTCATTGTAAAAGCTCAGGACATCACTGTTGAGTGTAAAAATGTTGATGTGTTACACTCCACTGGGTGGTTTTGTTTTGTTTTCCACTTGGGTTTTTGCTTCTGAAGTGAAGGGTCTCTGCTGACCCTACCTCTTCACCTATCTCACTTAGACACACACACACACATGTGTTTTGCAACTGTAGCTTCATCACGTACACACTTCCTTTAGCAATGAACATGTATTCAACTAAGACGAGTATTATATTATACAGGTGCCCACTATAAGAGATGAGACATATAAAGTACTAAAATATTTAAAAACATTATTTCCCATAAATCATTTGATGTGATGCAAGTAACCTCTCAACTTTGTTCAGCTTGAATTTCCTGGACAATGTGAGCTGTTTGTTTATTGTGCAGCCTTAGTTTGTATGTTTTACCAATATGTATGTTGAGAAATGACAGATGTTTTTGATCACTGCTATTATATATATATATATATAATAAATTCTTGGAAAGGCAAGTTCTTGTTGGAATTTTTTCAACTTTTAATACAGTGGCTCTTGAGGTTTATCTAGCTTTGCATTTTAAATTTTAAGTGCTTAATCTGTGTACCCTGGATTACATTCTTCACATTTCTGGTAATAGTCAAACGTATATATACGAAGGCAGTGTAGTTTAAATGAAATCTTTCAATCTGACTAATGTATAGGAAAAAACATTTTTATATATCAATAATCCTTACAGGCGGTTTTATACTATATATATATATATATATATATTTGAGATTGCTATTCATAGAACAGTTTTTTCTGCATTTTAATTGTAATAAATACATTTTACAGAACATTTAAATTGCAGTATTTAGATGTTGCTTTCACTGTAAAACTCGTCATTACTACGGCAAAATACACTAAATTATACACAACTTTTGATTACAATTTGCGGGAAAATTCAGTTAAATTACAGCATTACACTGATGCTTTTACAGTTAAACAGTGTTATTTGTTTGGTATTTCTCTGTAAAATTGAATGGGATTCAATGTACAATAGACAACAACTGCATGTAAATCTTACTGAAATAATCAGTTTAATAGCAACGTGATCATGCTAATTCAGCAGAAAAGGGCTGTTGAAATGACAGATTTAAAAGTAAATTACAACAGTTTTAAACTGTAAAATATACACGTTGTTCTGTAAAGTTGTTTACAGTTTACCGTATTTTTTACATCATTATTCTGGCAACAAAGCTGCCAGGTTTTTACCGTAAAAACAACGTTTTTTTTTTACAGTGTATGTTTACTTCAATTGTGTGGTGTTTAGATATTCTACAGTCTAGGTTGAAAGACTATTATGTAAGGTTTCTTATCTTAATATCAGGAACCACCTGTGATTCTATCTATGTGTGATGAAGTACGTGTTCATCTATAACACTTGAAAGTAAACTTTAGCATAATTATTATAATCAATTGGTGTTGTATTTATACGTTTTTCTTTTTACCCCTATTTTGTGCAACAATTCTGTACAACCAGCAGAGTGCGCTGTTGTAATTGTTCAGCTTTTTCCAGCCTTGGGAGCCCTTCTAAAAATGGACTTCTTTTTAACAAGAAGCTTATTTTCTTAATAACTACCTTTGATATGGGAAAGAAATTCACTTTATGATTTAACATTAAAACTTAAACCAGCACACACTTGCAAGAACAATTTTTAGGATTAATGGACAAAGCATAAATCAGCCATCATACATTTGCACACACAATTTTTAGGATTAATCAACAAAACATAAACCAGCCAAACCACATTTGCACAGTAAAGCATAAGCAGGTAAAACTCCTTTGCAAGGACTAATATTTCAAAAATCAGATTTTAGCTTTTTTAGAAAATACAATAATCCTTTTCTTCAAAAACCAAACTCCAACGGTATAGATAACCTGATTCAGCAAAATGGAATATCTAATTCCAACTTTGACTCAAGAAGAATGATTTTTTCTACACACTATGGAGGTCATGAATATTGAATTAGCCTCATGTGAGTGAAACTGAATGGATTTAAAAAAACAAACAACAACTGGTCCTCTGAATTTGCATTTCACAGAATGGCGACTGCCATGTAATTGTTTGTCAACATGAGGTCAAAACAAGATGGCAACTGATTTCAAATGCTGACCTGGAGAACAAAGAGTTTTTTGCAAGAAGAATGGCTGTCTCTGATGCGTTGAAATCCTGAGGTGTTGATTTCAACAAAGAAACCTCATTCCAGGCCAAACTTCAGAGCAGTATAACAACACGACACTCTCAATATGCTGAACAATTTAAACAAGTTAACAATACAAATAGTTAGAGACCATCAAAACTATTTAGTCTATGGTCGTCTGAGCAACTCTCACGCTATTATGCGACCAAATGGGAAGCCAGTCAAACACTATTAGAAGAATATCGTCTATCTAACGCACGAATGCCGTTTTCTTTCCGTAATGCACACCAGTGTTAATTTCGTCAACGAAAACTATGACGAAAAATGTTCGTCAACGACCTTTTTTACATGACTAAGACGAGACGATGACGAGCTAAAAATAGATTCTTGATAACGAAAATTTGACGAAATGTATATTTAGTTTTCGTTGACGAGACGAGACGGGACTAAGGTGTTAATGGTGGACTATCGGACATTCAAAATGCAGGGTATTTCCCCTCAAGTGTCCGTCTTGTCTGTCAAAATGCATCTTACATTTCTAACTTGCAATATCATTATTTCCGCTCTCTTCACTCCAGAAGAGCGATCTCCCTCTCTCTCTGTGTGCGGGGGCGGGGCCTAACAGACACGCTGCAGCGGCAGAGATCTGCCGGGGACGGAGCGTTCAGAGAGTATAGAGACACTCTACAAGACTCGATGTGGACAAAGCTTGTTTGCCATGTTTTCGCGTTAGCGCGTTGACACGAGTAGGGTAGTCTGTCCAAACATTTACTAAAGTCTGAGTTAACACTTGATTATATTTCACATCATTCATCCACATCTGTAAAGTAACTAAAGGTATTAAATACATGTAGTGGAGTAGAAGTACACCATTTAACTATGAACTGTAGTGGAGTAGAAGTACACAGTAGCAAAACATTTAAATACTCCAGTAAAGTACAAGTACCTCAACATTTTACTCAAGTACAGTACAATATTTTAACATAATTATACATATTTCATTTATTTCACATTTAAATAAAGCAATTAATTCGGTTAACAATTTGTTAGTTTTTTCCTTTAAAAAATAACAAAAAGTAAATACAAGAATACCATTAAAGTACCGGATCGATAAGCAGTATTGATAAGACTAGTAGTACCGTAGAAAACCTTAACGATACCCATCCCTAGATATTACACAAGTAAAGTGTTAAGAGAGTGAAATGTTGCTTTACGAATTTCAACACTTGATGCTGTCACCTTGATTACAATGTCAGATACCTGTATTTGCCCAACTGAATTGGTTTAAAGAGAGAAAACATTTTGACTAAAAGTTGACTAAAATGTAATTTTTCATCGACTAAAAGTAGACTAAAACGTTTTGAGTTTTCGTCGACTAAAACTAGACTAAAACGTTTTGAGTTTTCGTCGACTAAAACTAGACTAAAACTATGAAGGATAGAAATGACTAAAATCTGACTAAAACTAATAACCATTTTCGTCTAAAGACTTAGACTAAGACTAAATCAAAAACAGCTGCCAAAATTAACACTGATGCACACGCAATGATTAAAGAGTATACTTCAGACTTCAACAGACTCTTATCACCAATTAAACAAGAGACCATCTCACTTATTTGGGACAATGAAACAAGACGATTCCATCTATTCTTGAGACTAAAAACGAGAATTAACTTTTTAACAAGAAGAGTCCATCTTTAACTTGCTAATAAAAACGAGAAGAGATACCATCTATTTCTCTGTCAAGAAGATACCATCTGTCTTGAGAATATACAAACGAGAAGAGTCCATCTATTTCACTCGTCAAACACAATATAATATATAAATACCGGCTCAAAAGCACATTAATATATATCCGGCTTGTAAAACACACACATTATAATCATGCAGTTAATTAATGAACAAAGAAAAAAGAATAGAGACTTACCCTTGCTTGGTCTAAAACAACGCCACGTGGTGTGATTTAAATTTAGATATTTAAGATTAAATTAACAGCTGTTCTCAGGATGTCCTGCTCGCCACAAAACACACAAATCTAAAATGGTTCTAAATAAGCTATTGAAGAATTTGATATAACTGGCTTCTTCTCACCATTTGTATCTGGGCCCTTGTGTGTCTCTTGGTTAGCAGAATCTCCGTTGAAACTAGCGGTTCCTCTCCCAGTGGCTATCACGTCAGGGTCACCAGTTGTTGATAAATAATGATCTTCTCGCTCCCAGGAAAGAAACTTAAAATAATGAGACTAATGGAGTCTCTGAAAAGGTTCAAATGGGTAGTTTAATTAAGTAACGTGGTTAAAGAACAAGCATAGGTAAGGAAGAGACAAAGCCGGTGATGTCTTCAGGTGGCTGCAACGAAGGAAAGAGAGCGAGTTGTCCTCTCTCCTCCCTTTTTATCCTCCTCTCGTTCTCCCCCGCTGTGCAGATAGTGGGACCTCCCTTCTCCTCTGCTGGTTCGATATCGCGAGAGAACAGATGATTTCGACATTTTGTATTCCCTGCCTACTTCCTTAAGCCTTTTCTCCTCCTTATCTCTGTGATGACTTTCTATTTAATACCTTATAAACAGCTGTAATACTTAGTTTAGAAGTCCTAACAACACCACTACGGCACAGTTCTCATTTATGGTAACTCCCTCTGACGTCATAGCTACTCACGTAATGTGTAAACACTCTATGATCAACTGTACCTTCATTTAATATTCAGCAGTAATAATATCTCAACGTCTATCGATGTAGTGTTAAAGTCCGTACATTTTGGTGTATAACACTCCATGTCATTTTCACTTTACATTCAGAAAACGTAATATTAGCTACATGCTAACTGCTAACCGGATATGAAGGATTTTCAGAATAAAAGCTTGGCATTGAGATTTCCTGAGAACTTCCGGGTTTTTCCACAATAAAACAGCTTTAAACTGACGATATGTTTTAGACTGAATTATGCTGTTTAACATTGATTTTAATTTCTAACAATCTCCAGATGTGTAAAGAGATGTCCTTTATGTGTTGAGAACATATTCCTACTTATGCTCAATACACTATTTGAAAAGCCTCTTGGATCAGCTGTAAAATGCATCGTCACAAAGTTAAATAACAAGCCTCAATAGTTCTTCCTCCACTCCCTCTTGGCAAAAAGCCACTGACAGGTTGAACTACAATATAAGAGAAGAGTTTCAATTTCCCAGAAATCAAAGCTGAAGTTTGTCTGAGCGACAGCAGAGCAGCAGCCGAGACAAGTCTCTGTTTCTCTGAAGAAACACTCAACTGAATCCAGCAGCTTTTTCTCAACAACACAGCAGGACTCTCTCAAACACTGGTGAGTACACTACAGACACATCACTAACTAAATATTTAGTCAAAGTTGGATTCATATAAAGAACATTATACTATAGAAATGTGTCAGTTAAGATAAAAACCTCAACTTTTACATTAGCAAGAGCCACAAATACAATGTTCATTTCATTTCAAACCTTTATTTATCCAGGTTGTATCCCATTGAGATCATTGACCTCTTTTTCAAGGGAGACCTGCTCAAGTAGGTTCCACATGAAACATTAAAAACATAAACAGAACAACAAAAGGACATCATACATTAGCATTACAGGGATTACAATTTACATAACTATCCACATGCACAGGTACCAACAGCTTCCGATTGAGTAGCATCCAACCGAGCTTTAAAAACATTGAGTGGCACCAGATTGCTCAGTTTCCATTTTAATTGCAGACTATTCCAGGACAGTGGAGCTGCGCATCTAAATGCTATCTTCCCTAAGACAGTCCTAGCAGTTGGCACATTTAATAAAACCACAGCATGCGATCTCAGGCAGTAGCCACTTACAATTCGCCGTGAGATCAGGGAGCAGATGTAGGATGGAAGTTTCCCTAACATGGCTTTATATATAAAAATGTACCAGTGACTGAGCCTCCGTGCAGTTAGTGAAGGCAGACCAGCCCTTGCATACAGGGTACAGTGATGGGTTAATGCTTTACAGTTTGTCACAAATCTCAGTGCACTGTGATACGCAGCATCTAACTTGACCAGGCAATTGGCAGGTGCATTCATATAAATCAAATCACCATAGTCCAGTACAGGTAAAAAGGTCACAGTGACTAGCCTTTTTCTGGCCTCGAGCGAGAAACAGGACTTGTTCCTGTAAAAGAAACCTAGCCTAACCCTCAGTTTTTTAAGCAGGTTATTGACATGACATTTAAAAGTGAGACAATCATCAAGCCAGATACCAAGGTATTTGTAACAGGCAACCACTTCAAGTTTTATTCCTTGCGTAGTTAAAATATCTAAAACAGGCTCTGGTGTCTTTTTAGCTTTTGAAAAGAGCATTACCTTGGTTTTATCCACATTTAAAAGAAGCTTAAGCGCTGAGAGCTGAGTCTGAATAATGTTAAAAGCAGCTTGCAATTCAACAACAGCCTCCTTAATGGAGGGACGTGCACAGTACATAACCGTATCGTCCGCATAAAAATGTAAGGTTGCTCCATCGACATTTTCACCTAAACTATTGATGTAGATGGAGAATAAAAGTGGACCTAAAACAGAACCTTGAGGAACACCATTAGTAATGTTTAACCACTCAGAAGACAGCCCATCAAAATGAACACATTGGGACCTTTCAGAGAGGTAGTTCACAAACCACCCCACTGCATGGCTGGATATGCCAATACTGAGTAGCCTCTGCTTTAAGATGCGATGATCGACGATATCAAACGCTTTGGAAAGGTCAATAAATAGAGCTGCACAGCTCTGCTTATTATCTAAAATACTCGCCACATCATTCACCACTTTCATTGTGGCAGTGATGGTGCTATGTTGCTTTCTGAAGCCTGACTGATGTTTAGACAGGATGTCATTTGTACATAAAAACACCTTTACCTGCTCACTCACTAGGCGTTCAAGAACCTTAGCCAGAACTGATCATTTCGAGATGGGCCTATAATTATTTAAAACAGTTGCCTCCCCTCCTTTCAGCAAAGGCAGGACATACGCTGACTTCCACAATTTTGGAATTGTGTTTGTGCTGAGGGAGAGGTTAAAAAGAGTAGTGAGAGGTGGAGCAATACAATCTGCAGCTATCTTTAAAAAGAAAGGTTCTACGTTGTCCGGGCCAGCCGGTTTCTTAGGATCTAACTTGGTTAAAGCTTCACGAACAACATCAACAGTAAAAGGAGTAAAACTAAAAGGGTTTTCCAAAACACGTTTTTCAGAGTCACAGACTGTGGTGTTCACAGAAGCAGAGTTTGTCACAGAATCAAACAGAGAGCCACAGGACACAAAATGCTCATTAAAACAATTTAACATAGTGGCCCTGTCCGATATAGTGCCTGTTGCTGTAGTAATGCACGGAGGTAGCTCATTACGGATATCACCGGTGGATATCGATTTTATGGCTTTCCAAAATTTTCCAGGATTATTCAGGTTCTTTGTGGTAACTGACAGATAATACTTAGACTTAGCACTTTTTATTTGTGATGTGAAGCTATTTCTGAGCTGCCTAAAGCGTAGCCATTTTACCTCTGAGCCAGATTTCCTAGCCTTTGCCCAGGCCTTGTTTCTCTCATGTAGGAGACTAGATAATTCAGCAGAAAACCAAGGATTGTCTCGTCCCTTCACTCTAAAAGTACGTAGGGGTGCATGTCTATCTATAATTTCCATAAAACCAAGATAAAAATAAGACCATGCAGTTTCTACATCAGCACACAGATCGATTCTTTCCCAATCAAAACCAAAACAGATCATGAACAAAACCCTGCTCCACAAAATGTTTTTTGTCTCTCTTACTGATAATGCGAGGTTTAACCTTTTGGACTTTTGTGTCCCTAATTGTGGCTACAACACAGTGGTCACTCAGATCATTTGCAAATACTCCCACAGATAAGTATTTATGGGGAGCATTAGTTAAAATGAGATCAATTAAGGAGGATTTATTTGGGGACTTAATGTTAGGGCGAGTAGGACTGTCTATAATCTGAGCAACATTCAGAGAGATACAAAGGTTTTTAAAATCCTCTGACACAGAAGTTAACCAGTCCCAATTAAAATCACCAAGCAGCACTATTTCCTTGTAGTCAAGTTGAGATAAAAGTTTTGCCAATGAAGATAAAGAGTCCTTGACAGCTGAGGGGGGTCTGTAGCAGCCCACCACCATGAGCTGTTGACCCTTTGCTACTTCAATATTTAAGGCTAAAAATTCTAGTTGTTTATTAATAGATTTGGAAACCATCTTGGTTACACAAAACTTATTTTTCACATAAATGGCAACGCCACCACCTTTTTTAGGACGGTCGGTACGATATACACTATAACCATTTAAGTAGATGTCAGAGGCCAAAATAGATTTATCTAGCCACGTTTCTGATAAGACAATGATATCAGCATCAGTCGAGCTCGCCCAAATGCGGACAAAATCTAACTTAGGTAACAGACTGCGCACATTTAAGTGAATGAATCCCAATCCAGATCTAGAAATAAAATCAGCAGGAGTAGCTATCTGACTACTACTGCTACTGGGCGGTCCAGGGTTTAGTTGTACATTCCCTGATAGTAATAATAGCAAAAAAAACAAGCACCTTTTCCTCTTAACAGACACACATACATTGTCATCTGCTTTAAAGTCACCAGCAAACTCCGCGAAAGTGAGATTAGAGCTCAAGAAGCAGTCCTGAAGAACCATCATAGCAGGCAAGTGAGAAAGACAAACATTTGTCGAACTGAATGTCTGTGACAAGGCAACCAGTAATTGTTTGTGTAACAAATCCGAACCTTTACAGGGGATGTCCACTGCGGGCGGTAGAACAGACCTGAACCCAGTCGACTTCTCAGGATGACGAGAGAACTTCTCATTGTCCAAAATAGCTAACAGGCATAGCAGAATCACAATAGGGGCCATTTTCCCGGACCAGCACAGCATCCGGATAGGCGCGCAAGCAGGCCCGAAACGTGGAGGCGCTCCGGTATCTCCGCGATGACCCCGGTGCAAAACCTCCTCAGCACAGCAGGATAGGCGAAGCAGGCCCAGCTCGAGGCGTAGAGGCGCTCCGGTCTCTCCGCGATGTCCCCGGTGAAGATCCTCCTCAGTACAGCAGTACAGGATAGGCGAAGCAGGTCCAGCCCGAAACGTAGAGGCGCTCCGGTCTCTCCGCGATATCCCCGTGGTAAAACCTCCTCGGCACCGTAGAGCACGACAGGTGGAGCAGGTGGATACAGGCCTCCGCTACAGCAGGTGTAAAGCAGGCCGCAGCCCGAGCGCGAAGCCGCTCCGGTCTCTCCGTTACATCAAAAGAAACGTGTGTGTGTTTGTGTATATAATAACATTTATATAAATAAATGTGGATAAGTGGAGCTGCAGAACTCTGGATGTGATTCTCTCTGAAAGTGTGATATACGATGTTCATGAACTCATGTGAAACTCCGCCTCGGACATGTTGCGGTCTCATGAACCCCCGTCAGCTCGTCTCTGATCAAATCTACTGTCTATTTCTTTGTGCCTTCATCCTTTCTGAATGGTTTTGAGGGAGAAGTCCTCCACAAAATGGCCCTCTGCTCGTTTATTCCATAGACTGTATATTTATTCCCAAAATAGTCATCCATAAATGTGAAGACAAAATGCACTCAATAGGCGCGTTCACACCAAGTACTTTGCCGTATTTAGTGCCGGCACTTATTACCCCAGGGCATTTAGTACAGATCGCGTTCACACCAGAGTACTTTTCCCTGAGGGAAGATTACGCAAATGAGCCGCTGTAATGTAAACTCTGGTTAAAGGTTGGGTAGGTAAGTTTGAGAAACCTGCTCGAGATACACTTTTTGTTATATTCCATGGAATGCTCTTAACATCCCGATAGCAATGAATATCTTAAGTGCTTTGACAACAAATCCATTAGAAAATGTCATCTGTGGAAGCCGTAATACTGTAAAAAGCACGACCAATCATTTTAGCCGGCCCGGGTTAAAATAACTGGATGGCCTACCTGCCTGTCAGCCTTCCATCTGTGCACAAACTTATCTCGTGCCCTCATTGGTCATGTGCGCGTTCGTGTGTGTTGGAGGAGGGGCTCTGTAAGGAAGTGGCAGATTTTTTCCGGTTGTGTATTTTCAAATTCTAGCGCACTTGAGCTGGTTTCTCCAGAATTACCTACCCCACCTTTAAGTAAGGTTAGAGAGCATACAGTCAAAGCTAGCATTAGCTTATACTTATTTTCATATTTCCTATATTTGAAAACATCTTTATAATTGACTCTATTAAACAAAGTAGAATCTAAATATTAGATTTGTTCTGGACTGTCCAAAGCAAGGGATCTGGTGTTATGTTACAAGTGTTGCTTATAAAGGGCATGACAATTAGATATTTCATTTTATATCATTTGTAGACACTGTGGTAAGTAGCCTTGAGCTTTGAATCTGTTTCTGTAGTAACTGCAGTCTGCCTTTTGAAGCTGATAACGTTTACTGTTTTTTAACAACTAGTATTAACTTCAGTGATGCTCAGCAGGAGGTTTCACTCCTCTGTTCAACAACGGCAAAATCCCCCAAAAGTATTAGAGCTTACACATTGTGTTTCTTAGAGTTTAAACTGAATGCTGCTATGATTTTCAAGATTTATTTATAATATTAACAAACAGAGAGATTATTTGACATTTAACAATAACAGTGTACTGCACATTTGAGCAATCTTTCACCCTCTGCATAATCATGATACATCAGCAGAGTTCAGTATCACCATCTATTTGACTTATAGCAAACAGATACAAGAGATTAAATCATATATACATTACAGTATTTGTTTTTTTCACACGTTTTGTCCTCAGAGAGACATGTCTGCTGCCAGCTGTCTGCTGACTGAAGATCAGTTTCTGTGCTCCATCTGTCTGGATGTGTTCACTGATCCAGTCACCATACCATGTGGACACAACTTCTGTAAAGCCTGCATCTCTGAACACTGGGATAGAAATGTCCCGTGTAACTGTCCCAACTGTAAAAAGCTCTTCTTCCCAAGACCTGAGCTGCTGGTCAATACTTTCATCTCTGAGATGGCTGCTCAGTTCAGACAGTCAGCTCAACAGAAAGCCAGCAGCAGCAGCTCAGAGCAACAAGTTGTCAAACCAGGAGAAGTTCCCTGTGACGCCTGCACTGGAACCAGACTGAAGGCCCTGAAGTCCTGCCTGGTGTGTCTGGAGTCCTACTGTGAGACTCACCTGGAGCCTCATCTGACAAGAGCAGGTCTGAAGAAACATCAGCTGATCGACCCTGAGGAGAACCTGGAAGGCAGGATGTGTGTGAAGCACGATAAACTGCTGGAGCTGTTCTGTAAGACCGACCAGGTGTGTGTCTGCATGCTCTGCACTGTTTTAGACCACAAGACACATGATGTTGTTCCTCTGAAAGAAGAATATGAAGGAAAGAAGGCTGAGCTGGGGAAGACAGAGGCTGAAATTCAGCAGATGATCCAGAAGAGACGACTGAAGATCCAGGAGATGAATCGCTCAGTGGAGCTCAGTAAGGAAGGAGCAGACAGAGAGATAGCAGATGGTGTTCAGGTCTTCACCGCTCTGAAGGAGTCTGTTGAGAGAAGCCAGGCCGAGCTCATCGACACGATCAAAGAGAAGCAGAGAGAGACAGAGGAACAGGCTGAAGGCTTCATCAAAGAGCTGGAACAGGAAATCTCTGAGCTGAAGAAGAGAAGCTCTGAGGTGGAGCAGCTGTCACGCTCTGAAGACCAGCTCCACCTCCTCCAAAGCTTCACGTCCCTGAACGCTGCTCCACCCACCAAGAACTGGACAGAAGTCAGGGTCCGTCCACCTTCATATGAGGGGACTGTGAGGAGAGCTGTGACTCAGCTGGAGGAGACGCTCAGTAAACAGATGAAGAAGCTGCTCGAGCTGAAGAGGGTCCAGCAGTATGAGGTGGAGGTGACTCTTGATCCTGATACAGCACATCCCAGACTCATCCTGTCTGATGATGGAAAACAAGTGAAACATGTTGATGTGAAGAAGAATCTCCCAGACAATCCAGAGAGATTTGATTATTGTGACTGTGTCTTAGCAAAGCAGAGTTTCTCTTCAGGAAGATTTTATTACGAGGTTCAGGTTAAAGGGAAGACTTATTGGACTCTAGGAGTGGTCAGAGAGTCGATCAACAGGAAGGGACAGATCTCAGTGTCTCCTCAGAATGGTTACTGGACGATATGGGTGAGGAATGAAAATGAGTACCAAGCTTGTGCTGGTCCTTCAGTCCGTCTCTCTCTGAAGTCTCAGCCTGGGAAGGTGGGGGTGTTTGTGGATTATGAGGAGGGTCTGGTCTCCTTTTATGATGTTGATGCTGCAGCTCTGATCTACTCCTTCACTGGCTGCTGCTTCAAAGAGAAACTCTACCCATACTTTGGTCCCCATCTTAATTATGATGGTAAAAACTCTGCCCCTCTGATCATCTCTCCTGTCAATCACACTGAGTAGAACAACCATTTGATTTTCTACAGAAAGATTCACTCTCACTAAATGTAATAAATGTATTCAACTGGGGAAGTACATTGTACATATTGTTAATTTTTCAGAATCTGATCACATATGGTTCACCTTGATGAGACGCATAAAAACACATAAAATACTGATGAGTATGTTCTAATGTACTCTAGTTTATTCTACGGATTGCACTACCTGCCGTCATGACTTGAAGTGATCAGAAAACTATACTCAGAAATAAACTTTTACCACTTCTTTATATGTCAGGGGGACAAGAAAAGTATTTATTGTCTCAGAATTGTGTGTTCAAAAAGTGTTTCATACTTGCACACATTACTAGTGGAAGTAATGCACTCCTTTTTCATTAGTAAAATACTGTATATATATATTTTTTATAATTTTCAATTGAGGGGAAAATGATGGGTCTCTGGTGTGTTTTAAAGGGGAAGTTCAGGATTGATTATTGAATTATAGTATATTGGTACAAAATGTATTGACAGTTACTTGGAGAATCAACAATATCTGATCATTAAACATTAGGCTGCAGTGGTTTAACAAACGAGGGAAATTAAAATGTTACATCTCAGCTGTCTGTTGTGTTATGTTAATTGTATTAATATCGTCTAGTTCTCAACTTAGGGAAAGTATCTTAAACATTTTTTACTTAACTATTTTCATTTCTACTTAACTACATTTGTCTGATAGATTTGGTTCTTCTGAAGCTTTATAAACTATTTAAAACCCTCTTGGATCAGCTGATCATAGATATTAAGATTGCTGTATATGTTTGTTAGAAATATGGCCATCAACTGGTTAGCTTAGCTTAGCATAAAGACTGGAAACAGGGGAAGACAAAGCCAGCCTGTCCAAAGGTAACAAAATCCACCTATCAGCAGCTCTGAATCCAGTTTGTTTAATCCATACCAAATCAGAGGAGTAAAAACATCAATAAGACGTTTAACAGGGGATTATGGGTCGGGCTATTTCTTGGCTGGGACCTAAACAAGTTTCCAAATTGTTTTTATATTTCAGTTTTTGTACAGAGATATATTAAGTACACTTAAATGTGTATTTTGTCACTAACTATTTCCCCCCTTTTCCTAGTATATATGCTAAACTAAGCTAATGTAAGTGTCTGATGGATGCAGCCTGTGTCAGTGAGAGCGGTCTGACTGGTTGGACTGCTTCTAATGATTATGATCTCATTCTTCACCTTGAACACACTCCAGCACTGCCTGTACAGGTGAGACTAACTCACTGCAAACGTCCCGTCTGACTGGGAGATAAATAAAGGGTTTTTTAAATATCAAAATTGCATGAAATATGCTTGTAAAGTCTATTTAATTAATGCCCTGTTTATAAAATAGAGCTTATCATTTGAAATGTCATTATTTTTAAAGAGGTGGATGGTGAATAATATTACAATTAAAAACGTTTCACTTTGTTTTTTATTACAGTACACGTTTTCTGAAATGTTATCTTTAAGTAAAGACCCATTTCGAAACAGCCTGTTCAGGGAGGAGGAAATGTTTCACCAGCTGCTCTTAAACAGGGACCATAACACAGCGTTGTGAAATATAGCTATACATCTCCAGATGTGTAAAGAGATGTCCTTTATGTATTGAGAACATATTCCTGCTTATGCTCAATACACTATTTGAAATAGTGATGGGAATTCCGGCTCTTCTTGGTGAGCCGGATCATTTGGCTCGGCTCATGAAGAAGAGCCGGCTCTTTCGGCTCCCAAACAGCTCTTCAGTTTACCACATATTATACCTTTTATAATTCAATCAAATGTAGCCCTGTTTTGTCTAATGATTTATATGTGTACACATATCACTTAAATTATTCAATACATCCTTTGTACTGAATTATTCAAAAGTAAAAATGACATGTTTAATATCAATTATTTGCTGTGGCCAATTGTTTTCATTGCATTTACAGACCCTTGTATCTCTCTGATACCACCCAATGAATGCACAGACTTGCTTGTAGAACCACGCTACACAAAGCAGATAGCAACACCTATAAAAACGTATGCATAGACATTTAAAAAAAGGGGCTACTGTATCGACATTTTAAAATTATATTTAAAGAAAAGGCCCTGGCAAAACAGCAGGGCTCTATTTCAGTATTAACTATAGAAAAAAAGACAGCAACAGCTGACATCAAATCTTTGCTGAGCCCAAGGATAATCATATATAAATAACATAGTGAAAATCAATATATTGCAATGCTCAGTACAGCAGCATCCAACCGTCTCTAATCCTTGGATATTACATGTCACTGCATGCATGCACGGAGCAGCTGTAGCGCGGAGATCATCATATCATTCTGTCTTGTATTACTTATGAAAAAATAACAAAAACAAAAAAACGGCTTGTTCGCGGGCGCGAGCCGGCTCCCGTCGTTCACTTAAAAGAGTGAACGACGGGCACATCACTAATTTGAAAGCCTCTTGGATCAGCTGTAAAATGCATCGTCACAAAGTTAAATAACAATCCTCAATAGTTCTTCCTCCACTTCCTCTTTGCAAACTGCCACTGAGAGGTGGGACCACACTGTAAGAGAAGAGTTTACATTTCCCAGAAATGAAAGCTGAAGTTTGTCTGAGCGACAGCAGAGCAGCAGCCGAGACAAGTCTCTGTTTCTCTGAAGAAACACTCAACTGAATCCAGCAGCTTTTTCTCAACAACACAGCAGGACTCTGCAAACACTGGTGAGTACACTACAGACACATCACTTACTAAATATTTAGTCAAAGTTGGATTAAAATCAGAATCTGACTGTATTACATCAGTTTACCATATAAAGAATATTATATAAATGTGTCAGTTAAGATATAAACCTCAACATTTACATTAGCAACAGCCAACAATACAACTACAATGTAAACTCTGGTTAAATTAGGTTAGAGAGCATACAGTCAAAGCTAGCATTAGCTTATGCTAATTTTCATATTTCCTGTATTTTAAAACATCTTTATAATTGACTCTATTAAACAAAGTAGAATCTAAATAGTAGATTTGTTCTGGACTGTCCAAAGCAGGGGATCTGGTGTTATGTTACACGTGTTGCTTATAAAAAGGCATGACAATTACATATTTCATCTTATATAATTTGTACACACTGTGGTAAGTAGCCTTGAGCTTTGAACCTGTTTCTGTAGTAACTGCTGTCTGCCTTTTGAAGCTGATAACGTTTACTGTTTTTTAGATTAGATTAGATCAGATTACTTTATTGTCATTACAAAATGCAAGCACAGTGTAACGAAATTAAGGAGGGTCTAACCAGAGTGCAAAACAGTCAGTTATATACACAATTATCAGAAGTATGTACAAAATAAATGATACAAAAATAAAGGTAAATAGATGGGAAATGTATAAATAAGAATAAATACACAGATAATAATAAATACAGTGAATACAGTACTGTATATAAAACAGTAATGTACAAGGATGATTGCGCTTCAGCACAGCACACGACAACAACAACTAGTATTAACTTCAGTGATGCTCAGCAGGAGGTTTCACTCCTCTGTTCAACAACGGCAAAATCCCCCAACAGCATTAGAGCTTACACATTGTGTTTCTTAGAGTTTAAACTGAATGCTGCTATGATTTTCCAGATTTCATTTATAATATTAACAAACAGAGATATTTTTTTAACATTTAACAATAACAGTGAATTGCAAATTTGAGCAATCTTTCACCCTCCGCATAATCATGATACATCAGCAGAGTTCAGTATCACCATCTATTTGACTTATAGCAAACGGATACAAGAGATTAAATCATATACATTACAGTTTTTGTTTTTTTCAAACGTTTTGTCCCTAGAGAGACATGTCTGCTGCCAGCTGTCTGCTGACTGAAGATCAGTTTCTGTGCTCCATCTGTCTGGATGTGTTCACTGATCCAGTCAGCACACCATGTGGACACAACTTCTGTAAAGCCTGCATCTCTGAACACTGGGATACTAAAGTCCCCTATCAGTGTCCCAACTGTAAAAAGTTATTCCACACAAGGCCTGAGCTGCTGGTCAACACTTTCATCTCTGAGATGGCTGCTCAGTTCAGACAGTCAGCTCAACAGAAAGCCAGCAGCAGCAGCTCAGAGCAACAAGTTGTCAAACCAGGAGAAGTTCCCTGTGACGCCTGCACTGGAACCAGACTGAAGGCCCTGAAGTCCTGCCTGGTGTGTCTGGCCTCCTACTGTGAGACTCACCTGGAGCCTCATCTGACAAGAGCAGGTCTGAAGAAACATCAGCTGATCGACCCTGTGGAGAACCTGGAAAGCAGGATGTGTGTGAAGCACGATAAACTGCTGGAGCTGTTCTGTAAGACCGACCAGGTGTGTGTCTGCATGCTCTGCACTCTTTTAGACCACAAGACACATGATGTTGTTCCTCTGAAAGAAGAATATGAAGGAAAGAAGGCTGAGCTGGGGAAGACAGAGGCTGAAATTCAGCAGATGATCCAGAAGAGACGACTGAAGATTCAGGAGATGAGTCGCTCAGTGGAGCTCAGTAAGGAAGGAGCAGACAGAGAGATAGCAGATGGTGTTCAGGTCTTCACCGCTCTGAAGGAGTCTGTTGAGAGAAGCCAGGCCGAGCTCATCGACACCATCAAAGAGAAGCAGAGAGAGACAGAGGAACAGGCTGAAGGCTTCATCAAAGAGCTGGAACAGGAAATCTCTGAGCTGAAGAAGAGAAGCTCTGAGGTGGAGCAGCTCTCACGCTCTGAAGACCAGCTCCACCTCCTCCAAAGCTTCATGTCCCTGAACGCTGCTCCACCCACCAAGAACTGGACAGAAGTCAGGGTCCGTCCACCTTCATATGAGGGGACTGTGAGGAGAGCTGTGGCTCAGCTGGAGGAGACGCTCAGTAAACAGATGAAGAAGCTGCTCCCTGAGGTGGAGCTGAAGAGGGTCCAGCAGTATGAGGTGGAGGTGACTCTTGATCCTGATACAGCACATCTCAAACTCATCCTGTCTGATGATGGAAAACAAGTTAAACATGGTGATGTGAGGAAGAATCTCCCAAACAATCCAGAGAGATTTGATTATTGTCCTAATGTTTTAGCAAAGCAGAGTTTCTCTTCAGGAAGATTTTATTACGAGGTTCAGGTTAAAGGGAAGACTTATTGGACTCTAGGAGTGGTCAGAGAGTCGATCAACAGGAAGGGACAGATCTCAGTGTCTCCTCAGAATGGTTACTGGACGATATGGGTGAGGAATGAAAATGAGTACCAAGCTTGTGCTGGTCCTTCAGTCCGTCTCTCTCTGAAGTCTCAGCCTGGGAAGGTGGGGGTGTTTGTGGATTATGAGGAGGGTCTGGTCTCCTTTTATGATGTTGATGCTGCAGCTCTGATCTACTCCTTCACTGGCTGCTGCTTCAAAGAGAAACTCTACCCATACTTTGGTCCCCATCTTAATTATGATGGTAAAAACTCTGCCCCTCTGATCATCTCTCCTGTCAATCACACTGAGTAGAACAACCATTTGATTTTCTACAGAAAGATTCACTCTCACTAAATGTAATAAATGTATTCAACTGGGGAAGTACATTGTACATATTGTTAATTTTTCAGAATCTGATCACATATGGTTCACCTTGATGAGACGCATAAAAACACATAAAATACTGATGAGTATGTTCTAATGTACTCTAGTTTATTCTACGGATTGCACTACCTGCCGTCATGACTTGAAGTGATCAGAAAACTATACTCAGAAATAAACTTTTACCACTTCTTTATATGTCAGGGGGACAAGAAAAGTATTTATTGTCTCAGAATTGTGTGTTCAAAAAGTGTTTCATACTTGCAGACATTACTAGTGGAAGTAATGCACTCCTTTTTCATTAGTAAAATACTGTATATATATATTTTTTATAATTTTCAATTGAGGGGAAAATGATGGGTCTCTGGTGTGTTTTAAAGGGGAAGTTCAGGATTGATTATTGAATTACAGTATATTGGTACAAAATGTATTGACAGTTACTTGGAGAATCAACAATATCTGATCATTAAACATTAGGCTGCAGTGGTTTAACAAACGAGGGAAATTAAAATGTTACATCTCAGCTGTCTGTTGTGTTATGTTAATTGTATTAATATCGTCTAGTTCTCAACTTAGGGAAAGTATCTTAAACATTTTTTACTTAACTATTTTCATTTCTACTTAACTACATTTGTCTGATAGATTTGGTTCTTCTGAAGCTTTATAAACTATTTAAAACCCTCTTGGATCAGCTGATCATAGATATTAAGATTGCTGTATATGTTTGTTAGAAATATGGCCATCAACTGGTTAGCTTAGCTTAGCATAAAGACTGGAAACAGGGGAAGACAAAGCCAGCCTGTCCAAAGGTAACAAAATCCACCTATCAGCAGCTCTGAATCCAGTTTGTTTAATCCATACCAAATCAGAGGAGTAAAAACATCAATAAGACGTTTAACAGGGGATTATGGGTCGGGCTATTTCTTGGCTGGGACCTAAACAAGTTTCCAAATTGTTTTTATATTTCAGTTTTTGTACAGAGATATATTAAGTACACTTAAATGTGTATTTTGTCACTAACTATTTCCCCCCTTTTCCTAGTATATATGCTAAACTAAGCTAATGTAAGTGTCTGATGGATGCAGCCTGTGTCAGTGAGAGCGGTCTGACTGGTTGGACTGCTTCTAATGATTATGATCTCATTCTTCACCTTGAACACACTCCAGCACTGCCTGTACAGGTGAGACTAACTCACTGCAAACGTCCCGTCTGACTGGGAGATAAATAAAGGGTTTTTTAAATATCAAAATTGCATGAAATATGCTTGTAAAGTCTATTTAATTAATGCCCTGTTTATAAAATAGAGCTTATCATTTGAAATGTCATTATTTTTAAAGAGGTGGATGGTGAATAATATTACAATTAAAAACGTTTCACTTTGTTTTTTATTACAGTACACGTTTTCTGAAATGTTATCTTTAAGTAAAGACCCATTTCGAAACAGCCTGTTCAGGGAGGAGGAAATGTTTCACCAGCTGCTCTTAAACAGGGACCATAACACAGCGTTGTGAAATATAGCTATACATCTCCAGATGTGTAAAGAGATGTCCTTTATGTATTGAGAACATATTCCTGCTTATGCTCAATACACTATTTGAAATAGTGATGGGAATTCCGGCTCTTCTTGGTGAGCCGGATCATTTGGCTCGGCTCACGAAGAAGAGCCGGCTCTTTCGGCTCCCAAACAGCTCTTCAGTTTACCACATATTATACCTTTTATAATTCAATCAAATGTAGCCCTGTTTTGTCTAATGATTTATATGTGTACACATATCACTTAAATTATTCAATACATCCTTTGTACTGAATTATTCAAAAGTAAAAATGACATGTTTAATATCAATTATTTGCTGTGGCCAATTGTTTTCATTGCATTTACAGACCCTTGTATCTCTCTGATACCACCCAATGAATGCACAGACTTGCTTGTAGAACCACGCTACACAAAGCAGATAGCAACACCTATAAAAACGTATGCATAGACATTTAAAAAAAGGGGCTACTGTATCGACATTTTAAAATTATATTTAAAGAAAAGGCCCTGGCAAAACAGCAGGGCTCTATTTCAGTATTAACTATAGAAAAAAAGACAGCAACAGCTGACATCAAATCTTTGCTGAGCCCAAGGATAATCATATATAAATAACATAGTGAAAATCAATATATTGCAATGCTCAGTACAGCAGCATCCAACCGTCTCTAATCCTTGGATATTACATGTCACTGCATGCATGCACGGAGCAGCTGTAGCGCGGAGATCATCATATCATTCTGTCTTGTATTACTTATGAAAAAATAACAAAAACAAAAAAACGGCTTGTTCGCGGGCGCGAGCCGGCTCCCGTCGTTCACTTAAAAGAGTGAACGACGGGCACATCACTAATTTGAAAGCCTCTTGGATCAGCTGTAAAATGCATCGTCACAAAGTTAAATAACAATCCTCAATAGTTCTTCCTCCACTTCCTCTTTGCAAACTGCCACTGAGAGGTGGGACCACACTGTAAGAGAAGAGTTTACATTTCCCAGAAATGAAAGCTGAAGTTTGTCTGAGCGACAGCAGAGCAGCAGCCGAGACAAGTCTCTGTTTCTCTGAAGAAACACTCAACTGAATCCAGCAGCTTTTTCTCAACAACACAGCAGGACTCTGCAAACACTGGTGAGTACACTACAGACACATCACTTACTAAATATTTAGTCAAAGTTGGATTAAAATCAGAATCTGACTGTATTACATCAGTTTACCATATAAAGAATATTATATAAATGTGTCAGTTAAGATATAAACCTCAACATTTACATTAGCAACAGCCAACAATACAACTACAATGTAAACTCTGGTTAAATTAGGTTAGAGAGCATACAGTCAAAGCTAGCATTAGCTTATGCTAATTTTCATATTTCCTGTATTTTAAAACATCTTTATAATTGACTCTATTAAACAAAGTAGAATCTAAATAGTAGATTTGTTCTGGACTGTCCAAAGCAGGGGATCTGGTGTTATGTTACACGTGTTGCTTATAAAAAGGCATGACAATTACATATTTCATCTTATATAATTTGTACACACTGTGGTAAGTAGCCTTGAGCTTTGAACCTGTTTCTGTAGTAACTGCTGTCTGCCTTTTGAAGCTGATAACGTTTACTGTTTTTTAGATTAGATTAGATCAGATTACTTTATTGTCATTACAAAATGCAAGCACAGTGTAACGAAATTAAGGAGGGTCTAACCAGAGTGCAAAACAGTCAGTTATATACACAATTATCAGAAGTATGTACAAAATAAATGATACAAAAATAAAGGTAAATAGATGGGAAATGTATAAATAAGAATAAATACACAGATAATAATAAATACAGTGAATACAGTACTGTATATAAAACAGTAATGTACAAGGATGATTGCGCTTCAGCATAGCACACGACAACAACAACTAGTATTAACTTCAGTGATTGGGATTTAGGAGTGGCCAGAGAGTCGATCAACAGGAAGGGACAGATCTCAGTGTCTCCTCAGGATGGTTACTGGACGATAGTGTTGAGGAATGAAAATGAGTACAAAGCTTGTGCTGGTCCTCGAGTCCGTCTCTCTCTGAAGTCTCAGCCTGAGAAGGTGGGGGTGTTTGTGGATTATGAGGAGGGTCTGGTCTCCTTTTATGATGTTGATGCTGCAGCTCTGATCTACTCCTTCACTGGCTGCTGCTTCAAAGAGAAACTCTACCCATACTTTGGTCCTTGTGTTAATGATGGTGGTAAAAACTCTGCCCCTCTGATCATCTCTCCTGTCAATCACACTGAGTAGAACAACCATTTGAACCATTAATGTACTCTAGTTTATTCTACGGATTGCACTCCCTGCCGTCATGACTTGAAGTGATCAGAAAACTATTTACTCAGAAATAAACTTTGACCACTTCTTTATATGTCAGGGGGACAAGAAAAGTATTTATTGTCTCAGAATTGTGTGTTCAAAAAGTGTTTCATACTTGCACACATTACTAGTGGAAGTAATGCTCTCCTTTTTCATTAGTAAAATACTGTATATATATTTCTTTTTTTTATAATTTTCAATAGAGGGGAAAATGATGGTTCTCTGGTGTGTTTTAAAGGGGAAGTTCAGGATTGATTATTGAATTATAGTATATTGGAACAAAATTTATTTACAGTTACTTGGAAATTCAACAATACCTGATCATTAAACATTAGGCTGCAGTGGTTTAACAAACCAGGGAAATTAAAATGTTACATCTCAACTGTCTGTTGTGTTATGTTAATTGTATTTCGTCCACCTCTCTGCACACTGCTTGTAAAGTTTGAACAAAGCCTCAATGGATTAATAAAAAAAGGAACAAAGAATGTGATTTTTTGTGTTTTTTAAATGTACTTACTGAAGTACAGTTTTCACTAGTTCTCAACTTCGGGAAAGTATCTTAAAAAAATGTACTTAACTATTTCCATTTCTACTGAACTACATTTGTCTGATAGATTTGGTTCTTCTGAAGCTTTATAAACTATTTAAAACCCTCTTGGATCAGCTGATCATAGATATTAAGATTGCTGTATATGTTTGTTAGAAATAAGGCCATCAACTGGTTAGCTTAGCTTAGCATAAAGACTGGAAACAGAGGAAGACAAAGCCAGCCTGTCCAAAGGTAACAAAATCCACCTATCAGCAGCTCTGAATCCAGTTTGTTTAATCCATACCAAATCAGAGGAGTAAAAACATCAATAAGACGTTTAACAGGGGATTATGGGTCGGGCTATTTCTTGGCTGGGACCAAAACAAGTTGCCAAATTGTTTTTACATTTCAGTTTTCTTACAGAGATATATTAAGTTCACTTAAATGTGTATTTTGTCACTCACTATTTCCCCCTTTTCCTAGTATATATGCTAAACTAAGCTAATCTAAGTGTCTGATGGCTGCAGCCTGTGTCAGTGAGAGCGGTCTGACTGGTTGGACTGCTTCTAATGATTATGATCTCATTCTTCACCTTGAACACACTCCAGCACTGCCTGTACAGGTGAGACTAACTCACTGCAAACGTCCCGTCTGACTGGGAGATAAATAAAGGGTTTTGTAAATATCTAAATTGCATGAAATATGCTTGTAAAGTCTATTTTATTAATGCCCTGTTTATAAGATGGAGCTTATCATTTGAAATGTCATTCTTTTTAAAGAGGTGGATGGTGAATAATATTACAATTAAAAATGTTTCACTCACATCATGACTTTGTTTTTTATTACAGTACACGTTTTCTGAAATGTTATCTTTAAATATACTAACGCATACAGAAACAGCACAGAAATGTGTACACTGGTTAAAACCAGGATCACATTCTTTTATTGTCGACTTATTAGAGTCAAAGGTTTTTACAGAGGGGAGTTTTGATATGGGTTTGTACCACTACATAAATCCAGAAAAACTGTCAGCAGCCTTTGAGAAAAATCTATTCTCCACATGTTTTTTAGGGAAACAGATGTTATAATCCTTAACGCAATCATCAATAATCAGTCTATAAATCTGGCTATTGATGATATATGAACAAACCACTCAGAGTACAGATGGGAGTGAAACTCATTTTGATAAAAAAATAAAAAAGGCCTTGTATTGTGAATTTACATTTTGCAGTACACAGGTAATTAAGTTAAAAAAATAGTAACTAATTCATATGACCACTTTTTGTATTAGATTCTAATTTAATCTGGCATTATTTAATGATAACATAGTAAGGAATCAAAATAGCCCAACCTTTCAAAACTGTCAACCAATGGTGACATACCTTCACCTGTTAGCGACACAATGCTTGAATAGCACGTTCTCTAACAGGGAGTTGGCTCAAGGAATAAGAGGTTAAAATAAGGGCAGTGTCTGCAAGATTCAATACAACCTGTCTGCACTGAGTAAACTAAAATATGCTATGAGACAGTGAACAAATGTGCAATCTCATAGTACGTCCCAACACACACAATATGTCTATGAATACTTCAGTTGCACTGTGTGAATGAGGTCAAAGGTTATATTTCAATGTGTGTTCATTGAATTATACTGGAAGTAGTGTATCAGGTTGTTTCTGCTGCACTTTTTTGTAAAGCACTTTGAATTGCCTTGTGTTGAAAGATGCTATATAAATAAACTTGCCTTGCCTCATTATGTCTCTACAAATAATTATAGTCATTATTTATGTTCTTTCTCAGGGTGACTGTAATATGTGTCCAGGGTTTTTGGCACATTTAGAAATGTCTATTAATGTTCACTCTACCTCTGAATATATAAATACATAAATGTGCATGTTGACTCACCCACATCCTTGTTGGCCCTCCACAGGAGCTCGGAGACAGACGGCTCCTGAGAGAAAACCTGCTCATGAGTAAAGTGTAGTAAATACAAAGTAAAATATATACGTAATATATATATATATGAAACAATGATTCCCACGGGAACTCGACCTTTCTCAAAGAATATGTACACTAACACTTGAACCTGAACTTACACATGCATGTGTGCAATATGTGGTGTAATGTGTTTTGGGGCCATAACATTAAATTACAACAGGAGTGTACGGTTATGAATGCATAATAAGTTAGTTATGATGTAGTTAAAACAATATCGGATGATAGTCATTTTTTGTGTGTGTTTTGGACTGAGATAAATCATGGGTCAAAACTGACCCGCGAACACCATGAACGGTAACAGCTTTCGAACACAACACAAGGGTTAAAATATAAATAAATAATACCTTGTTTCTTTTGTTTGTGCTTTAGTTGTGTTTATTTACACTGCATAACAATCTTTAAAGAAGGATCACTGTGTAGATGACACTGAGGATGATTGTGCAAGCTGTGTTTTAAATAGTATGTATTCTTATTTATACATTTTACATCTATTTTCCTTTATTTGTATCATTTATTTTGTACAGACTGCTGGTAGATGTGTATATAACTGACTGTCTGCACTCTGGTTAGACCCTCCTCATTTCGTTACACTCTGCTTGCATTATGTAATGACAATAAAGTAATCTAATCTAATGTGACTCCTTATTGGCATTTCTGGATTCAGGCGTACATTTGAAACTTCTCATTAAAGTAAATGCTGATTTTCCATTTACATTCTGAGGGAAAACAATTGTTTTTCTTTTAGTGGCGATGCTTAAATACCTGTGTCATTAAAGCAGCTCTGTAAAGGTGTGTCACTACCAGGTGTTTCCATGTGAACTGTGAGGAAGTGTCGCCCCCTAGTGGACAAACATCTTTACTGAAGTTAAATTCTGAGGTACTTTAATTGACATGACATTACATGTTACTTGTTAGACGCTTTTATCCAAAGCGACTTACATACTCAATACTGTGGACAATCCCCACAGGAGCAATTTGGGGTGAAGTGTCTCAGGGACACAACGACATGCTGACTGCAGCGGGGTTTGAACCTGTTGACCCCCTGATCCGAGCATTAGTCCACTGCGCCACACGCCTCATTTACTTATCTTGAATATGTTTTTATGTATTAATTTGTCTTTCAAATAAAGTACACTGTGTTATTACCCCTGACTTTCATTCTCTACTATCAGAGTCCTTTCTGTACGAAGCCATCGTTGTTCATTCATTACAAGCAGAGGGTCTTTAAGCAACGACCTGCAGAGTGAACGCTTCATCTCAAAGCAGTTTATCAAGATCAACATTTAACATTCAAACACTGTGTTCGTTTCTTTGGATTATGCAGCTTCATATCCACTAACAGTGTCAGCGAGAAAGATGTGGAAAATCATCTTCACATTATTGAGGTTTTAAGAAAATACCTTTTATTTCCTCGATTAGAGTTAATGTCCTCCTTGAGCTCCAGAGACAAGACTAAGAGATAAATGAAATGATGCTGAAGCCACAAACACTCAGTATGAAGTCAGACGAGGTGTGTGTGTGTGTGTGTGTGTGTGCGTGTGTGTGTGTGCGTGTGTGTGTGTGTGTGTGCGTGTGTGTGGTGTGTGTGTGTGTGTGTGTGTGTGTTGTGTGTGTGTGTGTGCGTGTGTGTGTGTGTGTGTGTGTGTGTGTGTGTGTGTGCAGCTGTGAGTGGAGCGTGCCACAGGGGGAAATATACTCTTTTATAAATTCATTGAGTTTATATTAAACAATATTTCTTAGCAAAGGAACTGTTAGCAAAGTGGAATATAAATGATATATTTTCCAATACAGATGTTCTGTGATATTGTTCTGTGTTCTTGCAACTCAGTGTTTCTATAGTTTAGTCATGATACTTTTACTTACATCAAATATATTTTGTAAGTGGAAAAAGAGCAATCGGATCCCATTGAGTTCGTGTTTGTAAAAGTCAGAATCTCATAGCTAGAGAATTTAAAATTTGATGCAAATGTTACTTCTACTTTACGGAGGAAGATCAGGGCCACATGTGAAATACTTGTTGAGATCTGAACAGAAGTGATAACATTTAGAATTCTGGAAAAAAAGTCTGAATTCTGTGTTTACTTCCTGTCTAAAGAAGTAAAGTAAATAAGTAAGTAAAACTTTATTTATATAGCACCCTTCTCAACACGAATGCACAAAGTGCTTTACAGTATACAGTACTCAATTCAAAGTACAACTATAACATGTAGAATAAAAGTCATAAAACACAGCAGGTAAAACATAGGATAAACTCCAATGAGAAACAGCTACTAACTCACCTCCTCTGACGCCCCAAAGGCCTGTCGGAAAGGTGAGTCTTTAGCTGCCCCTTAAAAATCTCTACTGAGGCAGAGGCTCTCAGTTTCTGAGGGAGGTCATTCCAAAGTCTTGGGGCCACCGCCTCAAAGGCACGGTCCCCCTTAGTCTTTAGCGTGGTTCGGGGCACCCTTAGGAGGCCTTGCTCAGAGGACCTCAGGGCCTGGGTTGTGCTGTGAGGGTGGATAAGGTCGTTAACGTAGGCTGGGGCTTGGCCATGGACAGCTCTATATGTGAAGACCAATACCTTGAATTGGGTTCTGAGATGGACAGGGAGCCAGTGCAGGGCAGAGAGGATCGGAGTGATGTGGCATGTTTTTTTGGACCGAGTGAGTAATCTGGCTGCAGCATTTTGGACCTGTTGTAACCGGTTCATTGATGTTTTGTTCAGGCAGGAAAAAAGAGCATTGCAGTAATCAAGCCGGGATGAGATAAAGGCATGGATAGCCATCTCCATTTCTGCATTGGATAGAACCCCCCTGAGAAGAAATGTCACTTATCGTCAGATCTCACAAACTATTTTACATGTGGCCCCTAATCATGTGTCTCTAATCCTCTTTTAGCACTAATCCTCTAGATCTGTAGATTAGGGCCACATGTTTAAAAAAAAAAAGAAATTGAGATTTGACCAAAAGTGTATTTCTTAAAAGTCAGAATTCTAACTAACAAAAAAATAAATAACTTTTGGTCAGATCTCACTTTTTCTTTTCAGTTGTGGCACTAATCATCTTCTGTACAACTCCAAATATTATATATACTTTTGACTCGAAAACGATTATTTTGGCAGCTTCAGTTACTTAAAAAAATACTTAAATACAAGATCAACAAATGATTGATGATGCTTTTCCGATTACATAATATATACCTTCATGCACCATTTTGTGCTTTTGGTAAGTTACGTTTGTTTTGATGCTGACATTTGAAACAGACACTAAAAGTAATACGAGTTTGAGTTTATACATAAGAGATTCTGCCGCTTTTACACATCTTTCACCTCTTCTTCACACCTTTCTTCCAACTTAGGTAGAAGAATAAAAAAATCAGGGACATTTTCTGAAGTACAAAAGTGTTTACAAGTGCACAAACTACAAACTACACTTCATCGAACATGTTTGAAGATTCATTATCAACACACTTTCTCAGACTGTGCTATAAAGAGCAGGTTTGATGTGTAAATTGGCCCCATGTCCTCAGGGTTTCTTCACCACCTGTTGGAACAGAAGAAACACGTTAAAGGCGACAAACACACTTTCCTTTGCCCTGAAAACAGATGAATGAAGGGAACCCAGCGTGTGTTTTCTTACCTTTCAACATTTGTACAGCGTGTTCAGTCTGCTGATGTCGTTCCTGCTCATCTGATTGGCCGTGCCGAACTCTACGTTGGCGTTGGGGATCGGCACCATGGTGGGCATATTGTTCCCGCTGAAGGCATACCTGGAAACATTAATGCCCCGGCTCCACGGGAACCCATACGGCAAAACGCATCGGAGTAATGCAAACGCAACCGCAAAAAACCTTCCGCCCACACGCAATATACACCGGATTGTGTCAAGCTCCACGAGACGGCTCCGTTTACATCCAACCGCTGGAAAAGCTGCAGTAGATATGCCGAACCTGTACGTGGCGCTGTAACTTCCTCCACAAAAAGCAGCAACTTCCTCCACAAAAGCAGCGAAGAAGAATGGTTGTCATGGCTGCACTTCTGTTTATTCTCCGCGGTGGGGGCCGAGGGAACCGCGCAGAGTTTTTCGCCGGTCAATGTGTGTTAAAGTTTAAATCTTCATGCTTCCTCATGCAGCAGCTGATCCAGTAAGTAAACCCGACAGTAAAAATAAACATATTTATAACTAGTTTAGGTAGTTTGAGAGGTAATTAAAATAGCTAAGGGTGGTGATCTGACTTGAAGTGTGTGTTTTGCTCCCGCTGCATCACAGCCGGAGGACCTGCGTGTCTCCGTCCTGTCAGATTAGACTTCACTCGCGTTTATGTCCATATCGAGATAAAGATAAATAATCTGAATTCAGTGTGCAGTGTACTTTTGCGGGGGTGAGCAGCAGAGGTGGGGAGAGGCGGGGCTATTGAGTCGTCATTATCACAACCCACAATAATGGTGCAACCCTGCGATCCGCCATTGTTGTTGTTAACGAAACACATCAGCAATGATGTGGGGTACGCGGAGAGGTGGGAAGAGGTGGGGAGAGGCGGGGAGAGGCGGGGCTATGAAACGGATGACCGTATAGGCGACTCCACGGCCCCGTTGGACCCCCCAGAGCGCTCCGTTCCCAGATCTATCCACCTTTGGACCCGTTGTCGTTTGCGGGGTCTGTTTCTATGTTTCCGTTACGGCGTCGTCGAGCTTAAAGGGCTATACGCATGAGAAATATGCGGATTCAACCCGTTTTCGTCCCTGTGGAGCCTAGGCCTTAAAGGGCTATACGCATGAGAAATATGCGGATTCAACCCGTTTTCGTCCCCGTGGAGCCTAGGCCTAAGAGCACATTCTCAGAATTCAAACTTTTTTCTCAGAATTCAAACTTTTTCTCATAATTAGACTTTTGTTCAGGATTAGTTTATTTTTTCATTTTTTTTTTTTCAAGCTTTGTATTTCTTTCTCAAAATTCGAACTTACCCAAAAATATATAAATTGTTAATGTTACTCACCTGTCCAGTCTACCTGTATATATATGATATGTTTTATAATTATTGATCATTAAAGTGTTCTCAAAGCTGGTAAAGGTGCAGCTAGTTTGAATGACTTTGTATACTGCAGGGTAGCTTGTGAATTTACTCCAGGTGGAACTAATGTCTGAGTTAACACTTGATTATATTTCACATCATTAATCTACATATGTGAAGTAACTAAAGGTATTAATTAATTGTAGTGGAGCAAAAATATTCACTTAAGTACAGACTTTTAAAGGTGATTTAAACCTGAGAGCAGGATTAGCTGAAAGAGAGATCGGGGAGGAGAGGACGGGACTTCTTCTTCGCTGCAGCCTCACGAGAGACAACACCGGCTTTGTCTTTTTTTCCCTTACCCTCTGCTTGTTGTATCATCGTGCCATTTAATTAAACTCAACCAATTTGAACCTTTTCGGAGACTCCATTAGTCTCTTCATTCTAAGCTCCTCTCCTGGGCGCGAGAACATCTAATACTTCCAAAAGTTGGCAACCACGCGCAGGACCTCGTCGACCCGGGAGAACTAACCAAGCCAGCTGTTCAACGGATACGCGGCCCTCCGTCAGACAACAAGAGCTCACACACAGTGGTAAGAAGAACCGGTTAAATCAAATCTTCACTAGCTTATGCAGGAAACTTTAGGTTTGTGTGTTTGATGGCGGCCAGCGGATCCGGAGAATAACTGTGCATTTAATGTTAAACAAGCTAAATTAAGAAGCATAGACAACACGTGGCGCTATTTTAGGGCAAGCAGGGGTGAGTCTATTTTTCTTTTCTTTGTTCACTAACACTGCATGCTTCTAACAAAAATTTAAAAATGCTACGGGTGTTAAAATTGCTTAAAGGGCAATAAAGTCATTTCGGACGGCAGTGATTATACTATTGTGTGTTTTTACCAGACATTGCGGGTGGATTACGAAGGGAAGTGCGGCATTCGTGCGTTGGATATTCTAATAGTGTTTGGATAGCGTCCCATTTTGTCCCATTATATTGCGTGTTTAAACAGCAACAGATAATCACCAGACTATAAAGTCAAATATTACGTCATTGGCCGATGATGTAAGGGCCCCTCATGTTAAAATAGGATATCTCTAGGATAAAGCCCATATTCATAGTAAACTTGATAGAAATGTTATTTCGTATATAAAGTGTAGTTTTGTGTTGTATTTTTAAACTTTGCTCTACCACACCAGTGTTTCCATTCTGTCCATTTAAAGATCACCCGCCATTATTTAATCTCATCAGTGAGAACAACATGGTGTACTACTTTCAACATCTCTTTGTTCTGGGGGTCAGAGTTTGAAATAATCAGTAGCCATCTTGTTTTGACCTCATTTCAAACAAAACACAGGGCAGTTGCCATTTCGTGAAATGCAAATTCAAAGGACTCCTTTGTTCTTTTTAATCCATGTGGTTTCACTCCCATGAGGCCAAGTCCTTTATCTGACCTCCATCTTGTGAAGAACAAACCATTCTTCTTGTCTCAGTTGGATTTAGTCTTTTGCTAAATCAGGTTATCTATACATATTGTTGTTGGATTTTGGTGGTTGTAAACAAAGATTATTGTATTTTCTCAGATTGGATTTAAAGCCTTCCTATCTGATTTTTTTTTTTAAATATTTGTGTTTGCAAACGTGTTTTGGCTTGTTTATGTTTTACTGTTTAAATCATATTGTGTTTTTCCTTCCCATTTGATTTTTGAAATATTTGTGCTTGCATATTGTTTCTCCTTCCCATTTCAAAGGTATTTTTTAGAAAAATAACCTTCTTCTTGTTACATAGAAGTCAGTTTTAAAACAGCGCACTCTGCTGGTTGTACAGCATTGTTGCAGAATTACAATTATATGCTGAAGTTTATTTCTCACGGGTTATAGATAAACACATACTTCATCACACACAGATAGAATTACAGGTGGTTCCTGATTTTAAGATAAGAAACCTTACATAATAGTCTTTCAACCTAGACTGCCATATTTTATTTTTTACATTTTATAACATTTGCATAATCTCATGCCACACATTTTAATTTTTTACATTTTATAACATTTGCATAATCTCATGCTACACATTTTTATTTTTTACATTTTATAACATTTGCATAATCTCATGCCACACATTTTTATTTTTTACATTTTATAACATTTGCATAATCTCATGCACACACATTTTTATTTTTTACATTTTATAACATTTGCATAATCTCATGCACATACATTTTTTATTTTTTACATTTTATAATTTTAATTATTAATTTACTTTATTAATTAAAAAAAAGAAAAAAAGATTTAAGGTTAAGTACTGTTAACTACTGAAGACATAGGATACTTTTATAAAGGAATACAAAGGTACTATTCCGAGGATTAGTAATACATCTTTGATAATTTAGTCATTTCATCCTAGTATTTGAGAAACATGTCACCAAAAGACACTAAGTTAAGAGCATTCGCAGTGCCAGGCTCAACTGCAGATATCAAGGAAAGGGTAAACATCAGATCAGATGCTACAACATATCCAAATGATAGACAGAAGACATGGAACCAAATAGAGAAACTGTTTAACCTGTTACGCACCTTCCGCCCGGTACCGGGCGGATAAACGCGTCATTTGCAGGAAACAACGTCTAAGGAATCTTAATATTGAATAAAACTATGAATGTGTTATATCCATGTAACGGGAAGAAACTCAGCTAACTGATCTTTTTAATTTTTTTTTCAAAAAAAACCCACAATGCTAGCACTCAGCCTCTGAATTAGCCACGAGCTAAAACATGGAACGTAAAGCGGCACTTAAACTCACTCAGAACTCCCTTATTACTTATCCTAGATGCACAACCAACCACTCTCTTTTGGTCTCCTGGAGACACTGAATCTAACGGTGCCCTCCTCAACACTCAGTGATAAACATTCGTGACGCTATATCATAACATGTGGAGCTAAGTAGCTAAAAACGCTAACATGGCTTACCTTGGTCAAAACTGGTCTTCAATGGCATTAAAACGATAAAAAAACGATGCTGCAGTTAATCCATAGGTTCATCCTATGTGTCTGTGCCTTCTTTGAAATTATTTCTGATAATCCATAAGCATAAGCATACAACTGCTTTTTAGTTTATAAATTCCAGAAGGAGACATTAATCCAATATGCTTTCGATTTCTACACGCGAAGCCCCCACCTTTTCTCTTTACAACGTGTGTGTGTGTGGGCCTCCCCCTTCGATTCTATTGGCTCTAATGGTCAGAAGGGTGTGTCAACCATCCAAATCGAGCAAGGGAAGCCAGAGATATGGAAACAAAAACATTTTCACCCAAATCACCTCAGAGGTGGGGTGGTTTTGGCTAAACCTCTCTAAAAAGGTCAAATGTCACTTGTTTTGCATCAATCTTGATACAGGGTACTTATTATATGTTGTACTTTGGATTCCTAAAGCTTTTAGTCTACTAACCAATCATCCAAGGGTAGTTTTCACTATCTGTAAAAAATAATTTGTGGACGGACACTATAATTTACAGTTTTTTACTATGTAAAATCTGAATTTTCTTTAAAATAAAAAACATTTATATTGATTCTGACACTTTTACATCCAACTCACAGGTTTATCATTACTTTGAGAACAAAGATTATTAATTTAACCCTTTTAGAAGGGAAGATATGGTCATTTGTTCTGGGAATGTCATTTTCGAGCCTGAGACCTGAAAAACAGGCTCAGAGTGGAACAGGTTAAACAGTGGCAAACAAGAGGATTGATTCCAGCAGATGACCAACCTGGACCAACAAAAGCCCATAGAAGAGCAGTACTCGACTATGAATATGAACAATGCCTAAAACAGCTAAATGTATGGAGGGAAGCTGAACAAAGGTTTATAAGAGTTACAAGTCTGATACTCCATCTGGAATATGTCAGCCTATTGACAGACAGCATAAATGTGGTCCGAATAGCAGACCTGCCAGTGAGAGTAGAATTCGCAGAAGAAAGACGACGAGAAAGAGAAACACAAAAGACAGAGCGGGAAGCGCTACAACTAAGACTTTTGAAGATACAGGTAGCGGAGAAAGACACAGAGGCTTGTAGGAACAAGACAAGGAGAAGGGAGGATAAGCTTTCAGAGATAGCCATAGAACCAGGCAGGCCAGACACCTCCAACAGTTCAAACTCAGGTAGTGCCTGAGATTCAGGTGCAGAATCAACAAAGAGGTGGAAGACGTTTCCGGTTTGAGGGATGTTACTGTTGCAGCCAAATGGGCCATTGGTCCAGAGATTGTCCGCAACACAAGATGCTACAAGTACTAGAACATTGCACCACACAGCAACAAGCCCCAAACAACGGCCCTCCACACAGTTACCCCAGGGGAGGTTTCCATGACTACAACAGAGGCAGGGGGTCTCAGGGATGTCAAAGAGGAACAGGATGTCCAAATATGAAGAAGGACATTTTGAAATCCAGCCACATAGAGCCATATCTGTCACCACAGGGAGGAGAGGTGGAATGTTATTAAAGAAAATCATGACTAGCATATTGCATTTCAATATAAAACATCCACAGATTAGTAGAAGAACATTAAAACATAGTAGAACATTTAGCAGACTATTTTTGTAATTATGAGAAGGAAAGACATTACGAGGGATGTTGTTCCCCCACACAGAAAACTATTGTGTCCACACAGCTAGTGAGGTCAAGACGATGGGTTTTGCACCCAAAACATGAAGAGGAAAAACCTAGCACTCGCCCAAGAGGGAGGGTCTTTACCAAGTCCTCCTGTTTACACCGACTGCAGTTCAAGGGGCGAAGATACACCTGATGTGGAGCTGTTGAGACCTGAAAACAGAAACCCAATTCTGCTGTGGTGAAGTCTGGCTACAAAGGGAGGTGTTTCGATAGGAACCACTTGTCTCAAACCAGTGAAGAAGTCAACAAGAACCCAGCAGAACTAGAGTGACTGTTGGCTGGAGAACAGTGACAGGGCGACAGAAACTGGCACAACATAGATAGACCCCGTCAGAAGACCGGGGCTGTGTTTAAAGGGGAACTTCATTCATTGTTAGTTGAAGTATAGTTTTTTTTTTTTTTTTTTTTTTTTAGTCAAACAATTATGTGATATATGGAGTAAGATTACATTTTCTGATAAACACATTTCTATAATCGGTCTGAAGTGTCTGTTTTAAGGCGAGACACCCCAGGTGAATAGGGTAATTTTTTTAACTTAAAGATATCAGCTAGAAATTTCTCCAGTTAATTACTTACAATAAGGCAATTGTTTTTTGTATTACAAGTTTTCTGAAATAGCATGTTTAAATATGCAAATGATCCATTATCTCATGAAATATGCGCATATTTTAACACATTTCAGGAACCGAAATCTGAACTTTGGATAAAGCCAGGATCAAAATTATTGTTTCATTTTGTAGTCATATTAGTATCTAAGGCTTTTACAGAAGGGATTTTGGATATCTCTTTGTATCACTCCATAAATCAGAAAATACTGTCAACAGCCCTAAAATATCAATTTTCACCATGTTTTTAGGTATAAAATGTTATATAATTCAGGCTATGAATTATATATGACCAAACCGTTCTGTAAAAGCCTTCATAATATTGATAGGAATATAACTGGAAGGTTTGGTGTATGTAACTGCTACTGAAGTGGAAATGTCGAACTCAGAGTAGGAGAAAAAACTCATTTTGAGAAAACGACCTTTAAAGATTTCAGTGTGACGCTAGCTAAACCCTCCTGTTATCTGGATGATAGCTTGCGCATCGACGCACTCCGTGAAGGTATTTCATGTTCGGGGTCATTTGTTTTTTGTATAACCTTGCTTTGTGCAAGTGACAATTGTTGTCGTCTTCTCTGTGAACGTTTTTTTCACCGTTATTTTGCCATTTTCAGATTTAAATTTCTAGCGGAAAGCTAACCAGGAAGTGCTTTAGCACACCACGTGACGCATCTGAACGAATCACGTTGTCAGAAATTGACACCAGCCAATGAGATTTCGTTTCTTGGTTTAAGACCCCTTTGCACTTTCACGATTGGTTGCTGATACAAAGGAAATGACCATATTTGGATCCGATGAGATTGTGCAGGAGAGACGGAGCTTTCAAACGATACCTCTGATGACATGGTGCAAACAGCGGTCGCGGTACTTTATGTTACGTTAGAATGCTAACTTTTGGTGAATGTAAGAGAAATCTACAGACGCAAATAGACAAACTATAGTAAAATAAACACTTAAATGTGTATTTTGTACGTTTTCCTTCCAAAAGCCTGAAAGAAAACATGTTATGGAATCAAAATAGCACAAAATCTCAAAATTGACCAGTGCAGGAAAAACGATGTTTTTGCCTGCCGTGTCTCGCCTTAAGGCATGAGATGCAAACTAAATAACATAACACTGAGCTTGGATGAAGAAGTTGTAGGGTTTTTACAACAGTTTCAAGAATCAGTCTTTATTTATTAAGTGAATTTGCTGATTTATAAAGTAGTGCATAAGGCAATATCTCATTTTCAGTGAGGGGCACCAGCCCTTCATGTTCTTCTGCGTGTAACCCTCTGTGAGAATAGTTGGTACTTTCCCTCTAGTTTAAAGAAATATTATTTTGTCATGATATCTTTGTTCAGCAGTGTCAGCCAAGCCTCTAATCCTAGAGCTATTGAGACGCATTAGCAAAACCAAGGGTGTTGTTTTTTTCCGCAGCAACAATGATACAGAATACCATGACAAAAGCCATTATAGAACTAACAACAAGTAAACTATTTTTGTGCTAATGGCAGATTGTTAGTGAATATGCATTTATAACATAGGAAGACGATACATCACACAACATCTTTGTACGCCTTGTGGGGCACACGGAGAATTTATATTTATTTACTACAACGTTATGGGTTTTCCATGTCCTATTCATAATAGAGTAATCATTGCAATATTAATTGAGCATTTTATGCTCAAAGGAGGGAGCGTCATGATTATACAGATATATTGATTTCGGTGACGTTGTAGTTAATAAATAACATGTTGTCAACAATGGGTCTCATAACAACAAAAGGTATACCAAAGCTTGGGCCTCCTCCAAGGAGGGAGTGGTCCAGTTTTGGATATTAGACAAATAGAAGTGGATGAATATGTCAGAGCTCTGAGTAATATTTTCCAAGTTTTGTCTACACAGGCTAGGAAAAACTGCACAGATACCAGACGAGACACCAGAAGAAACTCCTGTTCGGCCAGGTGATTGGGTGAGGGTGAAAGTTCACAAAACACAGTGGGCTGATCCCCGGTGGTCGGAACCGTGACAAGTTGTAAAGAACTTCCCACGCGCTCCGGTTTAAAGGTAAAGAAAAAGGAGCAAATTGACACCACCTCACACATTGTCACCCTTCACTGGCAACTTCCAGAAACATTATTGGAAGCTAGGACTGATTTGGCAGAGCTTGAACAAAACAATAAATAGAAATACGATTAAGATAGCAACAGCTCAAAAGACGAATTGTCTTTAGATTTTTATAGATTGTACACTAAAGTGAAAACCTATTTTGTTTTTTCACCTGAAAAAGAGTCCAATGTTTTGTTTCTATTTTCGTATACGTTATTTTTGTACTCATTTACATTTTATAACTGACACAACCATGGATAAAATGTCAAGAACAAAGCCAAAGCAATTATGGGGTCCCCTAGGGATAAGAGTTAGAATAGCATTGTTGATTGTGCTATTTACACTTGGCACCTTTCTGGTTGGATGGGGAGTACAATATCATGAAAGACATGGATCCATTAGTTCACTCGTAGAAAATGCCCACATCACTAACAAAACACCAGCCGTGTTTCAGAGACTTTCACTTATCCCCAGAGCCAAAAGATCAGTTGAGCAACAAGAGGAGGAGTTAGAAATACTCGTTCCCAAAGAAGAGGAGGTTACAATCAAGATGATTCACCCCCCCTATATGCAGTTCTTGTATCAAATGATGAGATGGGTTTAAGTGATCGAGATATGTAAGTGATGGGGTTTTACAAATTAGGGGAATCTCCAAATACACTGGATCCATGTTTTAGTCTGTACCAGAAACACCCCCCGTTAAGACTATGGACAACTGACTGGTGACCTGAGCACAATTATTGAAAAGTTATTACAGTAGAAACAGGGTACTAACCCACGAGGACAACTGTATGTACAAACTCTATGAACAAAATTCCCCAACAGATTGTGGCGACAGTGCACAGATGTATCCAGTCACAAAAGTTACTATTGCTCTAAGTAATAGTGAGATTTAAAATATTCGAGAATATATGGGGACGTCCTTTTATAGTGTGTGAAACATGTGGTGCTTGAAACATGTAAGTATTTCAATTTATAGAATAAAATGGTTTCCTGAAAGAGTTATTTGGAGTAGATGTGTTACAGTGGCTGAAAGCAATGTTTAGGGATATAGTAAAAATTATTAGTAGACATTAATTGTGTTTAGATGGCATTTAACAACTAAAACAGATATTATGATTAGAAAATAGAGTGGAGAAGGTTGGATTTACTTTACCTCAGTGTGTTAGAATTTCTATAGGTAATGCGTCCCGAGACCTGGACTCTCTCTCTCTGCCTGTCAGACTGCTACGACCCCTATCAGACAAAAGACCTCACTACAGGAGACTCGTCCTCCTTCTCCATCGAACAGACAGAACCAGAGCTGAACCAACAACGACAAGACTGCATCCAGAACCAGAACAGCATGCTGACATAAAGAGGCATACTCTCATCAGGACATGAAGTTCCAAGCTGAGCCACGAGATATGGCACAAGAGCAGAGTGTGGGACATGAAAGCAGAATACGCCCTCCATACAACAGCGAAGAGACTGTAAAGAAGGAGATGAAATGCAAAGCAGTTGGGCCACTGAAAAGAGTACGAGCGGAAGGATTCAAGAGCTGATGGACTGAGGAGAAGACAGAACCAGAGGAGTTGGCATGGTCTAACAGAATGTGAGGGGGTCGTGGCTTGAGACAACATGAGGAGGAGAAAAAGGAAAACGGGAATTAGTGAGTTTATACATAAACACACTTATTCACAAACAAACTTGAATTGACTTGATAAATACGTAAAGACAAAAAGATTTATTAGCCATGAATTAATAAATTGGTAAATTAAAATAGCAATAAAGAGGAAATAATCCTAAAACACACTGAGGGTACTATGAGAAAAAGGGGCAGACATGATGGAAATATTCACTACACTTTAAGCAGTGAGTGTTTTGGGACTTAGGAGTACAGAGTAGAACATATTCTTCAATCTTTTCATCATGTAAACGAATTATTCCCTAAGAGATTCTTATTCATGGGTGAATTTGGTAGAGATCTAATGTGTTACAATATTGATCTCCAGTTAAAGGGATAGTTTTAGTGACCACTCTATAAGAACAGACAAATCTGTGTTTGTTGGAAAATGTTAAAGGGGACTTAGTACCAAGCCAAATATAGTATCCCAATCTAAAGTATTGTTTTCGCCATTGTAGCATAGTTATTACCATAGGAGAACTGTTTGTCTCCAAGATGGAGAGTTGGAAAAGACACTGGGCAAAGAGCGATTGAAAATTTAATTTTGGAAAAAGCAATATCATTGAGAGTAATACATGCGGGACCTTGGATCACTCATTGCAATAGTGCATATTATTGACAACCCATATCGTTTAGGGAGAAGGGGTCACTCAACCCACCCAGCAGTTGTTTTAAATCTTACTTGCAGCTTCTCAGGGAGCGCACGGCACCAAATTATGAGTTTAAAAGACAAGCGTCACCACCTCCTAATGGTCATCCATTTAATCAGGGATGACCTGAAATTTAGAGATGTTATTTAATGTAGAAACATATCCGCCATAATTGAAAATTCCTAAATTGAACTACAAACCATTGATGAAATAACTTCTGTTTTTAAAATCCTTGATAAAGGAGGGAGTAACGGGCCGTCTCCACAGCAGCGTTAAAAAATCTTGAAACGCTTCTGCCCATTCACTTTGAATGGGGTGACGTCACTTTCCCTCACTTTTCGCCGGAATGCATTGTGGGCAGGCGAGCGGAGATTCTCAGGATTTTCAAGATTCAAAGTTGAACAATGTTCAACTTTTGAAGCTGAGGTGGAAGCGGCAGCCAATCAAATCCCGTGTACGCAAATCTGGCAGTTCAAGCTCTAGCCAATCAAACGGCGTGTATGCTGGGAGAGACATACCGCAGATCATTTCCTCATATTCCAAAAAATGGAGGAGAAATTAGCGGTAGCGAATCAATCACCCGGTGCTTTATGACCAGACCTACCGGGATATAAACCGGAGGAGCCAGGCATGGAGGGAGGTGGCAGAGACAGTGGTAGGTTTTCGCCTGTTTTGGGGAGTTTATATCCAGTTTACTTCAGGATTTTTTGCTTCGTATGTCCCGGGCGGGAGATTCATGTGATTGGTTGCTCGCAAAAAATCCTCAAGCTTCAGATACGCCCACCTCCAAGATTTTTTTAACGCTGCTGTGGAGACGGCCCGTAACTGTTACATGCTCGGACACCCAAGGTTCCACACACTGTTAAAGGGGTTAGCATAGTTCTTTAAGTAGACTAGAATTGAAGATAAATTAGTATGAGTTATTGATATTCCACCAGTTTTCACACCATTTGAGGAACTTTATCACTGCATTAGAACAGACCACCCAAAGGTACTGAAGTAGGAACTTTTAAGTGATAAAATTCTCCAACTGTTGTAACTGACCAAAATCTTCTCCCAGAAATGACTGTCTGAAATGCCGTATCCCAGAGTAGATGTTTGATGGTATCATGGAACTAAAACCTTGTACGCAGTCTTGCCACAGGATTGGACAGGGACCTGTGCACTTGTACAGCCAGTGATGTTTTATATGCAGTACCAATGACAGTGGGGCAGTTAATCAACATGGCGAAACACCCCAAAACCAGTAGGGCTAGGAGACCAGTCAAAGGAGGGAGTTTAGGCTCCACAGTGTACAAGGATAGCATAGGGGTGCCCAGGGGAGTGCTAGATGTTGTAGTTGCATTCCATGTACCCGCACCCTAACTTACCGATTGATCACCACGGCCTTCACTAGAGAACATATTACTTTCATACTTTAAAAAGTATGAAAGGGGGGAGGGTACATTTCTCATAAGGGAACAGTTTCAATTGCTAGCAGAACAAGAAGACCCAACCCATATACAGATATTGATGAAAATGATAACAGTGTGTAAATGATGTTAAATGATATGGATGATAAATGATGAGATTGTTCAAAGAATGTCCAAATGATGTGATACTTCAAATGATGAAATAATTTGAAGGAAGAACCAGCTACAATGCTAATATGAAGGGAATCAATGCAATTTACTATACTATTCTAAGATGGTGTATTCTTTATTACTTTATACTATTCCAAGATGGTGTATTTTTTATTTACATTGTACTATTCTCAAAAAGTTTGTTTCTTTTATACTTTGTAAAAACAAGTGCCTTAACACTGAATGTAGTATGAGAAGGATTTCTGTGAAAGGAGGGAGTAAGAAATGTTCTGATACCAAGCTAATTGCTGCTATTTGTGATATTGAATGTTAACACTAGAAGTTATGCACAAAGAAAACTTTTATGTTTAAAGACCAGCCAAAGTATTTTTTTGTATTTGTTGTATTTTTTGTATTTTTAATGACGGTTATTTAAACCATTCCATTCTGATTGTATGTTTTTGATATGAGTTATGTACTATGCAAAGTTCAGATGAAGAACTCATTAACTTCAGTATTGTGTTCACACCTTAAAAGGTGTGAAAGGAGGGATTGTTAGAAATTAAAATCAATGTTTAATAGCATAATTAGTCTAAAATATATCGTCAGTTTAAAGGCTATTTTATTGTGAAAAAACCCGGAAGTTCTCATAAAATGTCAATGCCAAGCTTTTATTCTGAAAATCCTTCATATCCGGTCAGTATGTAGCATGTCGCTAACAATGTTTTAAACTATTACAGCTGTTTATAAGGTATTAAATAGAAAGTCATGACAGAGATAAGGAGGAGAAAAGGCTTAAGGAAGTAGGCAGGGAATACAGAATGTTGAAGTCCTCTGTTTTACGCGATGTCGAACATCGAAGACCGAGGAGGGCGTACCCCCTATCTGCACAGCGGGAGGGAACGAGAAGAGGATAAAGGAGATCGGGGAGGAGAGGACGGGACTTCTTCTTCGCTGCAACCTCACGAGAGACATGACCGGCTTTGTCTTTTTTCCCTTACCCTCTGCTTGTTGTATCATCGTGCCATTTAATTAAACTCAACCAATTTGAACCTTTTCGGAGACTCCATTAGTCTCTTCATTCTAAGCTCCTCTCCTGGGCGCGAGAACATCGAATACTTCCAAAACTACTTATGCTCAATACACTATTTGAAAAGCCTCTTGGATCAGCTGTAAAATGCATCGTTACAAAGTTAAATAACAAGCCTCAACAGTTCTTCCTCCACTCCCTCTTGGCAAACTGCCACTGAGAAGTGGGACAACATTGTAAGAGAAGGGTTTCAATTTCCCGGAAATGAAAGCTGAAGTTTGTCTGAGCGACAGCAGAGCAGCAGCAAAGACAAGTCTCTGTTTCTCTGAAGAAACACTCAACTGAATCCAGAAGCTTCTTCTCAGGACTCTGCAAACACTGGTGAGTACACTACAGACACATCACTAACTAAATATTTAGTCAAAGTTGGATTAAAATCCGAATCTGACTGTATTACATCAGTTTACCATATAAAGAATATTATACAATATAAATGTGTCAGTTAAGATAAAAACCTCAACTTTTACATTAGCAACAGCCAAAAATATAACTGCAATGTAAACTCTGGTTAAGTTAGGTTAGAGAGCATACAGTCAAAGCTAGCATTAGTTTATACATATTTTCATATTTCCTGTATTTGAAAACATTTTTATAATTGACTCTAATAAACAAAGTAGAATCTAAATATTAGATTTGTTCTGGACTGTCCAAAGCAAGGGATCTGGTGTTGTGTTATAAGATTTGCTTATAAAAAGGCATGACAATTACATATTTAATCTCATATAATGTGTACACACTGTGGTAAGTAGCCTTGAGCTTTGAACTTGTTTCTATGGTAACTGCTGTCTGCCTTTTGAAGCTGATAACGTTTACTGTTTTTTAGATTAGATTAGATTAGATTACTTTATTGTCATTACAAAATGCAAGCACAGTGTAACAAAATTAAGGAGGGTATAACCAGAGTGCAAAACAGTCAGTTATATACACAATTATCAGAAGTATGTACAAAATAAATGATACAAAAATAAAGGTAAATAGATGGGAAATGTATAAATAAGAATAAATACACAGATAATAATAAATACAGTGAATACAGTACTGTATATAAAACAGTAATGTACAAGGATGATTGCGCTTCAGCACAGCACACGACAACAACAACTAGTATTAACTTCAGTGATGCTCAGCAGGAGGTTTCACTCCTCTGTTCAACAACGGCAAAATCCCCCAACAGTATTAGAGCTTACACATGGTGTTTCTTAGAGTTTAACACTAGAACCGCCAACGGGGTCAATTTGACCCCGAGCTGTTTTATATTTGATGTAACTTTTTTTCAATAAAATATTAAAGTCTCCCAGTCCGTGACTTTTCCTGAAAGTGTGTTATGTACCACCCTCTGTTGTTAAAAATTGTCAATATGAAGTCAGATTGAAGAAATCACCCAAAAAATTGCCATTTATACCTATTTCCGCCAAGCGGGTCATTATTGACCCCACCCCTTTTCATATAAACATGACGTGTTGCTATAGCAACGCCATTTGTCTACTGCGGTTCCTCCTTATAGATTGAGAGAGAGAGAGAGAGAGAGAGAGAGAGAGAGAGAGAGAGAGAGAGAGAGAGAGAGAGACAGAGAGACAGAGAGACAGAGAGACAGACAGACAGACAGAAGACAGAGACTCTGTAGTGAAGGAGTGTGCTCCCGCTCACGGGAGACTGCTCGCACTGCGCTCCGCAGCAAACAGCTGTGGGGCGAGTTGAAAGTACGTTATGCTGGCCGCGGTGTCTAATGGCGCAGTTCCACTGCAGCGCGGAGCTCGCTTTAAGTGTGCCGTGTCGTGCCGTCCCCTTTTTTGGTTGTGCTTCCACTAGGCCTAGTTACGGCGCGGCACGGCGCGGGGCCACTTTTTCACCTCTTTTCTGGCCCTAGAAAATTGTGGTTCTATCGGGGCCAACAAACAGGGCTGAGTCGGGCTGAGTATGCTAAACTAGAGAGAGGAGCGCTGGCAAGAGGGCTAGAACTACAACAAGATGGACATATTTGACCGTGATTTAATTGTAATACACGTTTCAAAATGATGCCGAAGTAACAACATACTGATACCGGTTAGTAAAAACCATGAATTAATGCTTTGTCAAGTCTGCAGACAGACGGCAGGCGAAAAACCTTTTAAAATGCGTGTTTTTCTAGATGGAGATTGGCTAAGCTAACGCAGTATATGCTCTGACCGTCCACACTCACAACAACGGCCTATACAGACATAAATAAAGCAGCGACTGTATTCACCATGACACAGGCAGTCTGTGGTGTGTACTTGTTTAACTTTTGTCGAGTTTCTGAACATATATAAGGAGCTGTGAGCTCTGAGTGCTAACAGCTAACGGCTGTGTTGTGTTTCTGGAGTTCTCATTGAAGATGACGTCACGGCTCCGCCTACACTGCGTTACTATAGTAACTACCCCAGTTCCTAAACTGTAATGGAAGCGCAGCATGAAGTGAGTCGGCCCTGTTAAGGCCCAACGCGGCCAAGCCGTACCGAGCCGTACCGAGTGTGGCCGAGGCCGACCGTGTAGTGGAAATGCGCCATTAATAATGCTTCCGGCCCAGCGGGCCATTTATAATGTTGAGCCCTGAGAGTCCACAGATTATATTGGTATACGTTTCATCCCTGTGCGATCAAAACTCTCTGTTCAATAAAAGAACATTTTACCTTGAAAATCAATGCATTCTAATAGCGGGTCAATTTGACCCAGGTGGCGGTTTTAGGTATAAAAAATCTCTGGCGGTTCTAGTGTTAAACTGAATGCTGCTATGATTTTCCAGATTTAATTTATAATATTAACAAACAGAGATATTTTTTTAACATTTAACAATAACAGTGTACTGCAAATTTGAGTAATCTTTCACCCTCCGCATAATCATGGTACATCAGCAGAGTTCAGTATCACCATCTATTTGATTTATAGCAAACAGATACAAGAGATTAAATCATATATACATTACAGTTTTTGTTTTTTTCACACGTTTTGTCCTCAGAGAGACATGTCTGCTGCCAGCTGTCTGCTGACTGAAGATCAGTTTCTGTGCTCCATCTGTCTGGATGTGTTCACTGATCCAGTCACCATACCATGTGGACACAACTTCTGTAAAGCCTGCATCTCTGAACACTGGGATAGAAATGTCCCGAGTCAGTGTCCCAACTGCAAAGAGGTTTTCAACATAAAGCCTGAGCTGCGGGTCAACACTTTCATCTCTGAGATGGCTGCTCAGTTCAGACAGTCAGCTCAACAGAAAGCCAGCAGCAGCAGCTCAGAGCAACAAGTTGTCAAACCAGGAGAAGTTCCCTGTGACGTCTGCACTGGAACCAGACTGAAGGCCCTGAAGTCCTGCCTGGTGTGTCTGGCCTCCTACTGCGAGACTCACCTGGAGCCTCACCTGACAGCTTCACGTCTGAAGAAACATCAGCTGATCGACCCTGAGGAGAACCTGGAAAGCAGGATGTGTGTGAAGCACGATAAACTGTTGGAGCTGTTCTGTCAGACCGACCAGGTGTGTGTCTGCATGCTCTGCACTGTTTTAGACCACAAGACACATGATGTTGTTCCTCTGAAAGAAGAATATGAAGGAAAGAAGGCTGAGCTGGGGAAGACAGAGGCTGAAATTCAGAAGATGATCCAGAAGAGAAGACTGAAGATTCAGGAGATGAATCGCTCAGTGGAGCTCAGTAAGGAAGGAGCAGACAGAGAGATAGCAGATGGTGTTCAGGTCTTCACCGCTCTGAAGGAGTCTGTTGAGAGAAGCCAGGCCGAGCTCATCGACACCATCAAAGAGAAGCAGAGAGAGACAGAGGAACAGGCTGAAGGCTTCATCAACGAGCTGGAACAGGAAATCTCTGAGCTGAAGAAGAGAAGCTCTGAGGTGGAGCAGCTGTCACGCTCTGAAGACCAGCTCCACCTCCTCCAAAGCTTCACGTCCCTGAACGCTGCTCCACCCACCAAGAACTGGACAGAAGTCAGAGTCCGTCCTTCATATGAGGGGACTGTGAGGAGAGCTGTGACTCAGCTGGAGGAGACGCTCAGTAAACAGATGAAGAAGCTGCTCGAGCTGAAGAGGGTCCAGCAGTATGAGGTGGAGGTGACTCTTGATCCTGATACAGCACCTCCCCAACTCATCCTGTCTGATGATGGAAAACAAGTTAAACATGGTGATGTGAAGAAGAATCTCCCAAACAATCCAGAGAGATTTGATTCTTGTGCTTGTGTCTTAGCAAAACAGAGTTTCTCTTCAGGAAGATTTTATTACGAGGTTCAGGTTAAAGGGAAGACTGAGTGGGATTTAGGAGTGGCCAGAGAGTCGATCAACAGGAAGGGACTCATCACAGCGTCTCCTCAGAATGGTAACTGGATGATATGGTTGAGGAATGAAAATGAGTACAAAGCTTGTGCTGACCCTCGAGTCCGTCTCTCTCTGAAGTCTCAGCCTGAGAAGGTGGGGGTGTTTGTGGATTATGAGGAGGGTCTGGTCTCCTTTTATGATGTTGATACTGCAGCTCTGATCTACTCCTTCACTGGCTGCTGCTTCAAAGAGAAACTCTACCCATTCTTTAGTCCCAGTCTTAATCATGGTGGTAAAAACTCTGCCTCTCTGATCATCTCTCCTGTCAATCACACTGAGTAGAACAACCATTTGATTTTCTACAGAAAGATTCACTCTCACTAAATGATGTACTTGTACACAATTTGTACATTTTTCAGAATCTGATCACATATGGTTCACCTTGACGAGACGCATAAAAACACACAAAATACTTATGAGTATGTTCTAATGTACTCTAGTTTATTCTACGGATGGCACTACCTGCCGTCATGACTTGAAGTGATCAGAAAACTATTTACTAAGAAATAAACTTTTACCACTTCTTTATATGTCAGGGGGACAAGAAAAGTATTTATTGTCTCAGAATTGTGTGTTCAAAAAGTGTTTCATACTTGCAGACATTACTAGTGGAAGTAATGCACTCCTTTTTCATTAGTAAAATACTGTATATATATTTTTATCATTTTCAATTGAGGGGAAAATGATGGGTCTCTGGTGTGTTTTAAAGGGGAAGTTCAGGATTGATTATTGAATTATAGTATATTGGTACAAAATGTATTTACAGTTACTTGGAAATTCAACAATATCTGATCATTAAACATTAGGCTGCAGTTGTTTAACAAACGAGGGAAATTAAAATGTTACATCTCAGCTGTCTGTTGTGTTATGTTAATTGTATTTCGTCCACCTCTCTGCACACTGCTTGTAAAGTTTGAACAAAGCCTCAATAGATTAAAAAAAAAAAGGAACAAAGAATGTTATTTTTTGTGTTTTTTCAAATGTATTTACTGAAGTACAGTTTTCACTAGTTCTCAACTTAGGGAAAGTATCTTAAAAACATCTACTTAACTACATTTGTCTGATAGCTTTGGTTCTTCTGAAGCTTTATGAACTATTTAAAACCCTCTTGGATCAGCTGATCATAGATATTAAGATTGCTGTATATGTTTGTTAGAAATAAGGCCATCAACTGGTTAGCTTAGCTTAGCATAAAGACTGGAAACAGGGGAAGACAAAGCCAGCCTGTCCAAAGGTAACAAAATCCACCTATCAGCAGCTCTGAATCCAGTTTGTTTAATCCATACCAAATCAGAGGAGTAAAAACATCAATAAGACATTTAACAGGGTATTATGGGTCGGACTATTTCTTGACTGGGACCTAAACAAGTTGCCAAATTGTTTTTACATTTCAGTTTTCGTACAGAGATATATTAAGTACACTTAAATGTGTATTTTGTCACTCACTATTTCCCCCCTTTTCCTAGTATATATGCTAAACTAAGCTAATCTAAGTGTCTGATGGCTGCAGCCTGTGTCAGTGAGAGCGGTCTGACTGGTTGGACTGCTTCTAATGATTATGATCTCATTCTTCACCTTGAACACACTCCAGCACTGCCTGTACAGGTGAGACTAACTCACTGCAAACGTCCCGTCTGACTGGGAGATAAATAAAGGGTTTTTTAAATATCAAATTTGCATGAAATATGCTTGTAAAGTCTATTTTATTAATGCCCTGTTTATAAATTGGAGCTTATCATTTGAAATGTCATTATTTTTAAAGAGGTGGATGGTGAATAATATTACAATTAAAAATGTTTCACTTACATCATGACTTTGTTTTTTATTACAGTCCACGTTTTCTGAAATGTTATCTTTAAATATACTAACGCATACAGAAACAGCATAGAAATGTGTACACTGGTTAAAACCAGGATCACATTCTTGTTTTATTGTCGACTTATTAGAGTCAAAGGTTTTCACAGAGGGGAGTTTTGATATGGGTTTGTACCACGACATAAATCCAGAAAAACTGTCAGCAGCCTTTAAGAAAAATCTATTCTCCACATGTTTTTTAGGGAAACAGATGTTATAATCCTTAATGCAATCATCAATAATCAGTCTATACATCTGGATATTAATGATATATGAACAAACCACTCAGAGTACAGATGGGAGTGAAACTCATTTGGAGAAAATGATCAAAAAAGGCCTTGTATTGTGAATTTACATTTTGCAGTACACAGGTAATTAAGTTTAAAAAAATAGTAACTAATTCATATGACCACTTTTTGTATTAGATTCTAATTTAATCTGGCATTATTTAATGATAACATAGTAAGGAATCAAAATAGCCCAACCTTTCAAAACTGTCAACCAATGGTGACATACCTTCACCTGTTAGCGACACAATGCTTGAATAGCACGTTCTCTAATAGGGAGTTGGCTCAAGGAATAAGAGGTTAAAATAAGGGCAGTGTCTGCAAGATTCAATACAACCTGTCTGCACTGAGTAAACTAAAATATGCTATGAGACAGTGAACAAATGTGCAATCTCATAGTACGTCCCAACACACACAATATCTAAGAATACTTCAGTTGTACTGTGTGAATGAGGTCAAAGGTTATATTTCAATGTGTGTTCATTGAATTATACTGGAAGTAGTGTATCAGGTTGTTTCTGCTGCACTTTTTCTTAATGTCTTTCATTTTTGTAAAGCACTTTGAATTGCCTTGTGTTGAAAGGTGCTATATAAATAAACTTGCCTTACCTCTTCTTAAATTCGGGATCATGTTCTGAAGTACAAAAGTGATAACAATTGCTCAAACTACAAACTACACTTCATCGAACATGTTTGAAGATTCATTATCAACACACTTTCTCAGACTGTGCTATAAAGAGCTGGTTTGATGTGTAAAATGGCCCCATGTCCTCAGGGTTTCTTCACCACCTGTTGGAACAGAAGAAACACGTTAAAGGCGACAAACACACTTTCCTTTGCCCTGAAAACAGATGAATGAAGGGAACCCAGCGTGTGCTTTCTTACCTTTCAACATGTGTACAGCGTGTTCAGTCTGCTGATGTCGTTCCTGCTCATCTGATTGGCCGTGCCGAACTCTCCGTTGGCGTTGGGGATCGGCGCCATGGTGGGCATATTGTTCCCGCTGAAGGCATACCTGGAAACATTAAGAGCACAGAGGCTTCATTATTATTAGCTTGTATATATATTAAACATTTAGAAACCATTAGTCGCTTTCACACCAAATACTTTGCCGTACTTAGTTCCTAGAACTCTTTAGTCCCGGAACTGTCCTAGTAAATTGCGTTCACACCTTTATATATACAGTCTATGGTTCACACCGGAATAAGTCCTTGAGGGAGGATTACGCAAATGAAGCCGCTGACGTCACTTCTTCTTCTTCTGCTTTGGGTTTACTGGCAGGCCGCAAACAACTTCACGGCGTATACTGCCACCCGAAGTCCCGGGTAAATCGCCAGAAGCGCCGACACCTCCTCATCACTCCACCGCTCCCATGTTTTATTTTGTGTTGCCATAAGTTAGTCTCTCTCCGTTGGTGCGCTGGGCTAATGCTAATGCTAATAATAGGAAACATCGTGGAAGGAAGTCAGGCCGCGCTCGATGATGGAGCGCTCACGAGAAGCTGAGGAGAAAGAAACAAAGCAGCTGTGGTTCAATGGAGGTCAAGGGTCACATTCAGGTTCTTAGACTTTTCCTCAGAGGTGGGAGAAGTACTCAGATCTGTACTTGAGTAAAAGTAGAAGTACCAGAGTGTAGGAATACTCAATAAAGGTCCTGCGTTCAAAATGTGACTCAAGTAAAAGTAGAAAAGTATTATCATCAAAATATAGTTAAAGTAGCGACAGTAAAAGTAGTCATTGTGCAGATTGGTCCATTTCAGAATAATATATATGATATGTTTTAGAATGATTGATCATTAAAAGTGTTCTCAAAGCTGGTAAATGTGCAGCTAATGTAGTTTGAATGACTTTGTGTACTGCAGGGTAGCTTGTGAATTTACTCCAGGTGGAACTAAAGTCTGATTTAAGACTTGATTATATTTCACATCATTCATCCAGATCTGTAAAGTAACTAAAGGTATTAATCAATTGTAGTGGAGTAAAAGTACAAAGTAGCAAAAAAATTGCACTTAAGTACAGACTGTTACAGGTGATTTAAACAGCAGGATTAGCTGAAAAGAGTCCAAGGAAGCTTATGTAAAAGTTAACAGCATTTAATTAAACAAATTATACGGTGATACAAATGGAATGTGTAAGAGTGGTGCGGCTCTCCCGATCGCGTGGGGTCCCGCTGCCTCCTCCCAGCTGTTGTTATCGCGTGGCCGGGGTAGAGAGAGAGCGTTTTTTCCTGTCCATCATATGTTATAGTCTATAGTCCTCTCCTATTGGCCGGTCTCGACGGAGGGCGGGTCTTCCTCCCGGGTTCGTTCCTCTGTGATTAATATCGCATCTAATAAGAGGATTTAGACGTTGTGTGTTTATTGTATAACTCCACAAGCCTTTACTCCTCATATTTCTTACAAGACCCATTTTCAAACAGTCAGTTCAGGGAGGAGGAAGTGTTTCACCAGCTGCTCTTAAACAGGGACCATAACACAGCGTTGTGAAATATAGCTATAAATCTCCAGATGTGTAAAGAGCTGTCCTTTATGTGTTGAGAAAATATTCCTACTTGTGCTCAATACACTATTTGAAAATCCTCTTGGATCAGCTGTAAAATGCATCGTCACAAAGTTAAATAACAAGCCTCAACAGTTCTTCCTCCACCCCCTCTTGGCAAACTGCCACTGACAGGTTGAAACACACTGTAAGAGAAGAGTTTCTATTTCCCGGAAATGAAAGCTGAAGTTTGTCTGAGCGACAGCAGAGCAGCAGCCGAGACAAGTCTCTGTTTCTCTGAAGAAACACTCAACTGAATCCAGCAGCTTTTTATCAACAACACAGCAGGACTCTGCAAACACTGGTGAGTACACTACAGACACATCACTAACTAAATATTTAGTCAAAGTTGGATTAAAATCAGAATCTGACTGTATTACATCAGTTTACCATATAAAGAATATTATACTATAGAAATGTGTCAGTTAAGATAAAAACCTCAATATTTACATTTGCAACAGCCAAAAAAGTAAGTTAGGTTAGAGAGCATACAGTCAAAGCTAGCATTAGCTAATGCAAATTTTCATATTTCCTGTATTAAACAAAGTAGAATCTAAATAGTAGATTTGTTCTGGACTGTCCAAAGCAAGGGATCTGGTGTTATGTTACAAGTGTTGCTTATAAAAGGCATGACAATTACATATGTCATCTTATATAATTTGTACACACTGTGGTAAGTAGCCTTGAGCTTTGAACCTGTTTCTGTGGTAACTGCTGTCTGCCTTTTGAAGCTGATAACGTTTACTGTTTTTTACTAGTATTAACTTCAGTGATGCTCAGCAGGAGGTTTCACTCCTCTGTTCAACAATGGCAAAATCCCCCAACAGTATTAGAGTTTACACATTGTGTTTCTTAGAGTTTAAACCGAATGCTGCTATGATTTTCCAGATTTCATTTATAATATTAACAAACAGAGAGATTTCATTAACATTTAACAATAACAGTGTACTGCAAATTTGAGCAATCTTTCACCCTCCGCATAATCATGATACATCAGCAGAGTTCAGTATCACCATCTATTTGACTTATAGCAAACAGATACAAGAGATTAAATCATATATACATTACAGTTTTTGTTTTTTTCACACGTTTTGTCCTCAGAGAGACATGTCTGCTGCCAGCTGTCTGCTGACTGAAGATCAGTTTCTGTGCTCCATCTGTCTGGATGTGTTCACTGATCCAGTCAGCATACCATGTGGACACAACTTCTGTAAAGCCTGCATCTCTGAACACTGGGATAGAAATGTCCCGAGTCAGTGTCCATACTGTAAAGAGGTTTTCAACACAAAGCCTGAGCTGCGGGTCAACACATTCATCTCTGAGATGGCTGCTCAGTTCAGACAGTCAGCTCAACAGAAAGCCAGCAGCAGCAGCTCAGAGCAACACGTTGTCAAACCAGGAGAAGTTCCCTGTGACGTCTGCACTGGAACCAGAATGAAGGCCCTGAAGTCCTGCATGATGTGTCTGGTGTGTATGGTGTGTCTGGTGTGTCTGGCCTCCTACTGTGAGACTCACCTGAAAAATGCAGGCTTCAAAAGACATCAGCTGATCGACCCTGAGGAGAACCTTGAAGACAGGATGTATATGAAGCACGATAAACGACTGGAGCTGTTCTGTGAGCTGGCGAAGACAGAGGCTGAAATTCAACAGATGATCCAGAAGAGACGACTGAAGATTCAGGAGATGAATCGCTCAGTGGAGCTCAGTAAGGAAGGAGCAGACAGAGAGATAGCAGATGGTGTTCAGGTCTTCACCGCTCTGAAGGAGTCTGTTGAGAGAAGCCAGGCCGAGCTCATCGACACCATCAAAGAGAAGCAGAGAGAGACAGAGGAACAGGCTGAAGGCTTTATCAAAGAGCTGGAACAGGAAATCTCTGAGCTGAAGAAGAGAAGCTCTGAGGTGGAGCAGCTGTCACGCTCTGAAGACCAGCTCCACCTCCTCCAAAGCTTCACGTCCCTGAACGCTGCTCCACCCACCAAGAACTGGACAGAAGTCAGGGTCCATCCACCTTCATATGAGGGGACTGTGAGGAGAACTGTGACTCAGCTGGAGGAGACGCTCAGTAAACAGATGAAGAAGCTGCTCTCTGAGGTGGAGCTGAAGAGGGTCCAGCAGTATGAGGTGGAGGTGACTCTTGATCCTGATACAGCAAATCCCAACCTCATCCTGTCTGATGATGGAAAACAAGTGAAACATGAGGAGGACGACGACGAGGAGGACGAGGAAGAGGAGGAGGATGAGGAGGAGGAAGAAGACGAGGAGGAGGAGGAGGAGGAGAAGGATGAGGAGGACGAGGAGGAAGAGGAGGACGAAGAAGAGGGTGGATGAAGCTCTTGTGACAGTCATATGATCACAGATTGACTCAGCACTCACACTTCCTGTCTGCAAACACAAGGCTGTTGTTGTTGTTGTTGTAAGTATGCTGCTTCTGTCTCTGTGACTTATGAAGACATGAAGACGAATCTCCCAGACAATCCAGAGAGATTTGATACTTGTGTTTTAGCAAAGCAGAGTTTCTCTTCAGGAAGATTTTATTACGAGGTTCAGGTTAAAGGGAAGACTGAGTGGACTCTAGGAGTGGTCAGAGAGTCGATCAACAGGAAGGGACAGATCACACTGACTCCTCAGAAAGGTTACTGGGTGATAGTGTTGAGGAATGAAAATGAGTACACAGCTTGTGCTGGTCCTCCAGTCCGTCTCTCTCTGAAGTCTCAGCCTGAGAAGGTGGGGGTGTTTGTGGATTATGAGGAGGGTCTGGTCTCCTTTTATGATGTTGATGCTGCAGCTCTGATCTACTCCTTCACTGGCTGCTGCTTCAAAGAGAAACTCTACCCATACTTTGGTCCCTGTAACAACTATGGTGGTAAAAACTCTGCCCCTCTGATCATCTCTCCTGTCAATCACACTGAGTAGAACAACCATTTGATTTCCTACAGAAAGATTCACTCTCACTAAATGTAATAAATGTATTCAACTGGGGAAGTACATTGTACACATTGTTAATTGTTCAGAATCTGATCACATATGGTTCACCTTGATGAGACGCATAAAAACACATAACATACTGATAAGTATGTTCTAATGTACTCTAGTTTATTCTACGGATTGCACTTCCTGCCGTCATGACTTGAAGTGATCAGAAAACGATTTACTCAGAAATAAACTTTTACCACTTCTTTATATGTCAGGGGGACAAGAAAAGTATTTATTGTCTCAGAATTGTGTGTTCAAAAAGTGATTCATACTTGCACACATTACTAGTGGAAGTAATGCACTCCTTTTTCATTAGTAAAATACTGTATATATATCTCTTTTTATAATTTTCAATTGAGCGGAAAATGATGGGTCTCTGGTGTGTTTTAAAGGGGAAGTTCAGGATTGATTATTGAATTATAGTATATTGGTACAACATGTATTGACAGTTACTTGGAGAATCAACAATACCTGATCATTAAACATTAGGCTGCAGTGGTTTAACAAACCAGGGAAATTAAAATGTTACATCTCAGCTGTTGTGTTATGTTAATTGTATTTCGTCCACCTCTCTGCACACTGCTTGTAAAGTTTGAACAAAGCCTCAATGGATTAAAAAAAAAAGGAACAAAGATTGTTATTTTTTTGTGTTTTTTTAAATGTACTTACTGAAGTACAGTTTTCACTAGTTCTTAACTTAGGGAAAGTAGCTTAAAAAAATGTACTTAACTATTTCCATTTCTACTTAACTACATTTGTCTGATAGATTTGGTTCTTCTGAAGCTATATAAACTATTTAAAACCCTCTTGGATCAGCTGATCATAGATATTAAGATTGCTGTATATGTTTGTTAGAAATAAGGCCATCAACTGGTTAGCTTAGCTTAGCATAAAGACTGGAAACAGAGGAAGACAAAGCCAGCCTGTCCAAAGGTAACAAAATCCACCTATCAGCAGCTCTGAATCCAGTTTGTTTAATCCATACCAAATCAGAGGAGTAAAAACATCAATAAGACGTTTAACAGGGGATTATGGGTCGGGCTATTTCTTGACTGGGACCTAAACCAGTTGCCAAATTGTTTTTACATTTCAGTTTTCGTACAGAGATATATTAAGTATACTTAAATGTGTATTTTGTCACTCACTATTTCCCCCTTTTCCTAGTATATATGCTAAACTAAGCTAATCTAAGTGTCTGATGGCTGCAGCCTGTGTCAGTGAGAGCGGTCTGACTGGTTGGACTGCTTCTAATGATTATGATCTCATTCTTCACCTTGAACACACTCCAGCACTGCCTGTACAGGTGAGACTAACTGACTGCAAACGTCCCGTCTGACTGGGAGATAAATAAAGGTTTTTTAAATATCAAAATTGCATGAAATATGCTTGTTAAGTCTATTTTATTAATGCCTTGTTTATAAGATGGAGCTTATCATTTCAAATGTCATTATTTCTAAAGAGGTGGATGGTGAATAATATTACAATTAAAAATGTTTCACTCACATCATGACTTTGTTTTTTATTACAGTACACGTTTTCTGAAATGTTATCTTTAAATATACTAACGCATACAGAAACAGCATAGAAATGTGTACACTGGTTAAAACCAGGATCAAATTCTTGTTTTATTGTCGACTTATTAGAGTCAAAGGTTTTTACAGAGGGGAGTTTTGATATGGGTTTGTACCACTACATAAATCCAGAAAAACTGTCAGCAGCCTTTAAGAAAAATCTATTCTCCACATGTTTTTTAGGGAAACAGATGTTATAATCTTTAAAGCAATCATCAATAATCAGTCTATACATCTGGCTATTGATGATATATGAACAAACCACTCAGAGTACAGATGGGAGTGAAACTAATTAGGAGAAAAAAATAAAAAAGGCCTTGTATTGTGAATTTACATTTTGCAGTACACAGGTAATTAAGTTAAACAAATAGTAACTAATTCATATGACCACTTTTTGTAAAAGATTCGAATTTAATCTGGCATTATTTAATGATAACATAGGTAGGAATCAAAATAGCCCAACCTTTCAAAACTGTCAACCAATGGTGACATACCTTCACCTGTTAGCGACACAATGCTTGAATAGCACGTTCTCTAACAGGGAGTTGGCTCAAGGAGTAAGAGGTTAAAATAAGGGCAGTGTCTGCAAGATTCAATACAACCTGTCTGCACTGAGTAAACTAAAATATGCTATGAGACAGTGAACAAATGTGCAATCTCATAGTACGTCCCAACACACACAATATGTCTAAGAATACTTCAGTTGTACTGTGTGGATGAGGTCAAAGGTTATATTTCAATGTGTGTTCATTGAATTATACTGGAAGTAGTGTATCAGGTTGTTTCTGTGCTGAATGACAAACTAATTGACTTAACAACTGAGTATTTGCACTTGTGAGGGATCTTAAAGTCTGCTGATAGATGCCTTACTGACTTTGACCTTTAAAAAACGAGAGCACAAAAAACCTCACTGACATTGAACTGTCTGACTGACTGAGTGCAAGTAGTGGAAGAAGTATTAAAGAGGCACTGTTATGCTTTTGGGGTTTCCCCTTTCCTGTAGTGTGTTCTGGAGGTTTGTGTGCATGTCAATGGTCTGCAAAATAATAAATATTACATCAAAAATACTCAGATCTTGTACGTCTATGTGCTCCTCTCCAACTTTGCCCATTTTCGTATTTTGTACATATTTTTTTTACTTTTGCCGTTTTACTTTTGATATGGTTCGCAACATGCTAGCCGACCGCACCTACTCTGCCATACAATATAGCAGAGAGGAACTTCTCCAATTGCGAAACTTCGTGGACAATAATAACCCTCCGACAAACAATGGAGATTCACCATGGCTACCTGTTGCTGTTCTACCTGAGAGACGCAAGAAGAGGACAAAGCGCGGATGCCGGGCCGGGTTGCTGGTCAGACTGAGAAAACGAGAGAATCGGCCCCCTCTTCCGAGTATTCTTCTGGCTAATGTTCAATCCATTGAAAATAAGCTAGATGAACTCAGAAGCCGGATTGCTTTTCAACGGGACATTAAGAACTGTAACGTGTTAATTCTCACTGAGACTTGGCTCAACCCCGCTATCCCGGACTCCGCCATTGTCCCTGATGGATTCTCTATTTTTCGTCAGGACCGGACTGCTAACTCGGGGAAAAGTAAGGGAGGCGGTGTGTGTCTAATGACTAACAACAACTGGTGCTCAGATGTGAAGATTATTTCATCGGACTGTTCCGCACAGCTAGAGCACCTCATGATCTCATGTCGGGCCTTCCATCTGCCGAGGGAATTCACATCTGTTGTGATAACAGCAGTGTATATCCCGCCGCAGCCACTCGCCGACAACAACACGGCACTCGATCAGCTGTTTGGGATTATTGATAAAACCGAGACTTCACGGCCAGATGCGGCGTTCGTTGTGGCCGGAGATTTCAACACCGCCAACATGAACAAGGTTTTGCCAAAATATTACCAACACATCAACTTCCCGACGCGCGGGGGAAACATACTGGACCATGTTTATTCCCCTTTCCGGAATGGATATAAGGTTCTCCCTCGCCCTCCCTTCGGCAAATCAGACCATATCTCACTACTGTTGTTGCCTGCGTACAAGCAGAAACTTAAAAGGGACAGACCGGTAACAAGAACAGTACAACGATGGAGCGAGGAGTCAGATGAGGCACTGCAGGATTGCTTTGCATCCACGGATTGGAGTGTGTTTGAGGACAATAACATCAACACACACACGGACACTGTCATCTGCTACATTGGGAAATGCATCGATGACGTGGTACCGAAGGTTTCTGTACGGACATTCCCAAATCAAAAGCCCTGGGTAAACAGTGAGGTGCGCGGCAAACTGAAAGCGCGCACTATCGCGCACACAGCGGGAGATTTGGAGGAGTACAGGAAGTCTAGGTATGATCTCCGGAGAGCAATTAAAAATGCAAAGAGACAGTACAAAGACAAGGTGGAATCTGACTTCAAAGGCTGTAACACTAGGAATATGTGGGCGGGACTAAGGACAATGACTGACTACAAAGGAGCAGCGGGGGGTGCTGCGGGAGTGTCTGCGTGCGCATCTCTCCCAGATGAGCTAAACAGTTTTTTTGCACGCTTTGAGAGCAGCCGGGCTGTGGAGGTACAGAGGGACCAGGAGCTACACTGCCCTTTTGTTTTAAATAGGGCAGATGTGTGTAAATCCTTTAAAAGGGTTAACCCACACAAGGCTCCTGGACCTGATGGCATCCCTGGCCGTGTTCTCAGGGTGTGTGCAGTTCAGCTGGCAGAGGTGTTCACAGACATCTTCAACAGGTCCCTGCTGCAGTCTGTAGTCCCCACATGTTTTAAACACTCCACCATCATTCCTGTCCCCAAAAAGACAAAAATCACCTGCCCCAACGACTACCGCCCAGTAGCACTCACCTCCATCATAATGAAGTGCTTTGAGCGGTTAGTCAAATTATTCATCACCTCCTCCCTCCCTGAATCTCTGGACCCCCTGCAGTTTGCCTACAGAGCAAACAGGTCCACAGATGACGCCATAGCCCTCACCCTCCACACTGCCCTCTCACACCTGGACCCGAAGAACAGGAACACATATGTGAGAATGCTGTTCATTGACTACAGTTCAGCATTCAATACCATTGTGCCCTCCAAGCTGGCCATCAAGCTCAGAGATCTCGGGCTCAACAGCGCCCTCTGTGACTGGATCCTGAACTTCCTGACGGGCAGACCCCAGGCAGTGCGGGTGGGAAACATCACATGCTCCACCCTGATTCTAAACACCGGTGCCCCTCAAGGCTGCATGCTCAGCCCTCTCCTCTACTCCCTGTTCACCCACGACTGCGTGGCCACACACAGCTCCAACACCATCGTGAAGTTTGCTGATGACACGACCGTCATCGGCCAGATCACAGACGATGACGAGACGGCGTACAGAGAGGAGGTCGAAAACCTGACATCTTGGTGCCAGGATAACAACCTCCATCTCAACATCAGCAAAACTAAGGAGCTGATTGTGGATTACAGGAAGCAGCAGGGAGAGGGACACGCCCCCATTGCCATCAATGGGACTACGGTGGAGAGAGTCAAAAGCTTCAGGTTCCTTGGGGTCCACATCACTGAGGACCTGACATGGTCTCTTCACACCACCACCATCACCAAGAAAGCTCGACAGCGGCTCTTCTTCCTCTGCAGGTTGAGGAGGTTCAAAATGGATTCCAGGATACTCTGCAACTTCTACAGGTGCACGATAGAGAGTATCCTGACTGGCAGCATGACGGCCTGGTACGGCAGCTGCACCGACCTCGATCGTAAGGCTTTACAGAGGGTGGTGAAAACTGCACAGCACATCACCAGGACGGAGCTGCCATCCATGGAGGACCTTTACTCCCAGCGGCTCAGGAAGAAATCACTACGGATTATCAAAGACCCCCATCACCCCAGCCACAAACTGTTCTTTCTGTTGCCGTCTGGCAGGCGTTACCGCAGCATCCTGGCAAGGACAAGAAGATTCGGAGACAGTTTCTTCCCGCGGGCAGTGAGACTGTTAAAAAATGGAACTGTTAAAACAACATCAAACATTCATCTGCTACTCAGTAGTATGTATCTAATACCTAATATATATATATATATATATCATTCCAATAACTTGTATATAGACTCGTACTGCACTATTCCACATCATAACTTTATTTCATTTTTATAACTATTATTATTTTTGTATTGCTCTTGCTCTTATTGTTATTATGTTATTATGTTGCATTGTTGGAGAAGCCTGTGACATAAGATTTTCAACTACATAATTACTCTGTAGCTATGTCAGATTGACAATAAAGAACCTTGAACCTTGAGTAAAAGTAGAAGTACCAGAGTGTAGGAATACTCTGTTACAGTAAAAGTCCTGCGTTCAACATGTTCCTCAAGTAAAAGTAGAAAAGTATCTCATATCAGATCTGTGAAGTAACTAAAGGTATTAATTACATGTAGTGGAGTAAAAGTACACCATTTACCTCTGAACTGAAGTGGAGGGGAAGTACAAAGTAGCAACAATTGGAAATACTAAAGTACAGGTTCCTCAAAATTGTGCTTAAGTACAGTACTTGAGTAAATCTACTTAGTTACTTCCCACGTCTGCTTCTCCTTTGCAGATAAAACTTGATTTAGTCTCGTACCGTAGTGATACACCTGAAAATGTGCATAATAGGGCGCGGTTTCAGACCTGATGCATATATAAATACACAAATGTGCCAAAACAAACATCTTTACCCCCGTTACAACACATGCTAGGTTAGCTAGCTAACTTGCTGCAGATCTGCAATAATATCGGAAGGAATCATGCGATCGCATTGTTAAAATAAGTCAGTAAACATTTTTATTTTAGGTAAGTTTCCAACAACAGAGACAGTTGGCAGACTTTATAATCCCTGAACATCACTAAGTGCTCCGGTCCCAACTGTGTGCGTCACTTTTTAGGGTCCGTGTTGTTTATTTAGTTTCTTTATTTGCAGCGTTTTGTTCACTTTTAGTAAACGCTACACATGTTTCCTCAAGTTGGTGAAGATGTTTCTTCTTGTGGTCCATTGTAACGCATTTGCACCTGTAGGCCACCGTAAGGAAAGCACGCTTAAATGGAAAATGTGACCCCATGCAGAAGTACATCCTGGTATTTTGGCACTTAAGGGATGTTAGTACTGCTTCTTCTAGAGTTATTAGAGCTATTGTTTCTGTTCATTTCACACACAGCATGCACACACAATACTACCCATGTTCTTTAGCTTTAAGGTTATTTGTATATAGTTACATTTGAATGTGTTGTAAATACTGTACATTTTTAATGCTAAATTGTTTCTTAAAAATATTCTTTATTTTCCTTATATATATTGTCGTGGCTTCCTTCCTTATTTTTCTATCAAGCCACTAGACGCCTTAAACAGACATTTTTAACTCGTTTTCTTTCCTTTATCTTTGTGTTACTTACAGTTGAAGAGTTGCTTGGCCTCCGATGATTTTGATGATATGATGCGATGTGTTTGCTCAAAATAAAATAACAAACTTGTACACATGCAACAAAGAAAAGAGGCCTTTACAATAGTCAAAACAAATAGGCAAAACTCAAATAAAATAACAAACAACTTAGGTGTTCTTTCTTTCTTGAAATATAACTTAATAACTTAAAGGGTAATTGAGCGGTTAAAAACTGTTCCTCGACGGCGTCTTTCTGACAGGTTGCTGCCCATCACTGTCACTTAAAGGAGGCGCCGTGGGAATTGTAGTCTTTCATAGTGTGTTGACTACAGACGTCACGATTAGGTGGCCTTTCTTATAAAAACAAAATACTGGCTCTAACATATATACTTTGCAACTTATTTCTTTAGATTGTTTATGTTCGCACCACCAGATACCAAAGCAGATTCCTTGTATGTTTAAACGTACCTGGCAATAAACTTGATTCTGATTCTGATGCATACTCTCTTATGCTTTGACCTCTTCTGTCTGGCCTTATATGAAGACAATTAAAGGACACGAACAACATGGCCTCTCTTCTGCCTGAAAGTAAAAGCAGTTCTGACATGTTGACGTTGTTCCCTCAGATATCTGCACTGCCTCTGAGGCGCCGTTTACACGAGGAGAAAACTGCTTGTATCTGCATAGTTTCGCGTGCGTATAGTCCTATTATTTACACGAGGCCGATAGAAACTGAACCCACAAACGATAACGGGTCCCAAGGTGGATAGATTTGCAAACGAAACGCTCTGGGGGGTCAACCGAGTCTGTGTAATCACCTCGATACGAATATTTCCTGAAAAAATAGCGATAGCCCCACCTCTCCCCACCTCTCCTGCTCACTGCTGTAGCAACTATCAAAAATAGCTGTGTTAATTAAACGCACAAGGGGTTCTTGAATGAAATAATATTATAAAAGGCAAACCAGAATTGTTAACGCCCAATATACTCCTTAAACAAAATAAACAGAGTCAGATTTCATGCATTGATCCATTATATTGACAAAGGAGCGATCTCACCCGGTGTTTGTAGAGAATATCTCTCTTTCTGAGCCGTCCTCTCCACAGAGACGTGCTTCTTGGTCGGTCGATGCAATATCCACAGATTTGGTTTCTTTCAGTTAACTTCCCCGTTGCATTTATCCATATGCTGAGGAAATGACTATATCCCGCTGAATACCAGCAATCGCCACACACTTCCTCCTGTCAGTAGCTACTGCTAGTGCTACTGCTACTGACCATGCTACAGATATTAGTGCAAAATCTACAGCTCCTCTACCACAACCATCAGCAACAAGTGGACATGGAGAATTACATGAACTACATGTTGCTAAATACACCGCGGGGCTTAAACAGAAGGGTAGCCATGGCAACATTGCAGCGGAGCTGCTCGGGCTGCTCTTCTTCGCGGCTTTTGGTGTATTTTGGCGGAAGTTACAGCGCCACTTACAGTCCCGGCATATGTACTACAGCGTTTCCAGCGGCCTCGTTTGAACAGACACGTTAAATGAAACGAATGCATGTGAACGGAAGACTTTTTTGAATACGCATACTGTGCATAAACGCAAACGGTCCCGTGTGAGCGGGGCCTGAGAGAGAGAGTCCCGACGTGTCGCCTCAGGGCAGAGAGAGAGACAAAGATTTCAGAGACGTGTCCATCACTGAGGAGCGGGAGGAATGTGGGAGATCAGGATGGAGACGGTTGAGATTGACTTTCACTGATCGACAGACGAGGAAAGAGCCACACATGACTTGAAAAGGAAAGTTACATTAGCTTGAAAATGCTTTTGTGTCCTCCCTGCTGTATTGCCTTCCTTTAAAATAGAAAATGTTCTTTTGTTTGTGCTTCAGTTGTGTTTATTTACACTGCATAACGATCTTTAAAGAAGGATCACTGTGTAGATGACACTGAGGATGATTGTGCAAGCTGTGTTTTAAATAGTATGTGAACATAAATGTGTTATTTCACTTGTTTTTCATTGGCATTTCTGGATTGAGGCGTACATTTGAAACTTCTCATTAAAGTAAATGCTGATTTTCCATTTCCATTCTGAGGAAAACACAATAGTTTTAGTGGTGATGCTTAAATACCTGTGTCATTAAAGCAGTTCTGTAAAGGTGTGTTAGCAGGTCTCTCCATGTGAACTGTGAGGATGTGTCGCCCCCTAGTGGACAAACATCTACACTTACATGAGGTCAAGATTTTTACTGTAGTTACATTCTGAGGTACTTTATTTTTATCTTGAATATGTTTTTATGTATTAATTTGTCATTCAAATAAAGTATACTGTGTTATTACCCCTGTCATTCATTCTATCAGAGTCCTTTCTGTACAAAGCCATCGTTGCGCCGCTGCTGAAATATGCGCGCTGCTAGGGGGCGCCAGCCAGGTACTTTTTATTTTTTTATTAAAATAATGATAAGTGGCGACCCTTTTTCATTTTTGATTGTTTGTTATGTGGATTTGTAGTATTTGTGTTACTGTATGTTCAATAAAGGTGTATTTTTTGCTAAATCTTGAGACATTGCCACTGTATTAGAGATGGGCGAGTCCTGATTCATCCGGATCATTAACCCGGATCCTAGAAAGGAGCTGGTCGTGACGAGTCTCCCCTCTCCATTAACCCGAGTCCTTGAGTCCCACACTTGGTGTGACGTACAAATTAAAACTATAAATTGCGTCACTCGCTACTCTCTTTATAACATGTAAAATCACATTACAACGTACCCCAGTCCATCTGCCTACCCTTTAGCAAGTAGGATAGCTGCCAGAAGTGATCGTTTGGCTCAGGGGAGGGGACGCGGATCAGTGAAACTTCCTGCAGACTCGTGGGGACTCAGAGGAGCCGACGGCTCCTAACCGTAATAGCATAGCAGATCCAGAGATCCATACTCGTCATGTGCACGAGCATAGCCCCTCCTCCAGCACCCGGCTCCCGTGGCTATATCATGCACGAGTCAACAGCAGACTCGCAGATTCGCAAATCCTGACTCACTGTGCAAAACATAGCAGACTCGTGCGGACTCAGAGGAGCCGACGGCTCCTAACCGTATAGCAGCAGATCCAGAGATCCAGCAGACTCGTCATCATGCACGATTCAACAGCAGACTCAGATTCGCTAAATCGCAAAATTACCCTTTTTTTTGTGATCAATATGTTTTATTAAAGCAAAAGACACCACTTTACACACATTTAACACATACAAACACCAGTATTGCAATGATTACGCAGTCCATGAGAAAATATGGGGGGCATATGATTAGATATAATTATATGTTTAATAATGATAATTGTATAATTAAGACATTTTATATATTCTAACTGTTTTGCAATTTTCTATCATTTGTCATTGTTTGTTTCTTTTTGTGTGCTATGTTCAAAATAAACGTTTTGCCAAGTAAGATCCTTATTGGAAATGCAGCTATTACACGCAGGAGACTGTTGCACAACATGACAATTTTGTTAGAAGTCTACACTGAAACTTCATTTAGAGCCGGAAACATAATAGACTTAATCAAAATCGCGGGATCCGTGAATCCAGGTCAATGATCGAGAGAGACCAGTAGCCTACGAGTCAGCGGAACTTCACAGACTCAGACTCGCAAATCCTGACTCACTGTGCAAAACACAGCAGACTCGTGCAGACTCAGAGTCGTAACCATATAGCAGCAGATCCAGAGATCCAGCAGACTCGTCCTCATGCACGATTCAACAGCAGACTCAGATTTGCCAAATCGCAAAATAACCCTTTTTTTTGTGATCAACATTTTTTATTAAAGCAAAATACACTGTGTGGCGGAGGTTAATATAACGTCAGTTTAATATGCTCGTGAAATGCAACAACTTTTCGGTTTCACCGATAGGATTTCTACGGTCTTGGTGATGCTGACTCATATGACTCAAATGACTCGTATGATCCGGATCTCTTCAATGACTGACTCAGAAGACCCTGAGTCCGTAAAAGGATCCGGATTTGCCATCTCTACACTGTATGTACTAGGCAGGGCCGATTTTTGGCATAGGCGACATAGGCGGTCGCCTAGGGCGCCAGATCTGGGGGGCGCTGCGCTGGTAGCTCTGGGAGGGGAAAAAACATTTTTGACCGTTGGCGCTCATCCTAATTTTCGGCCTTGATGTAACAACATTCATAATTAAGTAAATGTAACACCCTTTTCACCCCGGTTACACTTTTCATTTACCCTGTACGATGGGCGCTGTAAGTGATGAAAGTGGGGGATGTTGGCTTATCAGGCGCCCGCAGCTCACAGCCAAAGTGCGAGCATGGGAGCGAGAGAGCGAGCGAGGGAGAGAGAGAGGGAGAGAGGGCGCACCGGTACCGGCGCTGTTGTTATTAGAATCTGGTGCTAGCTGCGCTAACGGATATAAGAAGTAGATGTTTCTACAACCAGGGTGGAGGAGAGCTCTCCTGTCAGACTGAGAGGTTCAGTGAGGTAAAGGACTCTCTGAGGGTTTAGATAGTTCATTTTAGTCTAAGTTATCTCAGTGGGTCTCAAACGTTTTGACCACAAATTATGTAAACACATATTTCCAAGGCACTCCTTTATAATTATTAGGATAAATAAAAACAGGTTTGAAATCATTCCAATGTATACTATAGGACAGTAAACCAAAAATATAATTTAAAGTTGGAGAGATACAAAAATATGCATAAATAAATAAATGTTAACTGGTCAAATAAGATATGAATGAACAACAAAAATAAAATAAGTTACATTTATTTGTTATTGGTTATGGTAGGTTATTGGTTATGTTCATATACTTATTTGATTATTAAAATGTAAACCGATCTTTTTCATATGGGTGTTTAGAGTTGTACCCCCTAGATCAGGTCTCTAGTAATTGTGTGCTCAAAGTGCACCAGATTGAAGCATTTTACTTTAAAATGTTCAAAAATCTTCCTGGGGGGGCATACCCCCGGACCCCCCTAGAGGATGTGACGTCCACTCCACAATTCAAACATGTTCATACAATACTGAATACATTTGAAGCCATTTTGACGTATATTACAATAAGTTTCTGTTTTTGTAGTGTATTTGTCTTTTGTAGAGATTTTTCATTTATTCTTTATATATACAATCTCGCCTAGGGCAGCAAATTGGCTAGAACCGGCCCTGGTACTAGGCCTCAAGAGCCTTTCTTGTGCTGGCAGACACATAGAAACAAATTCGCGGGGCGCACTTCGCACACGCACACACTAAAAAATTCCACGCGCTCCACGCTCACATTATGCTGGGCCCACGTGCCTTAGCACCGCTGCTATGACTCCATCCTAGGGGAAACACTGTAGGGTGAAGACTTGTTTAGGGTTTTGGGGAACGCGCGGCGCTCCATAGGAGCGCAGCGTGGTGCACGGGCTCTCGGTTCAATATTTTTAACCTGTTTAAAAACTCCTGTAGCAAAACCAATAAAAGTTTATAAAAGCCCTGTTTGGTCTGTGTTAAAAAATGTTTAAGAAAATGCAATAAAAGGGATAAAAGAGAGCAGCGGCTGAAGCACAGAGCGTATGCGGCGGGGTTAAAACCTTTACTCCTGCCCCCCCGAGGGGGTCTCCCCCGGTGGGTTGTCCGAGGCTGCGTACCACAACATCTGGTAAAAGACCTGGTAAGTGGGTTAAAAACATCTGGCTAAAAGAATCGAGGATCGAGGATGACTTTGTTTAAAATCGGCATGCAGGTAAAATGAGTGTTAAAACATGATAAATAAATACATAAAAGTGCTTTTTTTTTTAAATAAGTGCTTTAAAAATAAGTGCCGGTAATAAAAATCACATCAACCCAAATGTTAAAATATGTAAAATATAAAACAAATATGTAAAATGTAAAATATAAAATACACACGGGTTAGTAGGCACACGCGGAGGGAACATATCTTAAAGGAGAGGTGTCATGGCCATTTCCACTGATCATATTTCCATTGTTGAGGTCTACTAGAATAGATTTATATTGTGCATTTTTCCAAACTCACATTGGTTTCTCATACAGCATCTCTGTAAACTACGTGTATTCACTGAATTTCACTCTCTGCCTTTAACGGCTTGTTGTAGCTCCAAAAGCTCCAGCCCCCACCCTCCCTGTGAGCACAGTGTGCTCTGATTGGTCGGGACGTTGTGAATCGCGCTGAGCTCCGTGGAGGTGTTGTTTCCTTGTTTAGGATACATAGCGAAACACAGCCAAACTCATCCTGAGCACACACAAACTCACATCCGAAGTAAAAACAATAAGTGTGGCTTGATATTGAGTAAGCAAAAGGTTGATAAACGCTGTGAGAATGGGTCTGCAGAGAGAATGGGTCTGCAGAGAGAATTTTGCCGCGATCCCAACTGTCTGTTATCAGCCTGCAGCCAGGGAGGAGAAATCAGCTGAGCTGCTCCCTGCACACAGATGTGTGTGTGAGGAAGTCCGTGGATCGGTCAATTTGGACCAATCAGCGGGGGCTTAACGTAACGGCTCCGCGGACGTAACGTAACGGCTCTTCGGGATTGGTCCATTTCGTTCCGGGTACCGCATGACATCAGGCCGTACCAGGAACGAAATGGAGGACTCAAACGGGCAGTGACGTATCTCCAACGAGGCGTTTTGGGGAGGTCTTTTCTGTGTTAGAGTTTTACTCGCTATAGGGTGTACTTTGAGGGTTTTGACTCTGCACACCGTTTACATGCATAAAAACCTTCATAACACACAAGGGGACGGGTAATAACCGGAAAAGCATGACACCTCTCCTTTAAAATAAAGTCAACCAAGTGTCCCTAAAAGTGTTTAAAACCCAGGCCGAGGTCTAGAGAGGTGGTGCAGGTGAGACATGGGACACGCCTCGGATGATGTTTTAAAAAATACTTTATTAAGGGCTTATTTGAGGGTGTTTTAGAGCATGGATGTATAATAAGAACAGTTTAGGATACAGCCCGGACTGGATGTTCTCCCACAGGATGCGGATGTGCTGGTCTCTGTCGGAGCGGCACTGCTCGTGGTTGAACCCGAGCGTGTGCAGCAGCTCGTGTTGAACCGTGCTGTGATACAGGCAGCCCTGCCGGTCCAGAGACACCGTCTGGGAGTAGCCCCGACGCCCCACGTACGAGTAGCAGCTGCAACAAACATAACATTTAAAGGTCTCCTATCATGCAAATTGCACTTTTTCATGTCTTTTATACATAAATATGTGTCAATCTCACGCTCTCACGCTGCCCAAACTATTCTCACGCCAAAAACAAGAATACCGAAGACTAGAAACGGTTTTGAAAACTTTTGTCACGTAGTGATCGTCTTCTCAATAGAACATCTTTGATAATGTCTTCTGGCCAATCAGAATCACGATAACGGCGTGGTGTTGTTGCAGGAAGTCCCGACGGAGAATACTTTTGCGGTAGTACATCTCTATACATCGATACAACATTACGTGTTGATAGAAATCAACACGTAATGAAATAAGACCCCACGGTTTGATGATTGATAGGTGTGTGGGCTGTCTTTCATTTTGACACACAGAACAATGGGGCTATCCACCCTTATCCACAATGTAAAGTAATTCACACAGCCTCTTCCCTCTTCTCTCTGTGAGGAGCAGCAGGTTCAGCTTTCAGAACAAAGTAACAAAAAACTAATATGGCATTCATTTTTTTAAATGTGTAGTAATAGATTTATTTATTTTTATTCTCAAGAGAGTATCAGAATGTGTATTTTATGTTAGTATTTAAAAAGATCCCCCCAGACCCCCCTGCAGGGGTTGGGTTTCAGCATGTCAACTCTTTCACCTGTGGGGAAATTGCAGGATTGGCTCCAGGTCGCCCTTTTTATTTACTACAAGACAAATGTGCCTTTTTATTTCATACAGTTCAATTTGGATTGAGACAGGGAAACAATCTAAACCTCACGCGTGGCGTTTCACTGTCGGGGGGAGCATGTATGTAATTACATTGCAAATACTGACTTGAGCCCCACCACTGTATGGGTTAGCCTTACCATAGATTACGCAACAAAAATACTCTGGAGCCGCCACTGCCGACCCGTATTGCGCATGCGCAGATCTAAGATCCAGTAGAAATGATAAAAAAGTAAAAGTCTGCTGCTTATTGTTCTACTAGGCCAAAATAGAGTCAAAGAGTATATGAGAGTGAGAGTGTGTTAATTAATATATTTGGCAGTTTGGAGTAAGTCTGTAGATTTGTTTGTGTGTGTGTGTTTCATGTATAGGCCTCTCACGATAATTAATTTTGTTGGATACATTTTCCCGGAAATTATTGCGATAAACGATAATATTGTCGGCACCGTTGTATGACCATTTTAGACCACTGACATAATGATAATATATAATAATAATTCAGGTACATCCTTTCAAACTGCTAGTCACATCCTCATGTAAATGGCAATTTATCGAGGTCAGAAAAGTTATCGAGTTCATTTTTATTTATCGTACGATAAGTCAATGAATTGCTTATCGCGACAGGCACACAATAAAACAGTGGAAACAAACATGTTTGACTTTCATTAGTGAATGAAACTGTGTGCCCTTTATAGTCTGTGTCCATTATTGTGTATTTGTATATATTGTATATATATTCTATATATATGCTAAGGTCCCGCTGCTGACACGATAGCAGTCATTTCGTGCGCATATGTGTAATTAAACCGAATTAAACCCATGATATCAAAATCTCACTCCAGCCAGGTACCCAAAGTTGGCAACCCTGGTAAAAGTAGAAGAACTCAGATCTTGTACTTGAGTAAATCTTGTACTTGAGTAAAAGTAGAAGAACTCAGATCTTGTACTTGAGTAAAAGTAGAAGTACCAAAGTGTAGGAATACTCTGTTTCAGTAAAAGTCCTGCATTCAAAATGTTACTCAAGTAAAAGTAGAAAAGTATTATCATAAAAATGTAGGTAAAGTAGCAAAGGTAAAAGTAGTCATTGTGCAGATTGGTCCATTTCAGAATAATATATATGATATGTTTTATAATGATTGATCATTAAAGTGTTCTCAAAGCTGGTAAAGGTGCAGCTAGTTTGAATGACTTTGTATACTGCAGGGCAGAGGTGGGAGTAAGTCCTACATGTGCAAGTCATGAGCAAGTCTCAAGTCTTGACCTACAAGTATCAAGCAAGTCCCAAGTCACTGTGGTGAGAGTCAAGCAAGTCAAGTCAAGTCATTGCTCAGGTCAAGTCAAGTCAAGTCAAGTCATACGAAATTCTGATGAATAAGCCCAGTTTCCCCATTTAAATCAGTTAAAAGACAGTGGTTATGAAAATGGATTCAACCCACACTATGATCTTCATTAAATACACAGTTAATCATTTGAAATCTAATTTAGACCGATGACAATCATATTAGATTAATATTAACCCTAGAACTGCAGCCAATATAGCTAGGACTCAATCAAAAAGTCTGTTCAAAAAGGCAGAATTCCAGGTAAGAAAATCATATATGGCATTTGCCATTACACATATTTAATTTAAATTTCTGTTAACACTAGAACCGCCAACAGCGTCAGCACCTACATAGATATCATTTTCAAATCATTTAATTTGTTCCTCTTCATAATTTCCTTATAAACTAAGTAGGACGATTTAAAACTCAGTTAATTGGGTTAATTTAGAAATTGCTTCAGTTTATCATCATAACAGATCAAAAAGTTCAGATTCATTGTACAATAAACCAAGAAATGATGCACTTCTACAAACAAAAACAACATAATTAAAACATTTAAACAAACTACTAAAAGTAGATGAACTACATTATTCAACAGTTTACAGTAACTTCTGATAATAACACAGGGGAAATAAACGAGGCATCTCTTTTCCTCTCTCTCTCTCCCCCTCCTGACAGCCCGTCAGTATCAGGGTTAGTACAAATGAATCCCTTGGCGGTTCTAGTGTTCATTTACCGTTTTGTCTTCTCTTTGCAATGCTTAATCGATTTGAAACCAAGTCTAACGTAGCTTAAACTTAACGTTAGCTTTCTAGCTAACACAACACATTCACGCACCTTTCTCTGTGGGGTTTTTTGTAGTGACGAATGAAGTTGGATGTTTTGGTGGTCGTGTCACTGATCTTTATGCTGCAGACCCTGCACACCGCTGTTCTCTTCTTATTAGCGTCATCGACAACATAATCCTTGAATCCAAACTTCACTATTTTTGGAGTAACGCTAGGCGCTGCCATGTTAACTGACGCTCCTGCGGTCTAGTGGGTTGCCAGGTTTGCGCGCACGGCGCTATAATCACCCAATCACATTTTTCGAAAAAACTAAACGTAATATCTCACTACAAAAACAAACGCAAATATTTAATTTTAAACAGACAAGTCCTTTCAAGTCATCCGTCTCAAGCTTAAGTCAAGTCTCAAGTCATGAATACCAAGTCAAAGTCAAGTCAAGTCTTTTATCAATGTTAGTCAAGCAAGTCTCAAGTCCAAAAATATGCGACTCGAGTCTGACTCGAGTCAAGTCATGTGACTCGAGTCCCCACCTCTGCTGCAGGGTAGCTTGTGAATTTACTCCAGGTGGAACTAAAGTCTGATTTAAGACTTGATTATATGTCAAGAAGAAGAATTTTAAGAAGAATTGGGAGGGATGAAACCAGGGCTGGACTGGCCATCTGGCATACCGGGCATTTTCCCGGTGGGCCGACGTGCCTTTTGGGCCGACACGTCATTTTTTTTTTTTTCTGAAGTCCCGGCCCATAAGACGGGTAGATTGGCCCTCTGTTTAAATGTTTTTAGTAATTGACACTGGGCCGGCCCAATCAAATCTTTAATCACCTCCCCCTTTGGGCCGCTCGGTGTGCATCATTAAATCACGCCCCCAGGAGGTGAGCCGGCCGTTGAAGCCAAATCGCCTTTTTTTTCGAGAAAAAAAAAAGTTCGAGTTAGAAATGGAGAAGGCGAAGGCGAAGACGAAGGCCAAGCGAAAAGGGGGAGCAGGAAAATTGCGGGCAAGAAAAAAGCAGGCCCTTCGTGCTGATGTTGCCGCTTGTGTCAAAATAACCGACATGTTTAGTACAGGTGCAGGTCCATATTCAGCACCCGTGGCCGATATTGGTGGTGGTGAGGAAGATGATGAGAGGGAGAGAGATCCGCGCGAGTGGGGAGAGGGAGGAGAACTCGCGGTAAGCAGAAGCTAAGAAAATTAGGAAAAGATTATTATTAAGGTTATGATACTCTGTAGTTCTGGAACCCATTAATATCCCCTTGATGAAGCACTAATAAGACAAATATTATTAGAGAAACATTCGTTAGCCTACAAGCTAGTAAACTGGCTTTTTTAGGTTTTCCCTGGCAAGTTAAAATATAGCTTAATGGGACTCTGATACGTTGTCTCATTGAAAGAATGTCATTATTTTGTTAACCACCATTCATGAACAATTACTGTCAGCTGGCAGCTTGTTTTGTTTAGTTTATTTACTTATGTGTTTATAAGGGCAACAGTGGTCTTTTGGGACCTGAACAAAATGTTTATAGTCAGCTTTTTGTGGTAGTTTTGATTGACAATATATAGAATGAATAATATAGAAATAGAAGAAAAAATGTAGGCACACATGTAGTTTTGACCATTAACTGTGTGGTATTGTTATGTCAATGCCTATTTGTATGGACCTCTATCAGGGACCAAAGAGGTCACCTGCATCCTTTTTGACTCTCCCAAAGCCCCCCAACTACACTCACACATGCAAACAGACACACAGACACACAGACACACACACACACACACACACACACACACACACACACACACACACACACACACACACACACACACACACACACACACACACAGAGGAATGGACGCTGGACATAGTGCCCCTCTCCACAACAAGCATTCATTTTAGTTATTTCAGTCTAGTATATAAGTTACTTTGTGTGTACAGTATATATATACAGTATATATATCTTGCTAGTTGTGTACTTTTGTAATTTATGTGGGATTTCTGTCAAATGTTGCTTCAACTCTCTTTGTAAATTTAAATCTGTCTCTTTCAAATCTATTCTCAGGAAAAAAAATAAAGACAGTGGATAGTATTTTTGGTTAAACCTGTGTTCCTTCAGTTCTGTGTGCTCTGTGAGGTTCTGAGAAACCAGCCGCCTAAGACTTGCACTATAGCCCCTTGCGTGCGTCAATCAATCACATTTTATTTATATAGCCCAATATCACAAATTACAATTTGTCTCAGAGGGCTTCACAGTGTGTACAGGTACGACATCCTCTGTCCTTAGACCCTTGCAGCGCTCAAGGAAAAACTCCCCAAAACAGACCCCACAATTAACAGTGGGAAGTAGGAAGAAACCTCTGTTACCCCTTTCACACCAACGGTGTTTCAGGGCCGGTTCGGTGCTGGTGCTTGAAAAGCACCGGGTTTTCCTGTTCACACCGCAGCGGAGCAGCGTCATAGCTCCGGAATCCGGTTCGTTTCGAGCACCAAAAAGTTGTCCGTCTAGAAGCAAGAACCGCATACGTCACGCTTACGTCGGAGGGGGGCGAGATTAACCTGAGCTAACACTTAAGGCGAGTACGGCAAATAAAAGTTGTAACAAGCAGTAGTGCTGAGCAAAGTGACTAGAACGCAACCACACACTTGTTAAAAAAAACACACTTTATAAAGTCAGGCAACACTAACCAGGCTTCGTGTGATTCTGTTTATTTGTACCTTACTTTGACCATCCGTTCGCTGTTATTGATCATTGTGGAGAGCAGGCAGACGTTTTGTTTGTTATTATAGCAGCTATCGGATGGAATCAATACATGGGCTGCACAGGTTGTCATGTCCGACTATCACAAGTAGAATCATAATGAAAAATACGTCGGTAAAAAGTGCCTGTAGAAAACTGCTTAGCAAGTAGTCAGTTTAGCTTCGGTTGCTATGCTAACATCACCCATGTTATACCAGAGAAACTTTCATAACAGCGTTGTGATGCCAAACAGCGTCAATTCAGACTGACACCAAACAGCGTCAATTCAGACTGACACACATTCACTTAAGGGGAACTGGGGATATGTATCAGCTGCATGTGTGACAGTCAGACAGTGAATACTTTAGAGCCGTGTGAGCTAACCCGGAGCTAACGGGAGAATACACTCGTGGAAGAGCAGCCGGCCAGCACTGCAGCGGTCGGTAAATGCCGCTGAAACACATTAATAAACAATTAACCACGGCACTCTGGAGAAAAGTATAAGGTTGGAGAAGTCGTTATTTAATTTAATCTGGCTTCGTATGATTAAAAGCAACGCAGTCCCCGGCCCGTTGTTATTGTGAGGTGAGCTCCGGCGTTGGGGAGAAACTCAGCGACGTAAACTGTGACGTCATGACGCAGCAGCGGCAGCACCAGTCGGGCTCTGAGCGGTGTGAAAAGAGCCGGCGCTAAACCGAAGAACCGGTTCTGAACCAGAAAAGCTCTAGCACGGAGCTTGAACCGGAGTTGCGTTGGTGTGAAAGGGGCATGTGAGAGCAACAGAAGAGGGATCCCTCTCCCAGGACGGACAGACGTGCAATAGGTGTCGTGTGTACAGATGAAAAAGGCAATACAATTACAGCGATTAAAAAAAGGATGGAAAAATTAAATGAAAGCGTCAATGTATATAAAAAGATGCCGTCGACTCATCCTGTAGACTCATCTGGTCCTATCTCTATTGTGTTGTCATAGAAAGGGGAGGCAGGGCACTATAGGGTCCCCCCCCCCCTAAATTCACTAGAAGTCATCATTTAAGGGGTTATTTTTAAAACTTTTCTTCTGTGGGGGGCATACCCCCCCAGACCCCCCTATTAGTGCTCGGTCACTGTTCGCTTTGTGAGAGGGTTTGAAGGTCTAATTTCTAATGATTGATAGTTACACATACTTGTGGTATGTATTAGTTTTGTTTGCCCCTGGTACGTAAAAAGGATAATAATAGCGTTTTTTAAAATTATACTGAGTTATTCTTCTTGTCAGGAACCGCTACTATTCGTTTGTTTTATGGATTTGGGCCGGTCTGGGTCTAAATGCCAGGGCCGATTTGCTGTCCCAGTCCAGCCCTGGATGAAACCCCTCTTTAATGGTCACACATGCAGAGCACACAGCACACACAGTGAAATTTGGCCTCTGCTTTTAACCCATCCTAGTACTAGGAGCAGTGGGCAGCTATTGTACAGCGCCCGGGGAGCAATGGGAGTGAGGGGGGAAGGGGGATGTCCGGTGCCTTGCTCAAGGGCACCACGGCAGGGCAGGAGGTGAACTGGGACCTCTCCAAGTAGCAGTCCACACTCCACATTTTAGGTCTGGTCGGGGACTTGAACCGGCGACCCTACAGCTCCCAGTCCAAGCCCCTACTGACTGAGCCACTGCCGGACACATCATTCATCCAGATCTGTAAAGTAACTAAAGGGATTAAATACATGTAGTGGAGTAGAAGTACAAAGTAGCACAAAATGGCACTTAAGTACAGACCTATTTTCAAACAGGAAGTGTTTCACCAGCTGCTCTTAAACAGGGACCATAACACAGCGTTGTGAAATATAGCTATAAATCTCCAGATGTGTAAACTAAGAGAAGTCCTTTATGTATTGAGAACATATTCCTACTTATGCTCAATACACTATTTGAAAAGCCTCTTGGATCAGCTGTAAAATGCATCGTCACAAAGTTAAATAACAAGCCTCAATAGTTCTTCCTCCACTTCCTCTTTGCAAACTGCCACTGAGAGGTGGGACCACCCTGTAAGAGAAGAGTTTCTATTTCCCGGAAATGAAAGCTGATGTTTTTCTGAGCGACAGCAGAGCAGCAGCCGAGACAAGTCTCTGTTTCTCTGAAGAAACACTCAACTGAATCCAGAAGCTTTTTTATCAACAACACAGCAGGACTCTGCAAACACTGGTGAGTACACTACATACACATCACTAACTAAATATTTAGTCAAAGTTGGATTAAAATCTGAATCTGACTGTATTACATCAATTTACCATATAAAGAATAGCCTACTATATCAATGTGTCAGTTAAGATAAAAACCTCAACATTTACATTAGCAACAGCCAACAATATAATTACAATGTAAACTCTGGTTAAGTTAGGTTAGAGAGCATACAGTCAAAGCTAGCATTAGCTTATACTTATTTTCATATTTCCTGTATTTGAAAACATCTTTATAATTGACTCTATTAAATAAAGTAGAATCTAAATATTAGATTTGTTCTGGACTGTCCAAAGCAAGGGATCTGGTGTTATGTTACAAGTGTTGCTTATAAAAGGCATGACAATTAGATATTTCATCTTATATCATTTGTACACACTGTGGTAAGTAGCCTTGAGCTTTGAATCTGTTTCTGTAGTAACTGCTGTCTGCCTTTTGAAGCTGATAACGTTTACTGTTTTTTAGATTAGATTAGATTAGATTACTTTATTGTCATTACAAAATGCAAGCACAGTGTAACGAAATTAAGGAGGGTCTAACCAGAGTGCAAAACAGTCAGTTATATCTCTCACAGGCTCCGCCCTTTACTGGACTCTATGGCTACTACCTTATCCTGCGTGCATTCTCCCACTGAGACTTCTATAGACGTAGCCGGCCTAGGGCGGGCCTACCTGAATGCGCGCGCATCACACCGTATAAAAGGAGGCCTCGCCTCCTGACTATCATCCTTTTTCTCTTCAGCAAGCGGAAGTGATTCCACGAGCTTCGAGACGATTGAGAAAGAGAGAGTAAAGTGTAGGACCTGCCCGAAATGCCCGAATCTAATTACCCTTCTGCTTCACGTCCTTGGGGCCTGACCACGCGGTGGGTAATATGGGCCCGACACCGACATGCCCAGACTGCCAGATGATCCCGCGGCTCACACGAGAGCATCGTGGGCAGCACTTCCTGGCGAGGGCTACCCCGCAGGAGGAGTCGGAGGATCTGGAGCTCGACGTCGTGGACGTAGGCGATTCGGGGAGCGAGGTGACGTCGTCCCGGTTCTTCCGATGGGGGACGAGGAGGACGCCTCGCTGACCGGAGGTCCAACTCTCAGGTCTGCGCGGATCGATTCCCGGCGGTGATGACTCTGGCGGCGGAGCGTGTAGGCTTACCGCTCCCCCCACCGCTGCCACCGAGGCCTGTAAACCGCCTGAGATTTACAGCCCGGTGCGTCCCGCGCAGCCGACCTTCGTTTCGCCCCAGCTGCCAGAGGTATGGCGGTGTGTGTAGGCGACATGGCAGCAGCCATTAAGAACGAAGGCCCCGATAGCCGCCATGGCTAAGGTGGTAGATCGCTCGGACACGACATGTCCAGGTGTGCCCCCCCTCGATGAGAGCCTGGCAGCCCATCTGCTTCCGCGGCTGGTTGGGCGGAGGGTAAACGTCCTCTGCCCCCGTCCTTTGTTTCCACAATACACTTGCACATGTTGATGACTGTACCAATTCCCCACTCGCCGCCCCAGCTGTAGCTCCTGTTAGGGAGGAGGCTAGTGGGAGTGCGCAGATGAGAGTGATAAACTGCAGGCAGCGCTATTATGGTGCGATGCAGGTACAGGGACATTATGGTCGACGTTTTTCTGTTAGAAAACACTCTATGCCTGAAGCTTAGACTCCAAATAATGCTGTTTACCATAGTGGTAGGGGCTGCATTATAGCAACGCCCGCACTTGTAAAGGGGCGCGTGGCGGTGCGTTCAGGGGCCTTAGTAAGACACACTACGCCTGTAAAAGCTCCGGTTAATGCTGTTTTCCATAGTGATGGAAATAGCATTATGATGGAGCGTGCGCTCACACGTGAGCGTGCGGCGGTGCGTTCAGGGTCCTCAATAGATAATCGGCCCTTTCTGTTTCGACCCCCCACGGGCAAATCTTCCCTTTACGGGGAGTTTTGCGGCGGAGCGGGTCATCAGAGAGTATCACAGCTTTATAGCTGCGGCCCCACGGCTGAGGGCTTGCCCATTAACACAATGTTATGAGGAATGGAAACTCAGCTGTGTACTGTCAGAGTGGATGGACAGGACGCTGAAACGGGGCTATTCACTCCAGTTTTGCAGCGTCCCACCTCCTTTTATGGGCATGCGAGAGGTAAATCTGTCTTCCCAGGAGGAGGTGGGTTTCCTCTCAGCAGAGATTCAGGCTCTGGTGCAGAAACAGGCTGTGTCTGTTGTGCATCCTCAGCACAGAGAAAAGGGTCTTTATTCCATGTATTTCCTGGTTCTCAAGAAAACAGGGGAATTCAGACCTATTCTAGATCTCCGCGGCCTGAATCGTCATATTCCCTGCAGGAAATTCCGCATGTTAACTGTGAAACAGTTACTAGGGCTTGTGCAGCTAGGCGATTGGTTCACCACCATCGACCTGAAAGACGCGTACTTTCATGTGGAAATTGTTCCAGAGCACAGAAAGTATCTGCGTTTTGCCTTCCAGGGAACAGCCTACGAGTACAACAGGCTGCCGTTCGGTAATTTCCTATCCCCACGCACATTCAGCAAATGTGTGGCCACAGCGCCTCAACCGCTGCGCGCACACGGCATGAGAGTTTTCTTTTACATAGACGACCTCATAGTCATGGCTGGGTCCCGGGAACAGGCAATGTTTTGCACAGCACAGTTGATCACACACCTAACCAAATTAGGTTTTGCGATCAATTGGGAAAAGAGCACCCCCATACCTCACCAACAGGCGTTGTATTCGGGAGTGGTGCTCGATGCAGACGCGCTGCGTGCCATCCTGTCAGAGAGCAGACGTGCGCCCCTTCTCAGGGCGGTGCACAGGCTGCGACAGGGGGCAACAGTGACAGCTTTAACTGTCATGCAGACTCTGGGTCTCATGGCGGCTGCTCACATGGTGAGCAGCATGAGCTGAACACAAAGGTTGTAATGTTGTCCCAAAGTTTAATAAACAGTAAAACAACATGTCAGAGAAATAAATAAAGCAAACAGCAGCTACACGTCAGGGTAGCATTTTATAAATCCCACCGTACTGTAGGCTATACAGGTCTAAATGTTTTCACTTTGGTCTATTTATGTAATATAAAGTATAACTTATCTATAACAGAGCCAAGATGTCTGTATGACTTTAGTAAACTTCTGAATTGAATTAAAAATAAGTGTAAACAACAGTGCAGTACGTCCAGCTAGCTAGTTAGCGTCACATATTTATCCGTATTATTTAACGAAAATGTACGTTTTAATGCCCCTTGGGTTTTTTTGGGTGTTGGAGCGCTAGCCAATAGGAGCGCAATGTTACCGAGTGATGCAACTATGTTCTGGAGAAACACCGGGTTACGTATTGTAACCCTTGTTATATTAACACAGGCGGAGCCCTCTACAGGACTCTATGGGTACTACCTTATCATGCAAGCATTCACCTACTGAGATTTCTATAGACGTAGCCGGCCCCGGGGCGGGCCTACCTGAATGCGTGTGCATCTCACTTCCGTATAAAAGGAGGCCTCGCCTCCTGACCACCATCCTACACCACTCTTCAGCGAGCGGTATAGGACAGACAGTGCCCCCAAGGTAGAGGGCTCCGCCTGTGTTAATATAACAAGGGTTACAATACGTAACCCGGCGTTATATCTCTCACAGGCTCCGCCCTCTACTGGGCTCTATGGGTACAGTGGGCAGAGCCCCGATGTATGCACGCACTGTCGTCCAGCACACCGTTCCACCTCACTGTCCCTGACCGGCTTTAGCAGCCACTGCGCCTCACTCACCTCTCCCTCGGTTGTAACCGTGGAGAAGTCCGGGCTGCGGCCGATAGAGCACACCCTGACGCGCTTGCCTCGCAAAAAAGTGTGCTCAAAAATAGTGCTGAGGACTCCCGTGCGTCTGCCCATAGGCAGACAGGGAAAGTCCGCAGCCCTGTATGGGTTCACTATGCACACTCCCTCCTGAGTCCCTAAAGAGCACGGGGAGAACGCAAGTGCCCCCTATGTCCCCCCACTCCGCCACTGACCCTGTGCAGAGTGTGTAGGGACTATAGTATGGAGGGCTCTCCCCCTCCTGCCCCCAGGCAGGCGAGGGGAGCCCTTCAGCCCTGTAAGGGCCCAGAGCGCATTACATCACCCCGCGACCCTCCAGGGGTCCGGAGAAATGTAAGCGCATTTACGCCCGGGGAGGGGGTCAGATGCCCACTGACCCACAGCCCCCCCCCTCCTCACCAGTCCTGTGTTGCCCCAGCAAGCACAGACGTTGAGAAAGAGCCAGACATATCCAAGAGATAAAAATGTATGAAGGGGCCTGGCGTTGACCAAGACGCCGCCGTGCATATATCCTCCACACTCACACCGCTGAATAAGGCTGTTGATGCAGCCACAGCTCGTGTGGAGTGCGCACGGACCCCCATGGGACAGGCTCTCCCTGCCTGTTTGTAGACGTGTGCAATGGCTTCGCAAAGCCAGCCTGCCAGGCGTTTCTTGGACAGAGCTTTTCCAGTCACCCCGCCCCTGAAGCACACAAACAGCTGTTCAGTGCGTCTCAGGGTAGCTGTGCGCTCTACATAATATGCTAATGCACGCACCGGGCAGAGGAGGTGTAATTTAGCTTCCCTAGCCTCACCATGGGGACTAAAACCCCCCAACTGAATAGCCCTCGACCGGAACGCGCTCCTTGGGCTCTTGGGCAGAAAGGGGGTTCGGTCTGAGTGTCGCCCCACTCTGGTCACCCCGAATCAGTAAACAGCTCGGGTCCACCGACAGAGCGGTTAACTCGGACACTCTTTTGGCTGACGTTAAGGCAAGTAGCAACGCTGTCTTCCACGACAGTGCTTTCAGGGAGGAGAGCTCAAGAGGCTCAAAAGGCTCCGTGACCAGAGCCTCGAGCACCAGCGGCAGGTCCCACTGTGGGGCGGAGGCGTGCACTACCGGGCGCAGCCTCCTGACCCCCTGTAAAAACCGCAACATCAGTGGATGAGAGAAGGCTGACCTGCCGTTGAATCCCTCATGACAGGACGAGATGGCTGCTGCATACACTTTCACTGTGGAATGAGCAAGCCCTCTGTCCACCAGTAACTGTAAGAAGGATAACATAGAGCCCAACTCACAAGATAGGGGCTCTATTCCCCGCTCCTCACACCAATGCTGGAATCTCAGCCACCTTGGCCTGTAACAGGCTGTGGTGGATTCTGCTCTAGCTGCCTGGATAGACTGAATAACGCTGTCAGACAATCCACCCTGTCTCAGCCTGTCCCTCTCAGGAGCCAAGCCTGAAGAGGACGGCCCAGAGTGGGTAACGCCCCGATTGCACCTGCCTCTTGAGACATCGCCCCCCAGAACTGGGGGATCGCCCAGGGCTGGCCCACCTTCATCTGTGTAATTTCTGAGTACCACGGAGCCCCGACGCGATCCTGTGCCACCAGAATGACTGCCAAACGTTCTTGCCTCACTCTCCCCAGGAGAGGGAGAATGAGACGCAACGGTGGAAAGGCGTATAGCAGCTTCCTTGGCCATGGCTCGTGTGCAAACGCGTCCACCCCCAAAAGGCGGGTCGTCGCTCAGGCCCATGGAGAACCACAGGGCACAGTGGCTGTTGCGCCGGCTGGCGAACAGGTCCACTTCCGCTCTCCCGAACTGGGCCCAGATCTGCTTCACCACCTCCGGGTGAAGCGTCCATTCGCCTGGCAGGGGGCCACCCCTCGACATGAGGTCGGCCCCCCTGTTCTCCAGTCCCGGAATGTGCGTGGGGATAGGGAGTAGCCGAACGGGAGTCTGTTGTACTCGTAGGCTGTTCCCTGGAAGGCAAAACGCAGATACTTCCTGTGCTCTGGCACAATCTCCACATGAAAGTATGCGTCTTTCAGGTCGATGGTGGTGAACCAATCGCCCGGCTGCACTAGCCCCATTAACTGTTTGATAGTTAACATGCGAAATTTCCTGCGGCAAATGTGAAGATTCAGGCCGCGGAGATCTAGAATAGGTCTGAATTCCCCTGTCTTCTTGGGAACCAGGAAGTACATGGAATAAAAAAAAACAAAGCCTGAATCTCTGTTGAGAGGAAACCCATCTCCTCCTGGGATGACAGAATTACCTCTCGCATGCCTCTGAATGGAGGTGGGACGCTGCAAAACTGGAGTGAATAACCCCGTTTCAGCGTCCTGTCCATCCACTCTGACAGTACACAGCTGAGTTTCCATTCCCCATAATATTGAGTTAATGGACAAGCCCTTAGCTGTGGGGCCACAGCTATAAAGCTGTGATACTCTCTGGTGACCCATTCCGCCGCAAAATCCCCCGTGAAAGGAAGATTTGCCCATGGAGGGTCGACACAGAAAGGGCCGAAAGTCCCAGCCACACATGACGAGACGCCACTGTGGCTAAGGACATCACCCGCCCGGCTGCGGTGGCCACTCCATGGATCAGATTATTCATCTGACCTATGCAGCGGTCCGGATAATCATCCCTGTCCTGAGACGGGAGAGCGGGGGCGTCTGCTCGAGGAGTAATCAAGGAGACGCCCAACACACCCAGATTATTGGCCGCAGCCGCCATCTGTGAACCGAGCCTGAACATTTTATCCAAATATTCCAAGGCTTCCCAGTCCCGCGGCAGCGGGGGCAGAGGTTTCTTCCCCTCCGCCCAACCAGCTGATCGCAGCAACAGATGGGCCGCCAGACACACCATGTCTGATCGGCCCTGCACCCTGACAATGCTATGGCGGCCTTCGTCTTCAATGGACGCCGCCATGTCGCCTCCACACACTGCCAGATGTCTGGCAACGGGGGCGAGACGAAAGCCGGCTGCGCCGCAAGCACCGGGCCGTAAAACCCCTGCCTAAGGTGGCTTATAGGCCTCGGTGGCAGCGGTGGGGGGAGCGGTAAGCCTACACGCTCCGCTGCCTGGGTCATCACCGCTGGGAAGTCCAGTCGCGCAGACCTGAGTGCTGGGCCCTCCTGGCTGTCAGAACCGGGGGTGTCGGACAAGGAGATGTCGTCATCCTCCTCCGCGAAGTCGACCACTCGGTCCCTCGGAAGGACGAATTCGAACGGCACGTCCTCCAGGTCGTCCATGTCCACCACCTCGAGGTCCACATCCTCTTCCTCTCCGCGCACCTGCGGGCCGAACTTCCTTAAGAAGTGCTCCGCACGATGCCGGCGGTTCAGCATCGGGATCGAACAGCAGGAAACGCAGGCCGGTGTCTGGCCCGCTCCCTGCTCGGCATGACCCTGCCCCAGGCACTGGAAGCATTGACGATGCGGGTCTGCTCCCGCAATCAGTCCAGGGCACGACGGGCAATTACGATGCTCCAGGAGTGGCTCCATTTTCAACAAAATATTCTCTTTCTTCTTCCTTTCTCCCAATAGAACGTCTCGGACTCAGTGCTAGGCTATCACCTCCGCTCGCTGAAGAGTAAAGGATGGTGGTCAGGAGGCGAGGCCTCCTTTTTATACGGAAGTGAGATGCGCACGTATTCAGGTAGGCCCGCCCCGGGGCCGGCTACGTCTATAGAAATCTCAGTAGGTGAATGCTTGCATGATAAGGTAGTACCCATAGAGCCCAGTAGAGGGCGGAGCCTGTGAGAGATATAACTTCCTCTGGAGGCTACACAGGGATTTTAGGCTTTGCAGACCATTTACATGCACAAAAAACCTGTATAACAAACTACAGGAAAGGGAAAACCACAAAAGCCTAATAGGGCCCCTTTGAACAGAAAATATGTATTTATTTTACAACACATTACTCCCTGTACTGTCACACACAAACACTGGTATCCAGCATCCCTATAAAGGACAGAGACAGATAAAATAGACCAACTGTGGACATCTTGCCAAAATGTTGACTGACTTTATTTTAAAGGACCACCAGCCTTAAGTTGGTTCCACAGTGACAATTGGGGTTAAGTATGTTACTTGTTATGCTAGAAGGTTATAAAGTGAACCTAGGTTCACCGTTGTATTTCTCACATTTTGTATCCACAGATCCTCAGTCAAGAACCTTGAGTTGCCAAGATGAAGAGGGAAATTGTGGTTTGGATTTTCCTACTGTTGACTAGTGCCATTGGAGTGTTTCATTCATATTCATGGATTTCATCTGTGTACCATGAGTCCTGTCGCCCTCGAGAGAACCAAAGTCTTTGTGCATGTAACACATGTATAACAGAGTATGAGCCATGGTTGAGTGAGTTGATGAAAGCCTCACCGGAGCCCTTTTTGACACCAAAAAACAATATCTCAGAGGAGGACTTTAAATGGTGGAGGGTAAATATCAACTTTTAAAATCTTTAAAGAAAGTCTGTAATTGTTATTATTGAAGCTATTTTATCTGTTTGAAAAAAAATCGACTCACCCTTATAGGAACCCTTAAGAAACTGTTTAACGCTTTCTTGCCAAATAGGATGTGACATTGGTCAAAACAATGCTAAATTACATTACAATCATATATCCTATATTCAGAAAACCGTTGCTGTCTCTATTTTTCCTATAATTTATTTAGACTGATATTTCCATAATACCAACCAGCCTGATGCTTGCATATTACTGACGTTACGAAGAAACACCAGATTCATGCCTTGTGGCCAGTGGCGTTTTTATATGTACAAAAGTGGTGGGGCACAAAAAACTTAGATGTCTATATATAAGCTTCTGCAGTGACGTGCAGTGAGGTTCATGGCTGGTGAGGCACTGGCACTGACTCTTCAGGTTTACAAATATTATATTTTGACCTAAACCAAAATATAATATTATTTTCAAAAGCTTTTTTTGTCTGATGCTTCGATTAATTTTAAACAGACAGTTCAACAAAAGGATACCCAAAAAATGTCATTTTATCATTTAAATATTGAATTGTTCTCTCTTAGTAAGATCCCATTTTCAATAAAATTGCGGTCTTACCTTGACTTGAAGATGAAGTCCATTTGCCTATCCTTCTGGACAACAATGTCTTTTACTTTTTTGTAAAAGTCCTGCTTATCTTCTTGTAGTTTCAAAAGTCTATCATAAATCTAATCGATAGATTTATGATTAAAAAATTATAAAAGTAGGGTAGACATGTGGATATTATCCGGCTGAACAAAACGTGCATTTATCTAACAGGTACGTTTCCCACAGATCTTATTTCTAGCTATTTTCTAAAATCCTATGGAGAAATCTCATTGCTTTTTTGTCGAGGGAAGCCATGCGCAGCTTACTTCCGGGTTTTAGGACGCGTCACTGCAGCTCTCTCGTCTCCTCTTCACACACCACACTTTTCGCGGCACACGTACTTACAGCCAATCAGCTCTGAATTATGTGAGATGACGTATGGTGGGGATGGCAGCTCAGTGCCCCTATGGTCATTATTTTTTTGCCACACACATTCAATCGGAAAATACTCTGAGCATGCGCAGTGTAGTTTTTACAGTCACCGTTCACTAACAGTGAGAGGGAGGGGGCATGGTCAGGTTTTGTCCCACATGGCTCTAAACAGCTCAATAGCATAGACTGTATATATAAAGCTCAATAGGCACACACTGTAGACACTAATTAGAAGAACACAGACTAAAACAGCAATGTACAGACGAATCAGATGATTAAACATGATATATATATTTTTTTTTTGCATTTTTTGTAATCATTATTTGTAATACTTTCTGCTGACACTAGGTGGGGCTGTGCCCCACCTGCCCCTAATGACCAGTCACCACTGCTTGTGGCTAAGTTATACCTACCTTAGTTTAAATTAGTTAACATTAGGGTAGTTGGCTGCTCTATCCTTTCATCACTTTTGGCTATTAAAAAAGCAACTGCCAGTTATACAACCTGTTGCTGTTTGGCTAAAGCTAACACCTATTATCAAAATACATAAGCACATTCAATAGCATGGATCACAGAGGATTGTAAAGTACTTTGGCAAGCTAGTCAATAACATATCCACTACTTGTATTGGTTTAAGATATCATTCATAATAATAAACTTTAATAATAATAAACTTTATTTGTAGAGCACCTTTCATGCACAAAGCAGCGCAAAGTGCTTTACAGAACAACATTAAAATAATATTAAAATTAATACAGAACAAGATCAAACATCTACAGTCATAATATGTTAAAATAAAACAATTTTAAAAAATAAAATAGAAGCAAAACAGAAAATAAATTAAATAAATTAAATAAATAAATACTTTTACCCGTACTTTTCCCGTTTAGTTCCGTTAGTGCCTGGAATTTTGCGTTCACACCAAAAAGAGAACTTAGTTCAGAGAACTTTTACCCCCATTTGTCGTGCCTGCTAGAGAGGTGGTACTATCCTGGGGAGAAAAAAGTACCAATTTCTGATTGGCTGGGCGAATTGCAAACCACGCCCCGTAAAACTCTGAAAGGTTTTGTGAAGCCGCCATTGTATTTGATGGCATTAGCATTATTAGCATTAGCATTAGCCCCGCGCACCAACGGAGAGAGAATAACTTATGGCAACACAAAAAGAAACATGGGAGCGGTGGAGATGAGGAGGTGTCGGCGTTCTGGCGATTTACTCGGAAGGCTTCAGTAGAAGCTGCTGGGAGTCCCAGCAGCTTCTACTGAAGCCAGTCCCCAACTCCGGGGACTTCCGGCCGGGGACTTCGGGTGGCAGTATACACCGTGAAGATGTTTGCGGCCTGCCAGTAAACCCAAAGCAGAAGAAGAAGAAGTGACGTCAGCGGCTTCATTTGCGTAATCTTCCCTCAGGGACTTATTCCGGTGTGAACGCGATCTGTACTTAGTTCCATGGGGGCACTAAGTGCTGAGCACTAAGTACGGCAAAGTACTTGGTGTGAAAGGGGCTAATGATACTAGTGAGAATTAAAAGTTAACCAAAATTAAAATCCATGTTTAAAAAATAGGTTTTTAATTTGCTTTTAAACATTTCATGGGAGTTTGCTGTTCTAAGATCCACGGGGAGGCTGTTCCATAGTTTAGGGCCGACATAATAGTGTTAGAAAGCTAGCCAGCTAGCTTTAACTTAGATATGCTGCGTGGATCTAGTGTTGGAGACTTCCTAATGTTAGCTGATAAAGTTATTTCAAAACGGGTAGCTAGCAAAATTACCAGCTGGATCAAAATGTAAAACTTAAAGGGGACCTATCATGCAAAATGCACTTTTGTACGTCTTTTATACATGAATATGTGTCCCCGGTGTTCCAGGGAACTCACCAAGTGTCAGAAAACACAACCCTCTCTATTTTCCTCCATACCAAATCTCTAAAAAAGGGGCTGCAACGGATCTGATAAAAACTGACCCAGATTTGAACACTTTCCTGACGTCAGGACAGTGGCGCTACGGCTATTGGGCCAACTCCACCAATCAGGAGGAGACAGCCACGGCCATTGCCGTTTGAAAGCGCTGGAGACGCTGTAGTACATATGCCAGGCCAGTAGATGGTGCTGTTCTGTCCTTATCTGCCCTTACACAAACAGAGCTAAAAAATGTCAAATTGAGCAAAATGAGGCATGGCTAAAATGCATGATCTGTTTGGTATTTTGAAAAAAAAATAATAATAAATATGCCTTATATAGGTATGGTCCTACCACACTATATTATTAAAATATAGCATGATAGGTCCACTTTAAAGAAAACCTGTTTTTGTTTTTCAGGGAATACAGTTTGACAGACGTGACTTCAATGTGTACAAAAAAAACAGCGGAGAAAGTGTTTCAGATGTTCCCTCGCAGTATTGATATGCCAAAACCCAGCCCCAATTGCTGCAGGACTTGTGCGGTTGTGGGAAATTCTGGTAATTTGAACGGATCACACTACGGACCTCTAATAGATTTGCATGATACCGTCATAAGGTACAGTAAATCCTCATCCTCAGTCTTTAGTGAAATGCATGCTATTTGAATGCTAAAATTGAGAACATTTAAGAAATCCTGACACAATATTTTTCGATGTAGTGTCACAGAAATCCAATAAATAACCTAAATAAATAGTAATCCAAGTAAGCCCAAATGTATCTATCTTCCACAAGAGGTTAGCCCTGTTCTTTAAAACATGATGTTCAAATGTATACCCTCTGTACCATTTAGAATCAACGGAGGCCCAACCAAAGGCTATGAGAGAGATGTAGGAAACAAAACCACACATCGGGCGATGTTTCCAGTGAGTGCTACTAATCTGGACAACAGCACTCATCTTGTGCTGTTCCCATTCAAGATAAAGGATTTAGAGTGGCTCATCGATGCTTTCGCTGCAAGGTATAGGTGTGTTATATAATTTGTTTGAAAATGATGTGTATTGCATAGTGTGGGGGAAAGCAAATTCTGTGTCAGCTATTTTTTATTTAGTCTTAGTCTTAGTCCTGTGTCAAATGTCCTTGTTAGTTTTAGTCATATTTAGTCACCTTCATCCTGTTTTTATTTAGTCAAGTTTTAGTCGACTAAAAGTCTGAGCATTTTAGTCTTATTTTAGTCAAAGAAAACTAACTATTTTAGTCTCAAATATCACCTTGTTTCTTTCTCCCAAGCCCTGTTGTTGCCATTTTCCTTTCTGTTAAATAAGATTTGTTAGATCCGATTCTTCGTGATTGTTCATAGTGTGCCGCTGGCCCGGTGTAATTCAAATGTACCGCCGCGCGCAGCACAGACACACAGCTGCTGCCCAGCCGCAGCACCGGAAATGGAACTGCTGGGAAAAAACTGACTATCAGACATGTAACGTTATCTTTGATAATATTTTTCGTCAACGAAAGTAAAGAGAGATTTTGGCAAAGTTTTTATTTAGTAAACTACATTTTCATCTCGTCATTTTTCATTAACGATATTGCATGTTGATATCGTAACAGTTATTGTTTACCCTTCCCGCGTCCATGCCTAGCTTGAATCATAAGTTTGGATAGCTAAGACTTTTTTCATCCAAAATTGGGAGATAAATATTAAAGTCAGAGCATCATGTTAACAGGCATTACACACGTGTTAAAAGTGTAATAAAATACAATTAAATCAAAGAAAAAGTCTGGGAATATTGCCTTGATATTAAAATGATGGCTTGTTTGTAAAACATAGGGACCTACAGGGAGGAAACATTTTCTTTGGGTTGAAAATGTGCCAAAGCTGGTAACTTAGCATGGCATTTAGGCTACCAGATGTTTGCTATTCCCAGACAGTGTATTGAAAAAAGCTTTTATTATAGCCCCATTTTATTACTCTTATATTGTGATTGTTGTCAAGTATATGCTTCAGTTTTGTTTAACTGCCAATCACGGGAGTATTGTGTATAGAAAGTGTTGAGCAATATCTCTCATGTTTGTTGGTGAGCATCACATTGAGAGAGTTTAAAATATTAGCCAATTTGAAGGAGAGAGAACAACAGACTGACACTTCTTTTATCCTCCAACAGAAAAGATACAAATGAACAAAAAGGCTTGAAAGCTAACAAAGATTTGGTGAGTATTATCTATTATACAGTTCATGGGAATGAGCTAGTTAATAAATGTCAGATAACATCTAAATGTAATCGTGAACAGGTGATGATCCTCAGTCCAGCTTTCATGAAATACGTTCATTTGAATTGGCTCAAGAAGAAGGGCCAATATCCATCCACTGGGATTATGACTGTGATTTTCAGCATCTTCATGTGCGATAAGGTATGTTCATTGCGATTAATTGAAAATCAATATTATAATTGATATGGATCATTTAAGAGGTATTGGTAGAAAGAATGGCCTATCAACACATGTTCAAACTGGATTAAAATGGTTCAACATAGCTAATCTTTTTGTTCAACTACCTTGTCTTTTTGTCTGTTTGCATCAAATGTAAAGTGTACGTTTTCTAGGTTCTCATTGTCACGTGTCAAAGCAAATCTATGGAATGGTATTATATTATAATATGTTAAAAAGTCAAATGGGTAATTGCTAATTATGTCATAAAATCCATGATAACAATCATATCCAATTTAAACCCATTTAACATTCAGTGTATTCCGGTTGTTTTCACAGGTCAGTGTGTTCGGGTTTGGAGCAGATAAAGATGGAATATGGAACCATTACTTTGAAGAAGTACTTAATTTGAGTCTAAAGAGAAAAACTGGCAATCATCCTGGATCGGTGGAGGCTGAAATTATTAATGAACTATTTAAGCGAAAGAAAATTTATTTATACAGAGGATGGTGAATGTTGACATACAGTAAGGATCACCTACGACTTTATTTATAAATTACGGTCATTTTACCAGAAAAAAGGGCAGTTTGGTGTGGTAGTAGAAATGAAGTAGTTTTTCTATTTCACACATGTTTATTGTTATCGCATTTGCATGTAGGTTTGGAAACTTGTCTTAGAATCAAGTCTATTGTCCTTCAGTACAAGTGTTTCCTGTTTTGTATTTACTGTAAAGGTCCCATATCATGCTATTTTTAGGCAATAGCATAGGTCTCAGATATATAGAAATATATAAAAAAACATGTCTATGAAGTGTTTTGCTCAAAATACCAAACAGATCACCCGTTCTAGCCATGCCTCATATCCCTCTATTTCACTTCCTGTCCTGAAAACTCATCTCTTTCGACTCCACTTCGAGCGATAGAATTACTAACAAAGAATTCCTAACAAAGCACTTATATACTAACAAAGGACTGGCTTATCTAAAGCCAGTTGAGTAGCACTTGAAATGTTTTGACTCTATGAAACCTGATGTACTTATATGATTCTGTTTTCTTCAAGTTTGTATCTTGTTGGTCGAATGCACTTATTGTAAGTCGCTTTGGATAAAAGCGTCAGCTAAATGCAATGTAATGTAAAAAAAAAGATTGATAAAAAATAAAAAAGGAGGGGTCTGAGCTCATGCGGGACCCGGCAGCTACTGTCTAAACTAAATACTGCCGTGATGAAACGCCATATCATGGATTATCAAGGATTATTTCTGAAACAGTATGGAGCTCAAAGGCTTTCTCTCTTGCCGGTTATACCACACTTTAGTCTAAGTTATCTCAGTGGGTCTCAAACGGTTTGATCACAATTTATGTAGGCTAAACAAATATTTCCAAGGCACTCCTTTATAATTATTAGGATAAATAAAAACAGGTTTGAAATCATTCCAATGCATACTATAGGACAGCAAACCAAAAATATCGTTTAAAACTGGAGAGATTAAAAAATATGCCTAAATAAATAAATAAGATATGAATGAACCACAAAAATAAAATAAGTTAGCCTACATTTATTTGTTATTGGCTATGGTAGGTTATTGGAAATGTTCACATACTTATTTGATTAATAAAATGTAAACCCCCCCATTTGAAACATGTTCCCACGGCTATGCTCTGATGTGTCATGTCCTTCATCATAAATATATTCTGGTTCTTATATCATTTGTACCCAATGCTGTAGAGATAGGTTTGGGATAGGCAACACCATCCCAATCGGAATTCCTTCTTTCCATGTTGGTTCATTTTTGTTTGGCCTGTCTTTGTCTGTCATTATGATATGTTATGTATTGTAATTTTTCTGTAGTTTATGCTCTTAATGTCTTTGTAACACACTTTGAATTGCCTTGTGTTGAAAGGTGCTATATAAATAAACTTGCCTTGCCTTTATGTGTGAAACTGTGATTGTTAACTTCTGTACAATTAAAAATAAACTATTTGTAATGCCTCTCTGCTCACTAAATCCCCATTGCTATAAGATTATTTGATTTTTAAAGAATAGTAAACACTTTACAATCATAAGTTGAATTTAACTCACTTGTGCAAATAATAATTCAAAAGAGTATTTGCAGAAGTAGGAATAGTGTACACAACTGACCGACCTTTACTGTCACAACACAGTGTGCTCAGATCTATCCACTTCCCATTGGCAGGCTGCCAAAACACACCCATTGTTTTGGGTGTCTTTATATGGGATGACATGTTTCATGTTTGCACAGTTCATTTCCTTCTTCAGCAGCCACAGGGAGAGAAACTGGACTCCTGTATTTGAATGGAATGTCTGTTAAGGTAAGAGTGACAAATATTTGGACATATGTTAACTGTTGGTGTGTTTGTCTTTCATATGTTTTCTTGTCATTAATCTTTGTCCTTTATGATGTTGTAAATGGAGCTGCTATGATAAAAGATAACCTTTAGACTTGATCTTACAATAAAGTATCATGGGGTATAGTATAGTTGTTTTGAGAATGGTTAACTTGACTTAAGACATTTACCAACCTTAAAAATGTTTAGTTGTTTTGCATTTCATTGTATTCATTCGCTTTTAAAGTCAGGCCAAACTATATTCTTTCAACACGCCCTACATCCATTTTTACTTTAAAGATATGTCACCAGAGAGGTCTGTGTCCGATGATATGAATTGTTTTCAGAACCCAAACCTGCTTGGTACACAGTGTGATCAAGTCACAGGAGATATATATTTTAACAGCACAGTAACACAATAGAGAAAACAGAACTTATATCAAACAGAAGTACCTTCTATTAAATATTACACAAATACAATACTTAAAGTATTGTATTTGTGTCGGACTCTCTGAATGTTTAGATAGTTAACTTTAGTCTAAGTTATCTCAGTGGGTCTCAAACGGTTTGGTCACCCATTTAGGCCTATGTAAACAATTATTTCCGAGGCATACCTTCATATGATCATTATAGTTAAAAAACAATAAAAGAATAAATGAAAAACAGTTATGAAATACTATATGACAGTAAAACAAGAATACAGTTTAAAAGGGGAGTGATTTGTAAATAGCCATAAAGAAAAAGAAAATCTGTTTACAGTTGTGTTTCATATGGGTGTTGAGAGATGTATCCATAGATCTCTTAATGTTGCTCTCAAAGTGCACCAGATTGATGCATTTAATTTCAATATTAAAAAAAAACATCTTCCCGGGGGAGCATGCCCCCAGACCCCCCTAGGAGGATATTAGGTCCACCCCCCACTTGTAAAACTGCACTTTACCCCTGCTTACGTGAGCTGATTATCGAGCCCTCATTGTAACAGTCGCGTGTAATGTGTATGTGCGTGTGAGGAGTGTTGCAGTAGTAAACTCCACTGTAGCGCCCGGTACATTAATGGGAAACCCTAAATGTTTGAGCACCCTCTATGAAACGTCAAGCTACCCCACAGCACCCCCAAAAGAAAATCTCTGGCGCCGCCACTACCTGTAAAACATGAACAACAGGCTGTCGCTGTCCAGGTTGCTAGGCGACGGACCGCGGGCGTCAGTGTCAGGTGACGCAAACAGGAAGTCCTCCGTTAACCAGAGCGTCTCATTTCGTACACCGCTCGGTTTGCTGTTCCTTCACTTAATTTTTATATTTATATACATTTATTTTGGACGAAAACTTAGCGTGAGGAAAGGCATGCGTGGCGTCAGTACGTGAGATATGGGTTAATTGCGTGACTCTCACGCTCAATGCGTGAGTGTTGGCAGCACCTCCAGTACTGAAACACATACAGAACGATGTGGTATCCAGCAGCCCAAATAAGTTGTTGACTGAATTTATTTCAAAAGCAACACCAGCCTTCAGGGGGTTCCTCTATAACAATTTGAGTGAACTATGTCTTTGTTTTGCTGTCAGGACCGTTTATTCACCTAGGTTCACCGTTGTATTTCTCACATATTGTATGCACAGATTGTATGTGATCCTCACTTAAGAACCTCCAGTTGCCAAGATGAAGAGAACAATCTTGTTTTGGATGTTCCTATTGTTGATCACTGCCATTGGAGTGTTTCATTCATCTTCATGGATTTCATCTGTGTACCATGAGTCCTTTTCCCCTCGAGAGAACCAAAGTCTTTGTGCATGTCGCAAATGTATGATGGAGTATGAGCCATGGCTTACTGAGTTGATGAAAGCCTCTCCAGATCCCATTCTGACACCAGAAAACAATATCTCAGCGGATGACTTTAAATGGTATCAGGTAAATATCAACTTTTACAATCTTTAAAGACACGTATAAGTAATATGACTTCTGTGTTTCCCAAAATAATATTACTAAAATAATCACTGACTGCGTATTTACATTTTTCCTCCAAATCAGCATCTTGCAATACAATTTCAGCTTTATGTGAAAGAGAATTAGGGCAACATGGAAAAACTATTTTTGAGATCTGATCAAAAGTTAATTTTTCTTTTAGTTCTGAGAAAAGTCAGAATTCCAAAAAATAATTCACATATGGCCCTTGTTCTTTTTTTTTGCTGTAACGGGCCGTCTCCACAGCAGCGTTAAAAAAATCTTGGAGGTGGGCGTATCTGAAGCTTGAGGATTTTTTGCGAGCAACCAATCACATGTATCTCCCGCCCGCGACATACGAAGCAAAAAAGCCCGAAGTAAACTGGATATAAACTCCCCAAAACAGGCGAAAACCTACCACTGTCTCTGCCACCTCCCTCCATGCCTGGCTCCTCCGGTTTATATCCCGGTAGGTAAATAGGGACTGGTCATAAAGCACCGGGTGATTCCCTACCGCTAATTTCTCCCCCATTTTTTGGAATATGAGGAAATGACCTGCGGTATTTCTCTCCCAGCATACACGCCGTTTGATTGGCTAGAGCTTGAACTGTCAGATTTGCGTACACGGGATTTGATTGGCTGACGCTTCCACCTCAGCCTCAAAAGTTGAACATTGTTCAACTTTGAATCCTCAAAATCCTGAAAATCTCCGCTCGCCTGCCCACAAAGCATTTCGGCGAAAAGTGAGGGAAAGTGACGTCACCCCATTCAAAGTGAATGGGCAGAAGCGTTTCAAGATTTTTTAACGCTGCTGTGGAGACGGCCCGTAAGTGTCAAGAGCATTAATAACCTTTTGCAGAGTGATGTTGAAGGTAATGATAAAACGACTACTTATCCTTAATTTATGATCTAAGAATAAAAATTGTTTATTGTCTCAATCATTTGATTTATAACCTATTATGCAAAATGCACTTTTTGATGTCTGTTATACATAAATATGTGTCCCCGGTGTGTCAGGGAACTCACAAAGTGTCAGAATATAAAACCCTCTCTCTTTTCCTCCGTACCCAAATCTCTAAAACGGGGGAACAATGGAGCTGATCCAGATTTGCTGCGTCATGACGACATTACTCAAATGTGGGCTGGCTTTACTCCCACGGCCCTATCAGAAACAATGCGACGTGTTTTGGACGTAATATGGTCTTTGTTTACATTAGCAAGTATCGCTAACACTCAGAGCTAACCTGTACTGAAGAGAGTATCACTGCTCGCATGCACATCATTGTTAACGTTAAAGACAATCTGTTCTTGTTATGTGTTTCAGAGAATACAGACAGACAGACGCGGCTTCGGTGTCTACAATAAAACAGTGAATAAAGTGTTTGAAATCTTCACACGCAGAAATTATTCACCAAAACACAGCCCTAATCGCTGCAGGACTTGTGCTGTGGTGGGAAATTCTGGTAATTTGAAGGGATCACACTACGGACCTCTAATAGATTTCCATGATATCGTCATAAGGTAATAAATCATCAGCTTCAGTGTTAAAGGTCACCCATTACGCAAAATGCACTTTTTGATGTCTTTTATACATAAAGATGTGTCCCCGGTGTGTCAGGAAACTCACAAAGTGTCAGAAAATAAAACCCTCTCTCTTTTCCTCCGTACCCAAATCTCTAAAAATGGGGGAACAACAGAGCTGATCCAGATTTGCGTCCGATATGACGTAATATCGGAACTGTGGGCGGGCTTTACACCCACGACACTATCAGAAACGTTGCTATCAGAAACAATGCGTGACAGTTTTGGACGTAATATGGTCTTTGTTTACATTAGCAAGCATCGCTAACACTCAGAGCTAACCTGTACTGGAGAGAGTAAAAAAGCAGGAAATAAAAAAAAGGATGCCTCAAAATAGTACAATAGGAGACCTTTAAGAATCATAATCTGTTTTTTTCAAAATGTGACTCAAGTAAAAGTAGAAAAGTATTATCATCAAAATATAGTTAAAGTAGCGACAGTAAAAGTAGTCATTATGCAGATTGGTCCATTTCAGAATAATATATATGATATGTTTTATAATGATTGATCATGAAAGTGTTCTCAAAGCTGGTGAAGGTGCAGCTAGTTTGAATGACTTTGTATACTGCAGGGTAGCTTGTGAATTTACTCCAGGTGGAACTAAAGTCTGATTTAACACTTGATTATATTTCACATCATTCATCCACATCTGTGAAGTAACTAAATGTATTAATTACATGTAGTGGAGTAAAAGTACAAAGTAGCAAAAAATTGCACTTAAGTACAGACCTATTTCAAACAGTCTGTTCAGGGAGGAGTAAATGTTTCACCTGCTGCTCTTAAACAGGGACCATAACACAGCGTTGTGAAATATAGCTATAAATCTCCAGATGTGTAAAGAGATGTCCTTTATGTATTGAGAACATATTCCTACTTATGCTCAATACACTATTTGAAAAGCCTCTTGGATCAGCTGTAAAATGCATCGTCACAAAGTGAAATAACAAGCCTCAATAGTTCTTCCTCCACTCCCTCTTGGCAAACTGCCACTGAGAGGTGGGACCACACTGTAATGGCGCATTTCCACTACACGGTCGGCCTCGGCCACACTCGGTACGGCTCGGTACGGCTTGGCCGCGTTGGGCCTTAACAGGGCCGACTCACTTCATGCTGCGCTTCCATTACAGTTTAGGAACTGGGGTAGTTACTATAGTAACGCAGTGTAGGCGGAGCCGTGACGTCATCTTCAATGAGAAATCCAGAAACACAACACAGCCGTTAGCTGTGAGCACTCAGAGCTCACAGCTCCTTATATATGTTCAGAAACTCGACAAAAGTTAAACAAGTACACACCACAGACTGCCTGTGTCATGGTGAATACAGTCGCTGCCTTATTTATGTCTGTATAGGCCGTTGTTGTGAGTGTGGACGGTCGGGGCATATACTGCGTTAGCTTAGCCAATCTCCATCTAGAAAAACACGAATTTTAAAAGGTTTTTCGCCTGCCGTCTGTCTGCAGACTTGACAAAGCATTAATTCATGGTTTTTACTAACCGGTATCAGTATGTTGTTACTTCGGCATCATTTTGAAACGTGTATTACAATTAAATCACGGTCAAATATGTCCATCTTGTTGTAGTTCTAGCCCTCTTGCCAGCGCTCCTCTCTCTAGTTTAGCATACTCAGCCCGACTCAGCCCTGTTTGTTGGCCCCGATAGAACCACAATTTTCTAGGGCCAGAAAAGAGGGGAAAAAGTGGCCCCGCGCCGTGCCGCGCCGGAACGAGGCCTAGTGGAAGCACAACCAAAAAAGGGGACGGCACGACACGGCACGCTTAAAGCGAGCTACGCGCTGCAATGGAAATGCGCCAAGAGTAAGAGAAGAGTTTACATTTCCCGGAAATCAAAGCTGAAGTTTTTCTGAGCGACAGCAGAGCAGCAGCCGAGACAAGTCTCTGTTTCTCTGAAGAAACACTCAACTGAATCCAGCAGCTTTTTATCAACAACACAGCAGGACTCTGCAAACACTGGTGAGTACACTACAGACACATCACTAACTAAATATTTAGTCAAAGCTGGATTCATATAAAGAATATTATACAATATAAATGTGTCAGTTCAGATAAAAACCTCAACATTTACATTAGCAACAGCCAACAATACAATGTAAACTCTGTGTAAGTTAGGTTAGAGAGCATACAGTCAAAGCTAGCATTAGCTTATACTCATTTTCATATTTCCTGTATTTGAAAACATCTTTATAATTGACTCTATTAAACAAAGTAGAATCTAAATAGTAGATTTGTTCTGGACTGTCCAAAGCAAGGGATCTGGTGTTATGTTAAAAGTTTTGCTTATAAAAGGCATTACAATTAGATATTTCATCTTATATCATTTGTACACACTGTGGTAAGTAGCCTTGAGCTTTGAACCTGTTTCTGTAGTAACTGCTGTCTGCCTTTTGAAGCTGATAACGTTTACTGTTTTTTACTAGTATTAACTTCAGTGATGCTCAGCAGGAGGTTTCACTCCTCTGTTCAACAATGGCAAAATCCCCCAATAGTATTAGAGCTTACACATTGTGTTTCTTGGAGTTTAAACTGAATGCTGCTATGACTTTCCAGATTTATTTACAATATTAACAAATAGAGAGATTCTTCAACATTTAACAATAACAGTGTACTGCAAATTTGAGCAATCTTTCACCCTCTGCATAATCATGATACATCAGCAGAGTTCAGTATCACCATCTATTTGACTTATAGCAAACAGATACAAGAGATTAAATCATATATACATTACAGTTTTTGTTTTTTTTCACACGTTTTGTCCTCAGAGAGACATGTCTGCTGCCAGCTGTCTGCTGACTGAAGATCAGTTTCTGTGCTCCATCTGTCTGGATGTGTTCACTGATCCAGTCGCCATACCATGTGGACACAACTTCTGTAAAGCCTGCATCTCTGAACACTGGGATAGAAATGTCCCGAGTCAGTGTCCCAACTGCAAAGAGGTTTTTAACATAAAGCCTGAGCTGCAGGTCAACACTTTCATCTCTGAGATGGCTGCTCAGTTCAGACAGTCAGCTCAACAGAAAGCCAGCAGCAGCAGCTCAGAGCAACACGTTGTCAAACAAGGAGAAGTTCCCTGTGACGTCTGCACTGGAACCAGACTGAAGGCCCTGAAGTCCTGCCTGGTGTGTCTGGAGTCCTACTGTGAGACTCACCTGGAGCCTTACCTGACAAGGCCAGGCCTGAAGAAACATCAGCTGATCGACCCTGAGGAGAACCTGGAAGGCAGGATGTGTGTGAAGCACGATAAACTGCTGGAGCTGTTCTGTAAGACCGACCAGGTGTGTGTCTGCATGCTCTGCACTGTGTTAGACCACAAGACACATGATGTTGTTCCTCTGAAAGAAGGATATGAAGGAAAGAAGGCTGAGCTGGGGAAGACAGAGGTTGAATTTCAGCAGATGATCCAGAAGAGACGACTGAAGATTCAGGAGATGAATGGCTCAGTGGAGCTCAGTAAGGAAGGAGCAGACAGAGAGATAGCAGATGGTGTTCAGGTCTTCACCGCTCTGAAGGAGTCTGTTGAGAGAAGCCAGGCCGAGCTCATCGACACCATCAAAGAGAAGCAGAGAGAGACAGAGGAACAGGCTGAAGGCTTCATCCAAGAGCTGGAACAGGAGATCTCTGAGCTGAAGAAGAGAAGTTCTGAGGTGGAGCAGCTCTCACGCTCTGAAGACCAGCTCCACCTCCTCCAAAGCTTCACGTCCCTGAACGCTGCTCCACCCACCAAGAACTGGACAGAAGTCAGGGTCCGTCCACCTTCATATGAGGGGACTGTGGTGAGAGCTGTGACTCAGCTGGAGGAGACGCTCAGTAAACAGATGAAGAAGCTGCTTGAGGTGGAGCTGAAGAGGGTCCAGCAGTATGAGGTGGAGGTGACTCTTGATCCTGATACAGCACAACCTGACCTCATCCTGTCTGATGATGGAAAACAAGTTAAATATGGTGATGTGAGGAAGAATCTCCCAAAGAATCCAAAGAGATTTGATACTTTTGTCTGTGTCTTAGCAAAGCAGAGTTTCTCTTCAGGAAGATTTTATCATGAGGTTCAGGTTAAAGGGAAGACTGAGTGGTATTTAGGAGTGGTCAGAGAGTCGATCAACAGGAAGGGAAGCATCATACCGACTCCTCAGAAAGGTTACTGGACGATATTGTTGACGAATGAAAATGAGTACACAGCTTGTGCTGTTCCTTCAGTCCGTCTCTCTCTGAAGTCTCAGCCTGAGAAGGTGGGGGTATTTGTGGATTATGAGGAGGGTCTGGTCTCCTTTTATGATGTTGATGCTGCAGCTCTGATCTACTCCTTCACTGGCTGCTGCTTCAAAGAGAAACTCTACCCATACTTTAATCCCTGTCTTAATGATGGTGGTAAAAACTCTGCTCCTCTGATCATCTCTCCTGTCAATCACACTGAGTAGAACAACCATTTTATTTTCTACAGAAAGAGTCACTCTCACTAAATGTAATAAATGTATTCAACTGGGGAAGTACATTGTAGACATTGTTAATGTTTCAGAATCTGATCACATATGGTTCACCTTGATGAGACGCATAAAAACACATAAAATACTGATGAGTATGTTCTAATGTACTCTAGTTTATTCTACGGATTGCACTACCTGCCGTCATGACTTGAAGTGATCAGAAAACTATTTACTCAGAAATAAACTTTTACCACTTCTTTATATGTCAGGGGGACAAGAAAAGTATTTATTGTCTCAGAATTGTGTGTTCAAAAAGTGTTTTATACTTGCAGACATTACTAGTGGAAGTAATGCACTCCTTTTTCATCAGTAAAATACTGTATATATATTTTTATAATTTTCAATTGAGGGGAAAATGATGGGTCTCTGGTGTGTTTTAAAGGGGAAGTTCAGGATTGATTATTGAATTATAGTATATTGGTACAAAATGTATTTACAGTTACTTGGAGAATCAACAATACCTGATCATTAAACATTAGGCTGCAGTGGTTTAACAAACGAGGGAAATGTAAATGTTACATCTCAGCTGTCTGTTGTGTTATGTTAATTGTATTTCGTCCACCTCTCTGCACACTGCTTGTAAAGTTTGAACAAAGCCTCAATGGATTAAAAAAAAAGGAACAAAGAATGTTATTTTTTCTTTTTTTCTTTTTTATGTACTTACTGAAGTACAGTTTTCACTAGTTCTCAATTTAGGGAAAGTATCTTAAAAACATCTACTTAACTATTTCCATTTCTTCTTAACTACATTTGTCTGATAGATTTGGTTCTTCTGAAGCTTTATAAACTATTTAAAACCCTCTTGGATCAGCTGATCATAGATATTAAGATTGCTGTATATGTTTGTTAGAAATAAGGCCATCAGCTGGTTAGCTTAGCTTAGCATAAAGACTGGAAACAGAGGAAGACAAAGCCAGCCTGTCCAAAGGTAACTAAATCCACCTATCAGCAGCTCTGAATCCAGTTTGTTTAATCCATACCAAATCAGAGGAGTAAAAACATCAAAAAAACGTTTAACAGGGGATTATGGGTCTGGCTATTTCTTGACTGGGACCAAAACAAGTTGCCAAATTGTTTTTGCATTTCAGTTTTCGTACAGAGATATATTAAGTACACTTAAATGTGTATTTTGTCACTCACTATTTCCCCCCTTTTCCTAGTATATATGCTAAACTAAGCTAATCTAAGTGTCTGATACAACCCGGTATCACGGCAAGACGTGAACATGTGACGATCTACCATGTTGGGAGACTTGAAAATGTCACGGTTTCGTCCCTTCAAACGTGACAGTTACACGGTATTGTTAACATGGCCCAACCATGGATGTATAATAAGAACATAGCCCAACCAGTGGAGAAATACCCGGAAGTGCCAAGCAAATGGTCTACCGCGCCTATTGGTCGGTTTTTATTGTCAAAATGAGATGTTTTTAATTTCTTTTTTAATCGTCACACTTGATTTCGCCGATTTTCTTGTTGCCCTAGCTGGTCGACACCTCTTTTAGCAGAAACAAAGGCTACATTAATGTATTAAATCGATGTTAATCCATGTGTGTGGATCATAGACTGGTGTGGATTTGGAATTAACGGACGTGACGTTGTGCGATTGCGTTGCCAGGCTACGCAATTTACAAACTCTTCAACTCCAACCCTAATTATATTTAAAAACATTTTAGAAGGCCTCACAAAATACTTTAATGTAAATTAAAAATGTAACTGTGAAGGGATGTGTGTAATGTGATGATTGACATTATTCACCCACGGATCTATGGGTTGGGGGGTATTGTTCGGCACGGACATTTTAGTTAACCGGACTTACTGTTGATGTGAAATCAAATAAAAACGGACCTTTTTGAAACATATTTTGCTGTTTTTGGGTCCGTAGAAATACATTTCCACTTGTATTTCTTGGGCTCTCCTTACGGTTGTAGTCGTATGGTGTGTTCAGGTTCAGCGTGTTTATCTTGTCGAAGGCGTACGCCCAACCTGAGAGGACGAGAATCACAGCGAGGGTCAGAAAACACAGAAAATGAACTTCACCCCATTCCTCAGATCATTGTGAAGTTAGTTGTGTATTAGATGAGTGTAAAACATGAAAGGGTTGATCAATACAGGATTTAAAGTGACATTATTTGGCTGTGATTTCAATGTATTCCCATGGAGTTGCATCCATTATGAATGCAACTAACAGTAAGTCAATTTAGCATGATTTACTTTTCATCAGTGTTCAAATTAGATTGGATTTGTTCTGAGCAGAATGATATAAATGCAGAGTTTTCACTTTCTTTTTTGCTGAATGGGAAACAGAATCTCTTAGCTCACCAAAAAGCTGACCTTAACACCAGTGCCTAGATCTACAAAATGTCACCCAAAGACACAAGTATAAACCAAGGAGAGACTCAAGGGGCGGACAAAAAGACAACAATCAGATGCAAAAGAGCTGCGAGAAGACCAAAGAAACTACAAAGATATGAAAAACAGCTGCAAAACGACACGAAGAAACTATGAAAAGTGTGAAAATAACAACAGATACATAAAGAAACTCCAAAGAGAGTCAAAATGACTATGTGATATGTTTTCAAAGACTCAACATGACTACTAAGGCACTCAGAATGACCACAATGGTACACATAATGCCCACAATAAGACAAGACATGTCCACAAAGTGGCACAAAGAGACACTTAATCACCACAAAGAGACACTAAATGACTGCAGAGAGACAGTCAATTACCAAAAGAGACACTTAAGGCCCACAAAAGACTCAAAACGACTCTAAGGAGACTAATAAGGACTTAAAAGTTACACAAAATAGTCAAAACAACACACAAAAAGACTACAAAGAGACAGAAGGTGTCTACAAATACACTCACAATGGCCATAAAAAGACAAAACTTGACTACAAAGACACTCATTATTTCATATCTGGAGTTTTTGCACTTTGTATTTTATATTTCTTAAATTGTGTTCACTGTTGCCTGCATAAGGGACTTTGCCTCTCTTCAAAAGTTGACATGTGCTCTTCCTCAGAGTGACAGAAGAGCTCAAACTGTTCTCTGCTAATGTTTGTCCTGACGTCTCACTGTTTACCTTTCACTCTACAACAAGCGTCTTTGTCCGGAGGGATTTGAAGAATGAGTGGCACATACGCAGCACAAAGCGCAGTGTGCTGAGGAATCTGCTCTCCACTGAGGCGTGTGTTGTGTTCTCACTTAAGAAGAATGGTCTGAACGCACGCTGAGGAAACCAGTTCTCACTCACCTTGACTTTTTGTCTGCGTTCCAACTCGCATACTTTTCTCTTTTTAGTATGCTACCTGGAACTTTGAACCTCTTCCTCATACTTGTGTGCACGAAGGATTTTGGTCCAGGTTATCCAGAAAATACGGGGGTCAACCGGTGCAAACACTTCCATTCAGACATTTAAAGGGTTTCGATTTCCTGTATTGTGTTATATATTTGGGTGCATGTAAATGGTCTGCAAAGGCTGAAATCCCACAGTTCCCACTTCGTGACACTCGCGCTTCTATTGGCTAGCGCTCCAACACATTGTACGTGATAGGCTAAGGGGCGGGACATCTCTAAGCGGTTAACCAATCACAACAGAGCCGGCCAGCTAACCAATCAGAGCACACTGGGCTCTGGTTTCAGACAGAGGGTGAAAAGAGGTGCTGCAGCACAGGCAGTATGAGAGAAATAAAGAGCTTTTTGAACATTAAAGCATGGAGACATGTCCCAGTAGAGACACTACATACTGATATACACCTGAACATCAGCAGGAGAGGACTCTTTAAAGTAGAGACACTACATACTGATATACACCTGAACATCAGCAGGAGAGGACTCTTTAAAGTAGAGACACTACATACTGATATACACCTGAACATCACAAGGAGAGGACTCTTTAAAGTAGAGACACTACATACTGATATACACCTGAACATCAGCAGGAGAGGACTCTTTAAAGTAGAGACACTACATACTGATATACACCTGAACATCAGCAGGAGAGGACTCTTTAAAGTAGAGACACTACATACTGATATACACCTGAACATCAGCAGGAGAGGACTCTTTAAAGTAGAGACACTACATACTGATATACACCTGAACATCGGCAGGAGAGGACTCTTTAAAGTAGAGACACTACATACTGATATACACCTGAACATCAGCAGGAGAGGACTCTTTAAAGTAGAGACACTACATACTGATATACACCTGAACATCAGCAGGAGAGGACTCTTTAAAGTAGAGACACTACATACTGATATACACCTGCACATCAGCAGGAGAGGACTCTTTAAAGTAGAGACACTACATACTAATATACACCTGAACATCAGCAGGAGAGGACTCTTTAAAGTAGAGACACTACATACTGATATACACCTGAACATCAGCAGGAGAGGACTCTTTAAAGTAGAGACACTACATACTGATATACACCTGAACATCAGCAGGAGAGGACTCTTTAAAGTAGAGACACTACATACTGATATACACCTGAACATCAGCAGGAGAGGACTCTTTAAAGTAGAGACACTACATACTGATATACACCTGCACATCAGCAGGAGAGGACTCTTTAAAGTAGAGACACTACATACTGATATACACCTGAACATCAGCAGGAGAGGACTCTTTAAAGTAGAGACACTACATACTGATATACACCTGCACATCAGCAGGAGAGGACTCTTTAAAGTAGAGACACTACATACTGATATACACCTGAACATCAGCAGGAGAGGACTCTTTAAAGTAGAGACACTACATACTGATATACACCTGAACATCAGCAGGAGAGGACTCTTTAAAGTAGAGACACTACATACTGATATACACCTGAACATCAGCAGGAGAGGACTCTTTAAGGTAGAGACACTACATACTGATATACACCTGCACATCAGCAGGAGAGGACTCTTTAAGGTAGAGACACTACATACTGATATACACCTGAACATCAGCAGGAGAGGACTCTTTAAAGTAGAGACACTACATACTGATATACACCTGAAAATGTGCATAATAGGTTTCAGACGACTTAAACAGACATTTTTAACTCGTTTTCTTTCCTTTATCTTTGTGTTACTTACAGTTGAAGAGTTGCTTGGCCTCCGATGATTTTGATGATATGATGCGATGTGTTTGCTCAAAATAAAATAACAAACTTGTACCCATGCAACAAAGAAAAGAGTCCTTTACAATAGTCAAAACAAATAGGCAAAACTCAAATAAAATAACAAACAACTTAGGTGTTCTTTCTTTCTTGAAATATAACTTAATAACTTAAAGGGTAATTGAACGGTTACAAACTGTTCCTCGACGGCGTCTTTCTGACCGGTTGCTGCCCATCACTGTCACTTAAAGGAGGCGCCGTGGGAATTGTAGTCTTTCATAGTGTGTTGACTACAGACGTCACGATTAGGTGGCCTTTCTTATAAAAACTAAATACTGGCTCTAACATATATACTTTGCAACTTATTTCTTTAGATTGTTTATGTTCGCACCACCAGATACCAAAGCAGATTCCTTGTATGTTTAAACGTACCTGGCAATAAACTTGATTCTGATTCTGATGCATACTCTCTTATGCTTTGACCTCTTCTGTCTGGCCTTATATGAAGACAATTAAAGGACACGAACAACATGGCCTCTCTTCTGCCTGAAAGTAAAAGCAGTTCTGACATGTTGACGTTGTTCCCTCAGATATCTGCACTGCCTCTGAGAGAGAGAGTCCCGACGTGTCGCCTCAGGGCAGAGAGAGAGACAAAGATTTCAGAGACGTGTCCATCACTGAGGAGCGGGAGGAATGTGGGAGATCAGGATGGAGACGGTTGAGATTGACTTTCACTGATCGACAGACGAGGAAAGAGCCACACATGACTTGAAAAGGAAAGTTACATTAGCTTGAAAATGCTTTTGTGTCCTCCCTGCTGTATTGTCTTCCTTCAAAATAGAAAATGTTCTTTTGTTTGTGCTTCAGTTGTGTTTATTTACACTGCATAACGATCTTTAAAGAAGGATCAGTGTGTAGATGACACTGAGGATGATTGAGCAAGCTGTGTTTTAAATAGTATGTGAACATAAATGTGTTATTTCACTTGTTTTTCAGTGGCATTTCTGGATTGAGGCGTACATTTGAAACTTCTCATTAAAGTAAATGCTGATTTTCCATTTCCATTCTGAGGGAAACACAATAGTTTTAGTGGTGATGCTTAAATACCTGTGTCATTAAAGCAGTTCTGTAAAGGTGTGTTAGCAGGTCTCTCCATGTGAACTGTGAGGATGTGTCGCCCCCTAGTGGACAAACATCTACACTACATGCAGTCAAGATTTTTACTGTAGTTACATTCTGAGGTACTTTATTTTTATCTTGAATATGTTTTTATGTATTAATTTGTCTTTCAAATAAAGTATACTGTGTTATTACCCCTGTCATTCATTCTATCAGAGTCCTTTCTGTACAAAGCCATCGTTGTTCATTCATTAAAAGCCGAGCAACGATCTGCAGAATGAAGCTGTTTATCAATATCAACATTAAACGTTCAAACACCTTCTTCTTTTTTTGGAGTATCGGAAGAAAGATGTGGAAAATCATCTTCACATTATTGAGGTTTTAATAAAGAAAATACCTTTTATTTCCTCGATAAGAGCGGAAATGTCCTCCTTGAGTTCTAGTCAACAAGACTAAGAGATACATTCAATGATGCTAACACCACAAACACTTAATATGAAGTCAGACAGGGTGTGTGTGTGTGTGTGTGTGTGTGTGTGTGTGTGTGTGTGTGTGTGTGTGTGTGTGTGTGTGTGTGTGTGTGTGTGTGTGTGTGTGTGTGTGTGTGTGTGTGTGTGTGTGTGTGTGTGTGTGACCTAGCATCACTATCCATGTGGGGACCAAAAGTTGTTTACACAATCACGTAAGGGGAATCATTCATTTTAGGGTGAAGACTTAGTTAGGAGCGCGGCGTGGTGCACGGGCTCTCGGGTCAATATTTTTTGTTTAGAAACCTGTTTAAAAACTCCTGTAGTAAAACCAATAAAAGTTTATAAAAGCCCTGTTTGGTCTGTGTTAAAAAATGTTTAAGAAAATGCAATAAAAGGGATAAAAGAGATCAGCGGCTGAAGCACAGAGCGTATGCGGCGGGGTTAAAACTTGTACTCCTGCCCCCCCGAGGGGGTCTCCCCCGGTGGGGTGTCCGAGGCTGCGTACCACAACATCTGGTAAAAGACCTGGTAAGTGGGTTAAAAACATCTGGCTAAAAGAACCAAGGTTGACTTTGTTTAAAATCGGCATGCAGCTAAAATTAGTGTTAAAACATGATAAATAAATACATAAAAGTGCTTTTTTTTTTAAATAAGTGCTTTTAAAAATAAGTGCTGGTAATAAAAATCACATCAACCCAAATGTTAAAATATGTAAAATATAAAACAAATATGTAAAATGTAAAATATAAAATATAAAATACACACGGGTTAGTAGGCACACGGGGAGGGAAAATATCTTAAAATAAAGTCAACCAAGTGTCCCTAAAAGTGTTTAAAACCCAGGCCGAGGTCTAGAGAGGTGGTGCAGGTGAGACATGGGACACGCCTCGGATGATGTTTTAAAAAATACTTTATTAAGGGCTTATTTGAGGGTGTTTTAGAGCATGAATGTATAATAAGAACAGTTTAGGATACAGACCGGACTGGATGTTCTCCCACAGGATGCAGATGTGCTGGTCTCTGTCGGAGCGGCACTGCTCGTGGTTGAACCCGAGCGTGTGCAGCAGCTCGTGTTGAACCGTGCTGTGATACAGGCAGCCCTGCCGGTCCAGAGACACCGTCTGGGAGTAGCCCCGACGCCCCACGTACGAGTAACAGCTGCAACAAACACAACATTTACAGGTCTCCTATCATGCAAATTGCACTTTTTCATGCCCTTTGTACATAAATATGTGTCCCCGGTGTGTCAGGGAACTCACAAAGTGTCAGAAAATAAAACCCTCTCTCTTTTCCTCCGTACACAAATCTCTAAAAACGGGGGAACAACGGAGCTGATCCAGATTTGAGTCCGATATGACGTAATATCGGAAATGTGGGCGGGCTTTACACCCACGGCCCTATCAGAAACGTTGCTATCAGAAACAATGCGTGACAGTTTTGGACGTAATATGGTCTTTGTTGTCGCTAACACTCAGAGCTAACCTGCATGCAGGATGCAGGAAACATCGTGGAAGGAAGTCAGGCCGCGCTCGATGATGGAGCGCTCACGAGAAGCTGAGGAGAAAGAAACAAAGCAGCTGTGGTTCAATGGAGGTCAATAGGTCAAAGGAGGTCAAAGGAGATCAAAGGTCACATTCAGGTTCTTAGACTTTTCCTCAGAGGTGGGAGAAATACTCAGAACTTCTAGTTGAGTAAAAGTAGAATAACTCAGATCTTGTACTTGAGTAAAAGTAGAAGTACTCAGATCTTGTAATTGAGTAAAAGTAGAAGTACCAGAGTGTAGGAATACTCTGTTACAGTAAAAGTCTTGCATTCAAAATGTTACTCAAGTAAAAGTAGAAAAGTATTATCATAAAAATGTAGGTAAAGTAGCAAAGGTAAAAGTAGTCATTGTGCAGATTGGTCTATTTCAGAATAATATATACAGTATGATGACTTTGTATCCCTTATGAAACAAAAATATATTGTAATATATTGGTAAATATAATACAATATACTGGATCATACATTTCCATATATGGGAAAGTAGTCCTTATATTTTTAAATATATTGCAATATATGCATGGACCATGTATGGCTATATATTGATACATATAAAAAAAAAATATTGCAATGAAAACAAAAACTGCACTATACATTTATATGTAATAGTTTTATTGAAACACTCATTTATCTTTCATGAGTTACACAAGTTTACATACAATTGAACAGATATTCATAAACAGTTATCTCACTTCGTTTTGTATAGTTACCCACTTTATATATGAACATATGTTTGATGGTTGCCTATATATTAAAAAAGTACAAATTGTCCATTGAATGATGGAAAATAATATACAGTTTATAAATATATACAGACACACACATATATGCATGCATATATATATATATGCATATATGCACGCACATATATATGCATATATGCACGCATATATATATATATTCATATATATATAAATATGCATATATATATAAATATGCATATATATAAATATGCATATATATACACATAAATATATATATATATGCATATATGCACGCATATATATATGCATATATGCACGCATATATATATATGCATATATTACGGCCGACCGGCTATTTGGAGTGGAATGCAGCCCATCCACGGCAGACAGCCCAAACAGTATTCGAATGCGCCACTTCCGGCTGACAGTGGCTGACCTCCGTCTTCGCTAAACATAACTCTCTAAAACGTGTTAACGTTCTCATTGGACACATTACGTGCCAGTGATCATCACCAATCAATCTCATAGATTTCGGGGAGGCCCCCCCCCTCTCCAGCAATAGATTGATCTGATTGGCAGATTCAAATCTGCGTTGCCGCCTCTGTCTGTTGATTCTGTCGCTGAGTGTCTGTCAAAGAGAAAGCATTCATCAGGTGCTTCGAAACGGAAAATTAAAATGAAACGAGAGGAAAATACAGCACGAGAGTCAGGTATGTGTGTGAGCATTTAAAACTATTTTAAATTGAAATAATTCTGCATGTACACTACAAGTAGTCTAGTTGCTTAATCCGTATGTCCCGTCTCTCGGCACTACAACAGCTACATTAGCTAACGTTAGTTAAATTAGCTATGTTAGTTCCCTCGTGTATAAGTGTATAACCGGTCCGCAGCTTTGTGAACATTCAATTTAGAAGATTTTCAATGTTACAGTCAACTGAAGTCGACCCAAAACAGCCAAAGATAGCGGACCTTTAGATCGCTAACATTTTAGCATAAGTCAATGGAGTTTAACATAGCGAAAACTAGCCCCGCGGCTAACGGACATTTTCTGACTGGTGAAGATGATGAGCTAGTTAAGTAATGTAACCACAGTTAGTCTATGTGTTCTGATGTTAGTAACTATGTAGGCTAACATTAGTTAGGCTATGTGTTGTGGACTAATGCATTCAAGTTAGTTCACATTTTAGTTGTTATTGCCCCTGCTGACAATTGTGTGGATAATATGTAGCCTACAGTCAATGGCATTTCACATTTTGCTCTCCAGTGTATGTTATTTTAATGTTGACCCATAATACTATATATCTATATATTTTACAGGAGCATTGTTGAAATTCATAGGTCGAACTAAGCCTGCAGAACCACAAGTCAAGAGGACAGAGGAGCCAGATAGCAGTGGTGACTGAGACAGAATAAATAAGGAGAGAGGGCCCATGCAGAGAGGCAGACATCAGTAGTGAGGAATCAGACCCAAAAGACACAAGGACAGAGGAGCCAGATCGCAGTGGTGAGGAACACACTTTCATTTAATTTCACTGTAATTTTACTTTTCACATATCACTTTATTCACTATTCAGCTTAGTTATCCTTGCCATGAAGGAATTAATGATTGAATGGATGTATGTTCTATATTATTTTAATGACAGATTGAACCACAGCAATATTGTTTTAGAGATTTTATATGTTTAACTGCTATGCCTGTCATCTCTGTGTCATTGTGTTGTCTCCTGGGTTCTGTAGTGCCCGGAGTCTGTCTTTTTATTTTTTTCCTCCCAAACCCCATCCCCTCAGGACGCCTTTTGCCTCCTGTCAGGTCATCATTGTAATAAGAATTTGTTCTTAATTGATTTTCCTGGCTAAATAAAGGTTCTACTACTATTTATTCAGTTATTTTATTACTGGTACTGCTAATTGCACTATGCGTATTGTTGTATATTGTATATACGTATGTATTTACTACTACTACTTACAAAATCGAGGGTTGTAGCTTTGTGTCAGTACATATTTCAGGGTTTTTCTATGCCTTTGTTAATCTAAATTCTAATACTCATAGGCGACTACAACTCCTGCCGATGCCGAGGCCCAGTTCTCCCTTCCCACCACCCCAGGCTCATTGTGCTAGGTAAAACTCTCATTCAATAAAAGTAGTCTTTTAAAGGTGGGGTAGGTAATTTTGGAGAAACCAGCTTGGGTGCGCTAGAATTTGAAAATACACAGCCGGAAAAAATCTGCCACTTCCTTACAGAGCCCCTCCTCCAACACACACGAACGCGCACATGACCAATGAGGGCACGAGATAAGTTTGTGCACAGATGGAAGGCTGACAAGCAGGTAGGCCATCCAGTCATTTCAGCCGGGCCGGCTAAAATGATTGGTCGTGCTTTTTACAGTACCACGGCTTCCACAGATGATATTTTTTTATGGATTTTTTGTCAAAGCACTTAAGATATTCATTGCTATCGGGATGTTAAGAGCATTCCATGGAATATAACAAAAAGTGTATCTCGAGCCGGTTTCTCAAACTTACCTACCCCACCTTTAAAGATGAATGCAATTACATTTAAAAAAGTTTTAAACAGAACTGTTACAGATGCAGATGCTTGGTCCAAATTCCATAAAATATACCAACCAGTAGCGCCACACTCAGACGAAAATGTACAAAGCCTATTCTTCCACTATTTGTATTCCCACAGTATTCACCAAGCCAGCCCATGCTTTAATATAGATATTATGGATATTGTTATAATTCCTGCTGTCTTTTGTGAACTTCTAATTATTTGTAATTGTTCTGTTCCACAGATGCTGTAGTAAACCACCATCCAGGGACCAAGACATCAGATATAAGAACATCCATTAACACAAGAATTTGTGAGTTAAGGCACGAAAAAAACAAGATTGACGATTAAATAGGGTACAAGACTGTTTTTTTGGCCCTGTTCCGGACCTTGTTTTAATGAGTGATCAGCTCATGTTTAAAGTTGTCACCAGGTGAAACAAAAAACAAGATTGTTAAATAGGATAACAGACTGCTCTTTTTGGCCCTGTATGAAATAACAATGCATCATTTATTAACTATACCTATACAAAATGTAATACATTTTCCCTTCATTATGTAATAACACCTCCTTTTGTAATAATTTGCCCATTATGTAGTAAACAAGTTCAATGCAAATATGTAATACATGTCGCCAAATTTTGAAATATATTATTACATATTGCTGTGGTTATTACAAAATGAGTTGCAAACAATAACATTACAACTGTTTATTTATTTATTCAACCATGAATCATCCTTACTCATAATTTAAAAATATTTCAGTAGAATATCTTTCATTGGCCAAAACTAGATCAAGTGTTACCATATTCATTAGCCAACATGTATATCAACATCAATTTTGGGATATATTTACAGTTTGGTTATGGTTACATAATGAATATTACATTTTTTTTAAAGGGCAACTCACGCATTTTGTAATAACCATTGCAAAATGTAATAATTTATTACAAAATGCAGGGAAATGTATTTTATATTGCGTTCAGGCTGTTACAGAATGCAGCAGATTATTACAAAATGTGGGTTTTATTACATAATTACATGAAAATGTTCTTGAGTCATTACATAATGTGTTGTTTATAGGCCTTTTCTTTTATTCTTTCCTTGTCCTTCTTTTAATGAGTATTTTGATAACTGTTACACATTGATAGAAAAAAACAAATTAAGCTTCTCATTATTCAGACTCAGCTCTCAGCGCTTAAGCTTCTTTTAAATGTTGATAAAACCAAGGTAATGCTCTTTTCAAAAGCTAAAAAGACACCAGAGCCTGTTTTAGAAATTGTAACTACGCAAGGAATAAAACTTGAAGTGGTTACCTGTTACAAATATCTTGGTATCTGGCTTGATGATTGTCTCACTTTTAAACTTCATGTCAATAACCTGCTTAAAAAACTGAGGGTTAGGCTAGGTTTCTTTTACAGGAACAAGTCCTGTTTCTCGCTCGAGGCCAGGAAAAGGCTAGTCACTGTGACCTTTTTACCTGTACTGGACTATGGTGATCTGATCTATATGAATGCACCTGCCCATTACCTGATCAAGTTAGATGCCGCCTATCACAGTGCACTGAGATTTGTGACAAACTGTAAAGTATTAACCCATCACTGTACCCTGTATGCAAGGGCAGGTTTGCCTTCACTAACTGTACGGAGGCTCAGTCACTGGTACATTTTTATATACAAAGCCATGTTAGGGAAACTTCCATCCTACATCTGCTCCCTGATCTCACGGCGAATTGTAAGTGGCTACTGCCTGAGATCGAATGCTGTGGTTTTATTAAATGTGCCAACTGCTAGGACTGTCTTAGGGAAGATAGCTTTTAGATGCGCAGCTCCGCTAACTTGGAACAGTCTGAGCAATTTGGTTCCACTAAATGTTTTTAAAGCAATGATAGATGCTATCCAATCGGAAACTGTTGGAACCTGTAAATGTTACTAGCTATGTAAACTGTAGTCACTGTAAATATGCTGTATGATGTCCTTTTTTGTTTTTCTGTAATGTTTATATGTATTCATGTGGAACCTACTTGCAGCAGGTCACCCTTGAAAAAGAGATCAATGATCTCAATGGGATTCACCTGCATAAATAAAGGTTTGAAATTAAATGAAAGATTTTTTTTATCAGAACATGCATTTCTCCTCATTGTGAACATATATTGCACTCATGTTCAGAATATATGGTAAGTACATGGTCTTTTATATAGTGCATACATGTCCCCATATAATTGTGAATATATAGCGCATACATGTCCCCATATAATTGTGAATATATATAGTACATGTCCCCATATAATTGTGAATGTATAGTACATACATGTCCCCATATAATTGTGAATATATATAGTACATGTCCCCATATAATTGTGAATATATACTACATACATGTCCCCATATAAATCTGAATATAGAGTACATACATGTCCCCATATAAATGTTAATATATAGTAAATGTATGTTCACATATATACACAACCAATATATTATATATATTTACATATATTACTCAATATATGAAAAGCGGCAATTACTGATGTATTATCCCATATATTGCAATATATTAACACAATATATTATTCTATATATCAATATATTGTAATATATTAACACAATATATTATTCTATATATCTTCAATATATTTTGTAGATATGAATAAATATGTTTTTCATGTTGATTATTAATCAGTATCAGTTGGTGTAGCCAACAGCAAGATTTCCTTTATTACATCTTTTCAATTAACCAGTAAATCAGAAAACAAAATAATGCAATATATTGACAGTTAATATATGGGGAAATATATTTTATTTGCGTAAGGGCTAACTGTACGGAGGCTCAGTCACTGGTACATTTTTATATACAAAGCCATGTTAGGGAAACTTCCATCCTACATCTGCTCCCTGATCTCACGGCGAATTCTAAGTGGCTACTGCCTGAGATCGAATGCTGTGGTTTTATTAAATGTGCCAACTGCTAGGACTGTCTTAGGGAAGATAGCTTTTAGATGCGCAGCTCCGCTAACTTGGAACAGTCTGCAATTGAAATGGAAACTGAGCAATTTGGTGCCACTAAATGTTTTTAAAGCAAGGATAGATGCTATCCAATCGGAAACTGTTGGAACCTGTAAATGTTACAAGCTATGTAAACTGTAGTCACTGTAAATATGCTGTATGATGTCCTTTTTGTTTTTCTGTTATGTTTATATGTATTCATGTGGAACCTACTTGCAGCAGGTCACCCTTGAAAAAGAGATCAATGATCTCAATGGGATTCACCTGCATAAATAAAGGTTTGAAATTAAATGAAAGATTTTTTTTATCAGAACATGCATTTCTCCTCATTGTGAACATATATTGCACTCATGTTCAGAATATATGGTAAGTACATGGTCTTTTATATAGTGCATACATGTCCCCATATAATTGTGAATATATAGCGCATACATGTCCCCATATTATTGTGAATATATATAGTACATGTCCCCATATAATTGTGAATGTATAGTACATACATGTCCCCATATAATTGTGAATATATATAGTACATGTCCCCATATAATTGTGAATATATACTACATACATGTCCCCATATAAATCTGAATATATAGTACATACATGTCCCCATATATTTGTGAATATATATAGTACATGTCCCCATATAATTGTGAATATATAGTACATACATGTCCCAATATAATTGTGAATATATATAGTACATGTCCCCATATAATTGTGAATATATACTACATACATGTCCCCATATAAATCTGAATATAGAGTACATACATGTCCCCATATAAATGTTAATATATAGTAAATGTATGTTCACATATATACACAACCAATATATTATATATATTTACATATATTACTCAATATATGAAAAGCGGCAATTACTGATGTATTATCCCATATATTGCAATATATTAACACAATATATTATTCTATATATCAATATATTGTAATATATTAACACAATATATTATTCTATATATCTTCAATATATTTTGTAGATATGAATAAATATGTTTTTCATGTTGATTATTAATCAGTATCAGTTGGTGTAGCCAACAGCAAGATTTCCTTTATTACATCTTTTCAATTAACCAGTAAATCAGAAAACAAAATAATGCAATATATTGACAGTTAATATATGGGGAAATATATTTTATTTGCGTAAGGGCTAACTGTACGGAGGCTCAGTCACTGGTACATTTTTATATACAAAGCCATGTTAGGGAAACTTCCATCCTACATCTGCTCCCTGATCTCACGGCGAATTCTAAGTGGCTACTGCCTGAGATCGAATGCTGTGGTTTTATTAAATGTGCCAACTGCTAGGACTGTCTTAGGGAAGATAGCTTTTAGATGCGCAGCTCCGCTAACTTGGAACAGTCTGCAATTGAAATGGAAACTGAGCAATTTGGTGCCACTAAATGTTTTTAAAGCAAGGATAGATGCTATCCAATCGGAAACTGTTGGAACCTGTAAATGTTACAAGCTATGTAAACTGTAGTCACTGTAAATATGCTGTATGATGTCCTTTTTGTTTTTCTGTTATGTTTATATGTATTCATGTGGAACCTACTTGCAGCAGGTCACCCTTGAAAAAGAGATCAATGATCTCAATGGGATTCACCTGCATAAATAAAGGTTTGAAATGAAACCATAACACAGCGTTGTGAAATATGTCTATAAATCTCCAGATGTGTAAATAGATGTCCTTTATGTATTGAGAAAATATTCCTACTTGTGCTCAATACACTATTTGAAAGCCTCTTGGATCAGCTGTAGAATGCATCGTCACCGAGTTATATAACAAGCCTCAATAGTCCTTCCTCCACTCCCTCTTGGCAAACTGCCACTGAGAGGTGGAACCACACTGTAAGAGAAGAGTTTCCATTTCCCGGAAATGAAAGCTGATGTTTTTCTGAGCGACAGCAGAGCAGCAGCCGAGACAAGTCTCTGTTTCTCTGAAGAAACACTCAACTGAATCCAGCAGCTTTTTATCAACAACACAGCAGGACTCTGCAAACACTGGTGAGTACACTACAGACAAATCACTAACTAAATATTTAGTCAAAGTTGGATTCATATAAAGAACAGTATACTATAGAAATGTGTCAGTTAAGATAAAAACCTCAACATTTACATTAGCAACAGCCAAAAATACAATGTAAACTCTGGTTAAGTTAGGTTAGAGAGCATACAGTCAAAGCTAGCATTAGCTTATACTTATATTCATATTTCCTGTATTTGAAAACATCTGTATAATTGACTCTATTAAATAAAGTAGAATCTATATAGTAGATGTGTTCTGGACTTTCCAAAGCAAGGGATCTGGTGTTATGTTACAAGATTTGCTTATAAAAAGGCATGACAATTAGATATTTCATCGTATCTAATTTATACACACTGTGGTAAGTAGCCTTGAGCTTTGAACCTGTTTCTGTAGTAACTGCTGTCTGCCTTTTGAAGCTGATAACGTTTACTGTTTTTTAACAACTAGTATTAACTTCAGTGATGCTCAGCAGGAGGTTTCACTCCTCTGTTCAACAACGGCAAAATCCCCCAACAGTATTAGAGCTTACACATTGTGTTTCTTAGAGTTTAAACCAAATGCTGCTATGATTTTCCAGATTTCATTTATAATATTAACAAACAGAGAGACTTTTTTAACATTTAACAATAACAGTGTACTGCAAATTTGAGCAATCTTTCATCCTCGGCATAATCATGATACATCAGCAGAGTTCAGTATCACCATCTATTTGACTTAAAGCAAACAGATACAAGAGATTCAATCATATATACATTACAGTTTTTGCTTTTTTCACATGTTTTGTCCTCAGAGAGACATGTCTGCTGCCAGCTGTCTGCTGACTGAAGATCAGTTTCTGTGCTCCATCTGTCTGGATGTGTTCATTGATCCAGTCAGCACACCATGTGGACACAACTTCTGTAAAGCCTGCATCTCTCAACACTGGAATACTAAAGTCCCCTATCAGTGTCCCAACTGCAAAGAGGTTTTCAACATAAAGCCTGAGCTGCAGGTCAACACTTTCATCTCTGAGATGGCTGCTCAGTTCAGACAGTCAGCTCAACAGAAAGCCAGCAGCAGCAGCTCAGAGCAACAAGTTGTCAAACCAGGAGAAGTTCCCTGTGACGTCTGCACTGGAACCAGACTGAAGGCCCTGAAGTCCTGCCTGGTGTGTCTGGAGTCCTACTGTGAGACTCACCTGGAGCCTCATCTGACAAGGCCAGGCCTGAAGAAACATCAGCTGATCAACCCTGTAGAGAACCTGGAAGGCAGGATGTGTGTGAAGCACGATAAACTGCTGGAGCTGTTCTGTAAGACCGACCAGGTGTGTGTATGCATGCTCTGCACCTATTCAGAGCACAAGACACATGATGTTGTTCCTCTGAAAGAAGGATATGAAGGAAAGAAGGCTGAGCTGGGGAAGACAGAGGCTGAAATTCAGCAGATGATCCAGAAGAGACGATTGAAGATTCAGGAGATGAATCGCTCAGTGGAGCTCAGTAAGGAAGGGGCAGACAGAGAGATAGCAGATGGTGTTCAGTTCTTCACTGCTCTGAAGGAGTCTGTTGAGAGAAGCCAGGCCGAGCTCATCGACACCATCAAAGAGAAGCAGAGAGAGACAGAGGAACAGGCTGAAGGCTTCATCAAAGAGCTGGAACAGGAAATCTCTGAGCTGAAGAAGAGAAGCTCTGAGGTGGAGCAGCTCTCACGCTCTGAAGACCAGCTCCACCTCCTCCAAAGCTTCACGTCCCTGAACGCTGCTCCACCCACCAAGAACTGGACAGAAGTCAGGGTCCATCCACCTTCATATGAGGGGACTGTGGTGAGAGCTGTGACTCAGCTGGAAGAGACGCTCAGTAAACAGATGAAGAAGCTGCTCGAGGTGGAGCTGAAGAGGGTCCAGCAGTATGAGGTGGAGGTGACTCTTGATCCTGAAACAGCACATCCCTATCTCATCCTGTCTGATGATGGAAAACAAGTTAAACTTGGTGATGTGAGCAAAAATCTCCCAAACAATCCAGAGAGATTTGATGCTTGTCCTTGTGTCTTTGCAAAGCAGAGTTTCTCTTCAGGGAGATTTTATTACGAGGTTCAGGTTAAAGGGAAGACTGAGTGGGATTTAGGAGTGGTCAGAGAGTCGATCAACAGGAAGGGAAGCATCTCACTGTCTCCTCAGAAAGGTTACTGGACGATAGTGTTGAGGAATGGAAATGAGTACCAAGCTTTTGTTGTTCCTATAGTCCGTCTCTCTCTGAAGTCTCAGCCTGAGAAGGTGGGGGTGTTTGTGGATTATGAGGAGGGTCTGGTCTCCTTTTATGAGGTTGATGCTGCAGCTCTGATCTACTCCTTCACTGGCTGCTGCTTCAAAGAGAAACTCTACCCATACTTTGGTCCTTGTAACAACAATGGTGGTAAAAACTCTGCCCCTATGATCATCTCTCCTGTCAATCACACTGAGTAGAACTACCATTTGATTTTCTACAGAAAGAGTCACTCTCACTAAATGTAATAAATGTATTCAACTGGGGAAGTACATTGTACACATTGTTAATTTTTCAGAATCTGATGACATATGGTTCGCCTTGATGAGATGCATAAAAACACATAAAAATACTGATGAGTATCTTCTAATGTACTCTAGTTTATTCTACGGATTGCACTACCTGCCGTCATGACTTGAAGTGATCAGAAAACTATTTACTCAGAAATAAACTTTTGCCACTTCTTTATATGTCAGGGGGACAAGAAAAGTATTTATTGTCTCAGAATTGTGTGTTCAAAAAGTGTTTCATACTTGCACACATTACTAGTGGAAGTACTAAACTCCTTTTTCATTAGTAAAATACTGTATATATACATTTATTTTTATAATTTTCAATTGAGGGAAAAATGAATGGGGTTCTCTGGTGTGTTTTAAAGGGGAAGTTCAGGATTGATTATTGAATTATAGTATATTGGTACAAAATGTATTGACAGTTACTTGGAGAATCAACAATATCTGATCATTAAACATTAGGCTGCAGTGGTTTCACAAACAAGGGAAATTTAAATGTTACATCTCAGCTGTCTGTTGTGTTATGTTAATTGTATTTCGTCCACCTCTCTGCACACTGCTTGTAAAGTTTGAACAAAGCCTCAATGGATTAAAAAAGAAACAAAGAATGTTATTTTGTGTGTTTTTTTAAATGTACTTATTGAAGTACAGTTTTCACTAGTTCTCAATTTAGGGAAAGTATCTTAACATTTGTATATTACTACTTAACTACATTTGTCTGACAGATTTGGTTCTTCTGAAGCTTTATAAACTATTTTAAACCCTCTTGGATCAGCTGATCATAGATATTAAGATTGCTGTATATGTTTGTTAGAAATAAGGCCATCAACTGGTTAGCTTAGCTTAGCATAAAGACTGGAAACAGGGGAAGACAAAGCCAGCCTGTCCAAAGGTAACAAAATCCACCTATCAGCAGCTCTGAATCCAGTTTGTTTAATCCATACCAAATCAGAGGAGTAAAAACATCAATAAGACATTTAACAGGGGATTACAGTGTGAGAAAACGTTTTTAGAGAGTACTTGTCCATGGACAAGTGAGTTTGGCAATTTACTTGTCCGAATACATTTTTCACTTGTCCAGAATGGACAAAAATTGGGGCCACTGGAATCTTCTTCTTCGCCATCGTATTTTAAATTTTCCCACGGTTTTTACGACACAGCTAACGTAAGTGAGCGGTAAGATTTTACTGCATCACACATAGGGTTGGGTATCGTTTGGATTTTAACGATTCCGGTTCTGCTTTTCGATTCCGGTTATTTTCGGTTCTCGATTCCGGTTCTTTGAGAGGGTAAAAATCATCCTGGTCTCACCAGAATGCGTGACTCCACCACGACTCCTTAACACCGCAGTGCGTGGTGGAGTCACGAACTTTGCTACATTTACGTGTCTGCACCACGCAAACAACCCCAATGTAAAGTGAATGAGGCTCCTTTGTCGTGGTGCACACACACATTTCTACAACGTCCCGCAGTGAGCTTTTATTCTATAAAACGTTTTTAAAATCTACTTTATAGCTTGTAGTAACTCACGGGAGGCTTCTTTTATTTTATTTGTATTCATAATCATTTTTATTTTTCCTCAGAATGTATTATGGTGCATTAGTTACGAATTTTTGTTCTCAAAAAACAGTGCATTGTGTGTAATACAACTGTGATTTTTATTAAATGAGTTAGTTTTTAAGGAAGGCCAGAGCTTCAGCTGTGTCAAATAGATTGTTCCCTTTAGTTAACGTTATTTAAAAGATAATTATATTCCTATTTGATCATGTACCCTTTATTGTATTACGGACACAGAGAGCAATGTGAGCGTCCATTCCCATTCATTTTACACCCGGAAGTAAGTATTCTCCTTACTGTCGATTGATTTTACAGTGATATCTGCACTACTCATCGACTCAAAAACACCAGATTATCCTTGTTAATTACACAACATTGATTGGTTTAAATTGTGTATTATGCTTTTGTAATTTTCCCCTTCGATTCGGAGAAACAAATATTTGTTCAGAGTTTAGGATGGCCGAAGACACTACACTACCCAGAATCCTCAGCTATTGTTCCGCTTTGCCTCAAGCTCTGTGATTGGTTGACCTCCAACTGCATTCCATATGAAAAAAACGTTTCGTAAAAGATCAAATCATACTTTATTCAGCAATGCTTGCTTTACTCTTTGAAAGTCATCACATGAATGCATTGTAATGAATGGTTTGGCTGCATTAAACATTACACATCTGTCGTAGTTCTTTATTTATCTACAGAGATCGGGCCTCAGAATAGACCGGAAACTATTCTTTTACCGTTCTATTTTAATTTCACAATAAAGTTAGTAGTAATAATTTGTTTTGATATTATTGTTTTGTATTAACTACAGATGAAGCGTCTTATTTTGGACAGTTTAAAATGCGAGGGTCGTGATCGGTTCGTGCACGTTCCGTGATGGCCGGCCGGCCCCCAGTCTGACTTGATACCGCCCCCGTGATAAATACATTTAATTATTGTGAAGCCAGCTGCAATGGATCATTGATCCACCAGGGGGTGCAGTGGGGTTCCACACTGGAGTCATGTGAAATCAACTTCTTTGTTGTTAAGATCCATATGTCACGGATAGGATCATAGTCTGTGCTAAATAAGACATGTAATCATTTAAATAATGTTGTTTAGTCGGAAAAAACGAACGAGCCGGCTCTCCCGATTTTTAATCCTAATTTAATCATCATCATTGATGTTTATGTTCGCCGAATTGACATGAAATCACTGACAAATATGAATATTCTGTATTCAACTTCATTGAAACGATCAGGATGGGTGTTATTTTTCCCCACAATGACCAAGTCGCTGCAAATGATCCCATGTATTACATGTACATGGCCACATTCTCAACAAAGTAACGTAACGAAACATTCTGTATTCCTTGTTTACTTTTTATTTAATGCTTTATAACAGCTGGAATAGTTCGTTTAGAACAGGCACCTCACTCGCAATCTGCTCCTCCGCAACGCCTACCACCTACCTCCGGCTGAAATTATGAATGTACAGTAAGGCATAGTAATCATAGATAACACGGCAGGGTCCGTTACAGTTTGTTTTCATCTGATTTCAAATATTTCAAATGTCTGAAGTTAATAAATACATTCTCAGTGTTCAAGTCAATAATAGTCATATAAGAAAAGTACTGATCTAATAACAGAGATTTTATAAGGACTTTTCAATGTTCGACATCGCTCATGTGAAATACAGTAAACTGGATGTTGTGGTGCCGAGAGGCGGGGTATCAAAAGTACAAGCTAAACTTTTATTTAGCATCTGAACACACTTGTAAACAACGTGATGCCCGGGAAGAGAAGACCCGGCGGAAACAGCTGGTCTGGTTCACTAAAATGTCCGTGTACAGTATATCTGGTACTAATGTATAGCGGATCTTTGTTAAGATCCATATGTCATGGATAGGATCATAGTCTGTGCTAAATAAGACATGTAATCATTTACAAAACATCACCATGTTGTTATGCGCATGTGCGAGATGTTATGCATGTGCGCATGTGCGAGATGGTCCGCCATGTTGCACAACTCAATTAAAAAAAGTGTGTTGGTGTATGATCACATTTGTATATGAAAATGTCAGAAGTTAATAAATACATTCTCAATGTTTAAGTCAATCACTGAAGATGCTTACGATATCATAAAATCTAAGTGTTAATGATTGTCAGTAGAGATGGGATGGCAGAAGGTGCTATATATATATATATAATTCCAAAGCTGGTAAAGACCTTTCAAATTTAGTTCTTGAATCAACTTTTTTATGGAAAATGTTTTATGTAATTTTATTTCATTTTAAATAAAATGAAAGACATTCACAGTTAATGTAATTAGATATACATTATTAATGCCATACATTTTTAAATGTAATTAGATATACATTATTAATGCCATACATTTTTGCATAAATATTTATTCAGTATGTAGCTGTCTAACAGAAGTTAAATCCATTTCTCACTTATTCTGACAATGTACTTAACCCCAAATAAAAGAACCCAATAAAAATAGTTGTTAAATAATAGTGAAGTCACGTTGTAATAACAATAACTCATCTCTCTCGGTTTTTTTTTGTTTTCTTTGTGTGCTTTGCCAAAAGCCACTGTGTCAAGTAGATTCCCAACATCTCAGTTGTATTAAAAATGAATAAGGCCATCTTCACGAAAAGTTCAAAAGCAGCCCCTTGCCATTCTGTCTAATGTTGTGCGACGGGGGAGGGGGGAGAGAGTTAGACGCTCGTGAATCTTACTGAGAACGTTATGTTTCCTCTGACTGCTTATGCCAAAAGCAACGACAAATTATCTGTTTTAAATACCTTTTTAGACCGTAAACTTTAGAATGAAATGTAATACCGGTTAGATTTTTGTGTTCATACTGACAGAAGAAGAAATAAATTAAGTATGAATGAGAATAAGACTTATGTAATGTATTGACATTTGATCAGTAGCCTATAAATGTATTACTAACTTTATCCACTGTGGTACCGAAGCTTGGATCACCGCCAAAGACATGGCCGAGGGCAGCTGGCAGCTTTCAATATTTTTCATGTGCGATTCTAACGCTTTCAGAAAGTGAAACATACAGCATCATTTGAGAAAAATAAATCAAAATAAGCATTGTAAATGAACCCTGACTACTTGTGTTTAGGACTCACTGTATTTTGCTACTCTCTAGGTCTGTGGGCCAAATCCAGATATGGGGGGGGGGGGGGGGGTTCTGTTAGAAGGGGCGACGGGGGAGGGGGGAGAGAGTTAGACGCTCGTGAATTGTCAACGGGGGGGGGCCTCTCTGCACAGAGGAGCCGCGGAGAAGTGAATCACAGTGATCTCATAAACATATGACCAATGTGCGAGGGTGATGACATCAGAGCATCGTCCTATGGGCTTAGCCCCGGACAGGTACAACAGGTATTCACTCAGAGGGGGGTAGTTACACATTTACATGTCAAAAAGCAACAAACAGTGGGCGGGTGGGGGATGGTGAACGTTTACATTTATCTACAGAACACATTTAATTTAAGGGGAGCAGTTACTGAGAAGTATATAATGAGAACTGCTACCAATGGTGGCCTATTTAGTTTATTAAGAAATACATATTTGTAGCTTTTTTTTTATCTGCAGTAGGAAATGCAGAGAGTAGCGACAGGGCTGGTCCAACCTGATCTGTAAAGTGATCTAACTAAGTGCTATTCATTTTCTTGACGGGGAAGTGCAGTGTAAATGGGGGGCTTATATGCATTTGAAAAGCAATATAAATCACACAGTTCGTATACAATAGGCATTAAAAGCACCATCGATAACCATTGCCCTTCTCCTATTCAAACCAAAAGAGAAAATGCAGATATTACACTCTGAAAAGAAAGGGTAGACATATCTGTACTCTTAGTGCCAAGTAGCTAAGCTATTCATTCGCAGAAATGTAAAGTGATCTATCTAAGTTCTATTCATATTCTTGACGGGAAGAGTTAGTATACAATAGAGTTAGAGTTAGTATACTTTAAAAGCCTTCTCCAAATCAAACCAAGATATCTTGGGTATTCACTCAGAGGGGGGTCGGTGAACCGGGCAGAGTTTTTCGCCGGTCAACGTGTGTGAAAGTTTAAAGTTTATCATCTAAATTTGCCGAAACAAGTTTAATATTCTGAAAGCCAAGACTTTGTTTATTTGAAATCAGATGAAAACAAACTGTAACGGACCATTTTATTCATATTCCGAGTCATAAAGACTTTATTTAAAATAAACATTTATAACTAGTTTAGGTTGTTTGAGAGGTAAGTGAAATAGCTAAGGGTGATGATCTAACTTGAAGTGTGTGTTTTTTGCTCCTCCCCATTCTTTAATTAGATGTTTGATAAGTGCATGCAGATCACATATAGTAAAACACGTACACAGATACATTATTTTGTATTTTTATTAAATTTGACAATCTCAATTTCACTTTCCACTATGTCCACCGTTGTTTTTCACAACCAATGGCAGAACTTTATTGAGGCCTGTAATTAGTCAACTACAGGTCTCTTGAAGTCTTTTTCTTCCAAAAAGCTTGTGACAAGATGTTATTGCTCTTGGGGCATTAAAAACAAGATTTTAACTTTAGTTTTTTATATAATATCTGCATTGTCTCTTGTGAAAAACTAAGTCTTAGTTTGGCCATAGTTATTTAATATATAGCGCCATCTCCTGGTTAAACCCTGAAATTGGAGAATAGTGGGAGGGCCTAACATTCCTGAATACTGGTCTTTGGCAGGTCTTAGGCAGGTAACTGGCTGGCAGTAGGCAGGAAGCTGTATGCTGGGGTCCAAAATAAGAGGCTCCATCTGTACTAGACCGCTGGGTCATGTTAAGACCATCTTTTGTGTGTTGCTGTGGTTTTTTTACATCGCTTTTGTGTTACAAATATCAAAACAATAACAGAATATATCCGTCGTAAACTAAACCAGAAACAGCAGTATATTTTATTTTGTTAACACTGTAAACTTGACAGCTTTTTAACCCGCACCTCCTGCTGGTTAAAGCATGTTATTACATGTTTACAGTAATTGCAATGCAGGTAGATTGTGTTGCTTTTTAATGACTGTTTTAAAATGCCTTTTTCTTAATGTCTTTCATTTTTGTAAAGCACTTTTGAATGTGTTATATTTGATGAAAACATTTAAATATTAAGAGTACATACTCTTAATATAGTGGGAAAGTGGAAGGTCAATGATATAAATAATATAGAATAGAAAATATCAAGAAGATACTGTAACTGATCTCTACACTAAAACAGTTTAGTGCCTGATAGGAGGATGTGCAAAACAGACAAACTAATAAGGCTTTATTTAAACATTAAAGAATACTTTAGGTTAAGGTCTTCTTTTAAATAAGAAAAAAGCTTTGGGGGTATCTACAGATATTAAGCCTGACAAAGTACTTAACGTCTAATATATTGCATGGTTTGTTTTGGAACTTGACAATCAACTTTTCTGCAATGTTAACTATGTTGAAGCACTTATTTTAACTGATATTATACATATTAATTATACTCTTATAAGATGTATGTAGATAGTATAAGAAATGTGCAGAATATGTTTAATGGTGGAGGTACACAGATATCGATAGATGTCTTGTAATGCACTGTTGATGAACCTGTGACCCAAGTTTTTTATTCATTGCATAACTACACCGTAGTTGTGTATATGATATGTCAATAAACCTTAGAAAATCTTGAAATCTTGAAAGGGATGTGCAAAATAGCCATTATATACAGTTTTTAATGAACTATTAGTAGAGAATAACGAGTAATGAATATGCTTTATAATAATAATAATAATAATAATAATAATAATAAATTCTATTTCTAAGACCCAAAGACGCTTTACATTTGGGGAAGGGTAGACAGACAAGGACAGGCAACAAAACAACAACAAAACAAAAACAAAACAGAGAAAAACAAAACAAAAAAACAGAAAGCAGTCAGGAGGAAGTGGGGGGTGGGGGGGGGGGCTTATGGGTATACAGATTTGAAGAGATGGGTTTTGAGGCGGGACTGGAACAGGGTGAGGGACTCGGACTCACGGAGGTCTTGGGGGAGGGAGTTCCAGAGCTTCGGGGCTGCCACAGAGAATGCTCTGTCCCCAAAGCTCCGGAGTTTGGCCTTGGGGATGGAAAGCAAACCGGCTGAGGTGGATCTGAGGGACCGGGGTGGTTGGTAGAGGATGAGGAGGTCAGTGAGGTAGGGGGGGGGCCAGGTGGTGGAGGGCTTTGTAGGTGAGTACCAGGAGTTTGTGTTGGATGCGGTGTGAAACGGGGAGCCAGTGAAGTTCTTTGAGGACCGGGGTGATATGATGCCATGATTTGGTGTGGGTGAGGAGTCTGGCGGCTGCGTTCTGGACACACTGAAGTCTATTGAAGGATGTAGTGCTGATGCCGTAGAGGAGTGCGTTGCAATAGTCCAGGCGGGAGGAGATGAAGGCGTGAATGAGTCGCTCAGCTGCAGGGCGGGTGAGAGAGGGACGGAGTTTGGCGATATTGCGGAGGTGGAAAAATGAGGTTTTTACAACTTGGCGGATGTGGGGCTCGAGGGAGAGGGTGGGGTCAAATATCACGCCAAGGTTGCGTGCCTGGGTGGAGGGGGAAACAGGGGTGCCATCGATGGTGAGTGTCAGGTTGGGGGTTTTGCTGAGGGTGGATTTGGAGCCGATGAGGAGGAGTTATAGGGATCTGCAGATAAATATTTAGTCTTCTCAAGCACCCACTACCAAATATCTCGCCTGATTGTTGGCTGAATTCACTGAATTTTACTCAGGTGTAACTAAAGTCTGATTTAAGGGTTGTTTATATTTCACATCATTAATCCAAATCTGTAAAGTAACTAAGATAGATGTAGTGGAGTAAAAATACCAGGTTAACCTTAAAGAAAGCCCTCAGGATTATAAAAGACCCCCATCACCCCAGCCTCAAACTTCTGTCTGCTGCCGTCTGGCAGGCGGTACCGCAGCATCCGGACTAAAACCACCAGACTCAGGGACAGTTTCATCCCACAGGCCATAAGACTATTAAACACCTGAATTTAGAAACAATATCCATAACATTCATCTGGCTGCTACTTAGAAATTATTTATCTAATATATCATATTCCAATCACTTGTATATAGACTCGTATTGCACTATTTCACTTTTTACTATTTTTTTTTTTGTATTTACTTGCACTATTTGTTCTGTGTAGCCTATCTGTTTTATTGTGTTGCACTGTTGGAGGAGCCTGTGACCTAAGGGGGTGTAAATAATGCACCATAATACATTCTGACGAAAAATAAAAATTATTATGAATACAAATAAAATAAAATAAACCTCCTGTGAGTTACTACAAGCTATAAAGTAGATTTTAAAAACGTTTTATAGAATAAAAGCTCACTGCTGGACGTTGTAGAAATGCGTGTGTGCACCACGACAAAGGAGCCTCATTCACTTTACATTGGGGTTGTTTGCGTGGTGCAGACACGTAAATGTAGCAAAGTTCGTGACTCCACCACGCAATGCGGTGTTAAGGAGTCGTGGTGGAGTCACGCATTCTGGTGAGACCAGGTTGAATCAGAGACAGGTTCTGTGTATATCTGAGACCTATAATATATTGATGAAAAAGAGTATAATAGGGGACCTTTAAAAACAAAATCAACAAATTATTGATGATGCTTTTCCAATTACATAATATATACCTTTACGCACCAATTTGTGCTTTTGGTAAGTTACGTTGGTTTTGATGCTGAAGTAATACGAGTTTGAGTTCATACATAAGAGATTCTGCAGCTTTTACACATCTTTCACCTCTTCTTCACACCTTTCATCAATCTTAGGTAGTAGAATTTAAATTCAGGAACATTTTCTGAACTACACTTCATCGAACATGTTTGAAGATTTATTATCAACACACTTTCTCAGACTGTGCTATAAAGAGCAGGTTTGATGTGTAAAATGGCCCCATGTCCTCAGGGTTTCTTCACCACCTGTTGGAACAGAAGAAACACGTTAAAGGCGACAAACACACTTTCCTTTGTCCTGAAAGCAGATGAATGAAGGGAACCCAGCGTGTGTTTTCTTACCTTTCAACATTTGTACAGCGTGTTCAGTCTGCTGATGTCGTTCCTGCTCATCTGATTGGCCGTGCCGAACTCTACGTTGGCGTTGGGGATCGGCACCATGGTGGGCATATTGTTCCCAATGAAGGCATACTTGGAAACATTTAGAGCACAGAGGCTTCATTATTATTAGCTTGTATATATATTAAAGGGCCCATGTCATGCTTTTCCGGTTATTACCCGTCCCCTTGTGTGTTATGAAGGTTTTTATGCATGTAAACGGTGTGCAGAGTCACAAACCCTCAAAGTACACCCTGTAGCGAGTAAAACTCTAACACAGAAAATACCTCCCCAAAACGCCTCGTTGGAGATACGTCATTGTCCATTTGATTCTTCCATTTCGTTCCGGGTACGGCATGATGTCAAGCCGTACCCGGAACGAAATGGACCAATCCGCGGAGCCGTTACGTTAAGCCCCCGCTGATTGGTCCAAATTGACCAATCCACGGACTTCCTCACACACACATCTGTGTGCAGGGAGCAGGGAGCTTGATTTCTCCTCCCTGTGCAGGCTGATAACAGACAGTTGGGATCACGGCAAAATTCTCTCTGCAGACCCATTCTCACAGCGTTTATCAACCTTTTTCTTACTCAATATCAAGCCACACTTATTGTTTTTACTTCGGCTGTGAGTTTGTGTGTGCTCAGGATGAGTTTGGCTGTGTTTGGCTGTGTATCGCTAACAAGGAAACAACACCTCCACGGAGCTCAGCGCGATTCACAACGTCCCAACCAATCAGAGCACACTGTGCTAACAGGGAGGGTGGGGGCTGGAGCTATTGGAGCTACAACGAGCCGTTAAAGGCAGAGAGTGAAATTCAGTGAATACATGTAGTTTACAGAGATGCTGTATGAGAAACCAATGTGAGTTTGGAAAATTGCACCATATAAATCTATTCTAGTAGACCTCAACAATGGAATTATGATCTGTGGAAATGGCCATGACATGGGCCCTTTAAACATTTTGAAACCATTGAGACTCAAATGCTCCTAAACGAGTCGGCTCAGTCACCAAAACAAATCTGATCCATCTCATTATTATGACGACATATTTATTGTGTAAATGAGAAAAAGGCCCATCAGGCAGTGTAGGTAAATTGTATATTTTGCATTTCTTTTGAGAGCTTGGGACCTATTTTAATCCTGGTTTCACTCTTATCAATGTTAGGCATTTAAATATTATCTATCATTATTATTTGCCAACTGTTTATTAATTCTGTCGCTGTAATAACTTCATTTAGCTGCTTTATTAAGAAAAAGAATAAAAGAAGAGATGGGCTGGACTATTCAAAATGTTTTCAGCTTTTTTTTCAGAATTATATTTCAAAATGTTCTCGGAATTCTAACTTTTTCACAGAATTAGCCTTTTTTTCAGAATTTTCCTCCTAATTGGATTATTTTCTCATATTTTGATTTTTCTAAGATTTTTTTTTCTTTCTCAGAATTCGAACTTACCCGAAAATACGTAAATTCTTAATGTTCCTCACCTGTCCAGGCTACCAGTAGTCCTAGCAGGGGCGGACTGGCCATTGGGAATACCGGGAGTTTTTCCGGTGGGCCAGTACCGAAGTGGGCCGGTTGGACAATTCACTAGCCCAGTTTTGGGTGAACTGTTCCTTTGACTTATATCCAATATATGCGTATATAAATGAAGATGAATGCTTGGTAACCTGTGGTGCTGCATGACGAAGTTGTAGTCGTATGGTGTGTTCAGGTTCAGCGTGTTTATCTTGTCGAAGGCCCACAGGATTTAAAGTGACATTATTTGGTTGTGATTTCAATGTATTCCCATGGAGTTGCATCCATTATGAATGCAACTAACAGTAAGTCAATCTGTGAAGTAACTAAAGGTATTCATTAAATGTGGTAGTAAAAGTAGCAAAAAAAGGCACTTAAAGGGGACCTATCATGCAAAATGCACTTTTGTACGTCTTTTCTACATGAATATGTGTCCCCGGTGTTCCAGGGAACTCACCAAGTGTCAGAAAACACAACCCTCTCTATTTTCCTCCATACCCAAATCTCTAAAAACGGGGCTGCAACGGATCTGATAAAAACTGATCCAGATTTGAACACGTTACTGACGTCAGGACGGTGGCGCTACGGCTATTGGGCCAACTCTCCACCTATCAGGGGAATGCGGGGTTGGGCCACGGCCGGCCATTGCCGATCGAAAGCGCTGGAGACGCTGTAGTACATATGCCAGGCCTGTAAGTGGCGCTGTAGTCTGCCACAAAAGCAGCGAAGAAGACTTCCCGCGCATGGTTACCATGGTTTCCCTTCTGTTTATTCTCCGCTGTGGCTTTTTTTCTCCCTCCCCGAGGCAAGCATTTGCTCCTGCTGCTTTAATTCAATGCAATCCCTCCCCGTCGAGGCAAGCACTGTAATTCTCTCCGGTTAGTCCACCAGCAGATGACAAACACCCACCTCTCCGCCTCTTCCAAGGAACGAGGGGACCGTGCGGCAGAGTTTCAGTTTCTTTCGCCGGTCAAGATGTCCGTTAAAGTTGAAATCTTCCGGACAAAATTAGAAAAGTGCCGGTCAAAGGTCTTCTTTGTTATTTATTGAGCTTTAAAACAAATGAATAACGACTCTATATAATAATATAATAAAACACGGAGGACGGAGATCTATTTTTCTCCCCCTCTTCTGACTTGATCAGAGCACGCTCCGCTCTCCTGCAGGGGGGCGTGGTCAGCTGCAGCTCACAGAATCAGCCCCCTGCAAAAACAGGGCTGGAGAACAGCAAATAGAGCGAAATGAGGCATGGCTAAAATGCATGATCTGTTTGGTATTTTGAAAACAGAAACGTATAAATATACCTTATATAGGTATGGCCCTACAATATATCATTTAAATATAGCATGATAGGTGTCCTGTAAGTAAAGACCGATTTTCAAACTGTTCAGGGAGGAGGAAATGTTTCACCAGCTGCTCTTAAACAGGGACCATAACGGGGGGTTACGTATTGTAACTCTAGTTATATAAACACAGGCGGAGCCCTCTACTGGACTCTATGGGTACTACTCTCTATCATGCTGTGCGTGCTTTCACCTACTGAATTTACGTAAACGTAGCCGGCCAATCGGGGCGAGCCTACCTGAATGCGCGCGCAGGCCCACAGTATATAAGGCGGCTACAGCCGCCGCCCCACTATCCTATACACTCTTCAGCGAGCGGACTAGGAAAGACAGGGCCCCCAGGTAGAGGGCTCCGCCTGTGTTTATATAACTAGGGTTACAATACGTAACCCCCCGTTATATCTCACACAGGCTCGATGTATAAACGCCCTGTCGTCCAACAACATCGACCCACCACACCGTCCCTGACCGGCTTTTGGCTAACATCCACTGCATCCCCACTTCCTCCCATCCGGTTGTAACCGCGGAGAAGTCGGGGCCGCAACTTGGATAAGGCACACTCACACACGCTTACCTCGTGTAGAGTGTGCATGGAAAAAACTGTGCGGAGACTCCGTCTGGAGCCTACCGCGCACCATGTTACCCAGGTCCCTCAGGAGCACGGGAAAACATAAGTGCACCACATCCCCCACACTCACACACGCTCCGTGTAGAGTGGGCATGGACAATAGTGAGGAAGGCTCTCCCCGCCTGCCCATAGGCATAGGAGGCGGGGAGAGTCCTCCAGCCCTATATGGGGCTGATTGCGCACCATGACTCCCGAGTCCCTCAGGAGCATGGGAAAAACACAAGTGCTTTATGTCCAGGGGGGGGGGGGTCAGATACCTGCTGACCCACAGCCACCCCCCTCTCACCAGTCATGCGTTGCCTCGGCAAGCACCGACGACGAGAAGGAGCCAGCCGCTGAACAAGGCTGTTGATACAGCCACAGCCCGTGTAGAATGTGCACGGACCCCAGTGGGGAGGGCTCTCCCCGCCCGTCCATAGGCATGTGTAATGCACCTGCATAGCCATCCTGTTAGGCGCTTCTTTGAGAGGGCTTTTCCAGCCACACCATCCCCAAAGCACACAAACAGTTGTTCAGTGCGCCTAATGGCAGCCGTGCGCTCTACATAGCATGCTAGCACACGCACTGGGCAGAGGAGGTGCAATTTAGCCTCCCTGGCCCCAATATGGGGTGGAAGATTAAAGCCACCTAACTGAATAGCCCTTGATCTGAATGAAGTTCTGATACTCTTAGGAGTAAAGGAGGGGTTCGGCCTGAGTGTCGGCCTGAGTGTCGCCCCGCTACGGTCACCCCGGATCAAAAGACAACTTGGGTGTACCGACAGAGCGGTCAGCTCGGACACTCTTTTAGCCGAAGTCAAGGCAAGTAGCAATGCTGTCTTCCATGACAGTGCTTTCAGGGAGGAAAGCTCCAGAGGCTCAAATGGTTCTGTGACCAGAGCCTCGAGCACCAACGGCAGGTCCCACTGCGGGGCGGAGGCGTGCACTACTGGGCGCTGCCTCCTGACCCCCTGCAAAAACCGCGCCATAAGCGGCTGACTGAAGGCTGACCTGCCTCCAAATCCCTCATGGCAGGACGAAATGGCTGCTGCATACACCTTAATTGTGGAATGAGCCAGCCCCCTGTCCACCAGTATCTGTAAGTAGGTAAGAATAGAGCCCAGCGTGCACGACGGAGGCTCTAGACTCCTTCCTTCACACCATCGCCGGAATCCCGCCCACTTTGGCCTGTAACAAGCTGTGGTGGATTCTGCTCTTGCTGCTTGGATAGTCTGAATAACGTTATCAGACAGCCCCACCTGTCTCAGCCTGTCCGTCTCAGGAGCCAAGCCTGGAGAGGTTGGCCCAGAGTGGGTAACGCCCCTATTGCACCTGCTTCCTGAGACAGCGCTCCCAGACCTGAGGAATCGCCCAGGGCTGGCCCACCATCATCTGTGTTACCCCCGCGTTACCACGGCGCCAGGCGGCGATCTGGGGCCACCAGGATGATTGACAGCTGTTCCCGCCTCACCCTCTCCAGGAGGGAGGGGATAAGGTGCAGCGGTGGAAAGGCGTATAGCAGCTTTCTTGGCCATGGCTCGTGTGCAAATGTGTCGACCCCCAACAGCGGGTTGTCCCACCGAGCCAGGGAGAACCACAGGGCACAGTGGCTGTTGCGCCGATTGGCGAACAGGTCCACCTCTGCTCTACCGAACTGAGTCCAGACCTGCTTCACCACCTCCGGGTGAAGCCTCCACTCGTCTGGCAGGGGTCCGCCTCTTGACATGAGGTCGGCCCCCCTGTTCTCCCGTCCCGGGATGTGCAGGGCCCTTAGAGACAACACAATCTGTGAAACCCACAGCCACAGGTTCTCTGCTGCGGTCAACCAGGCTATTGAGCGGACTCCGCCCTGCCTGTTGATGTACGCCACTGTGGTGCGGTTGTCGCTCCTTACTAGCACATGTTTGCCCTGTATTAAGGGTTTGCAGTGCTGTAGGACCAACATCACTGCTTGCAGCTCCAGGAGGTTGCTGTGCCGCCAGAGGCCAGCAACCACCCACAGCTCTCTCTAGACACGTCCCCCCCATCCTGTCACTTTCTTTTTCTTTGAAGCGTCTGTGAAGACTGTGATATAGGAGGTTACCTGCCCCAGTGGAGCTCCCCTCCGCAGATTCTCTGGAGACCCCCAGAATTGGAGGTTGCTCTCTACTGAGGGGGGGATGGCCACCAGACGTCGTTTGTGTCTTAAGATCTAAACGAAGGCCGGTAAACCACATCTGCATGCGACGTGCATGCAGCAGTCCGAGTGGCACTACGGAGTGAGCAGCCGTCATGAGACCCAAAGTCTGCATGATGATCAAAGCTGTCACCGTCGCCCCCTGACGCAGCCTGCAGACTGCCCGCAGCAGGGATGCCTGTCTGCTTTCTGTCAGGGTGACACGTAGTCTGCCTGCATCGAGCATCACCCCCAGATATTCTACCTGCTGGTGAGGTATGGGGGAGCTCTTCTTCCAATTGACCGCAACTTATTTTTCAACCCAACTTGGTTAGGTGTAGGATCAATTGGGCTGTGTGCAGTATTGCCCATTCCCTGGACCTGGCCATAACTATGAGGTCGTCCCTCATGCCATGGTCCCGCAGCGGTTGCAGTGTCGTGGCTGAACGTGCGTGGGGATAGGGAGTAGCCGAACGGCAGTCTGTTGTACTCGTAGGCTACCCCCTGGAAGGCAAAACGCAAATACTTTCTGTGCTCTTGGAGCAATTTCGCCATGAAAGTAAGCGTTCTTCAGGTCGATGGTTGTGAACCAATCGCCTGGCTGCACCAGTCTCAGTAACTGTTTCATAGTTAACATATGGAACTTCTTGCATGCAATGTGCTGGTTCAGGCATTGAAGATCCAGAATGGGCCTGAATTCTCCTGTCTTCTTGGGAACCAGGAAGTACAGGGAATAATGCCCCTTCTCTCTGACTTGAGAGTGCACATGCTGAGAGGAAACCTCCTCCTGGGATGACAGATGTGCCTCTCTCCTGCCTCTGAACGGAGGAGGGATGCTGTAAAACTGGAGTGAATAACCCAGTCTCAGTGTCCTGTCCATGCGCTCTGTTAATACACCACTGATTTTCCATTCCCCATAACATTGTGTTAGGGGATGTGCAATCAGCTGCGGAGCCGCAGCTATGAAGCTGTGGTACTCTCTGGTGGCCCACTCCGCCGTCAAACCCTCCATAAAAGGAAGTTTGACCCATGGGGGGCTGACACAGAAAGGGCCGTTTTTCTATAATGTAGTTTCCACTCAGAGAAAAAAACGGCCGATTTTTAACTGAGGTCCCTGAACGCACCACGGCATGCTCCCGTGAGAGCGCACGCTCCACCATAATGCTGTTTTCTCTTAGAGAGAAATAAGCATTAATCTGAGCTTCTTCTGTCCATGAACGCACCGCGGCCCGCTCTCGGGGGGGGGGGCCGCGCGTCGTCATAATGCCGTCTCTTGAAATGGACATTATGGGGAAATGTGGAAAATGTGGAATGTGGAGAGAGATGACTCTTACTCTGGGATAAATGCAATCGTTTCTACTGAATGCATTTTACACACACATATCACTCTAGAACTAGAGTTACACTACGTAACCCACTGTTCTTCTGCGGAGGTCCCTGAACGCACCGCGGCCACTCTCACTGGGGGGGGGGCGCGCGTCTTCATAATGCCGTCTCCTTGAAACGGACATTATGGGGAAATGTGGAATGTGGAGAGAGATGACTCTTACTCTGGGATAAATGCAATCGTTTTTACTGAATGCATTTTACACACACATATCACTTTAGAACTAGAGTTACACTACGTAACGCACTGTTCTTCTGCGGAGGTCCCTGAACGCACCGCGGCCACTCTCACGGGGGCCGCGCCTCATAATGGGTGTCCAATTAACACCGTGTGAAAACGGCCTTGCCGATCTCAACGAGACATTATGGGAAAATGTGGAATTGTGGAGAGATATGACTCTTACTCTGGGATAAATGCAATCGTTTTTACTAAATGCATTTTTCACACACACATCACTCTCTTGAACCCGCACAGTGCTTTGACAGCACTACGGTTTATTCCACTCACGTGCACGCGCCCACCTGCTGGCTCCTATACTGGAGTTTACAGAGGGAGCGGGGAGTGTGGGACAGTGTTCTTTCCTCTGGGGATGAGCAAGAAATAGCCTACTCCTCACCCACGTGACCAAGGAGATCGATCCAAGGAGATCGATCCAAAGAGCCCTTCCGTAAACACGGGGGCTCCCAGGAGATCAACACGGTCCTTTTTGAAAAGTGCCATGCGGCGTGATCCCTCACCGGGATATCACACGGCAGACAACGGCGGCGGCCACGATCAAGCTACAAATAATCGCTCTGATCTGGTGAGGTGGGGGCATCTCCAGCAATGAGCGAGATGCCCAACACACCCGTGTTTATCTGCAGTCGCCCTGTCACGCGGTAGCGTGGCAGAGCTCTTTTCAGCTCCCTGCCCAGCCTGCTGCCCGCTGGGAGCAGCTGCGCTCCGCCGCCATGGTCATCACCTAGGGCGGTGGACCTCCATGGACCGAACCCGGAAGTGCCCGACAACGGCAAACGGAGCCATCCGCCCCGCTGGAATGGCGAACGTGAATGGCACCGCCTCGGCCATATCCTGGTCCCCCAAACACTCTAACAGAGGTGGTGGAGATCGGTGCCCGCGATCAAACCAAGGCAGGTGGGGCATGGCCGAGATTCCAGTAATGGTGAGTCCATTTTTCGTTTCTTCTAATCTTCTAAACTTCGTACGTTTAACTCTTCGGTTGTCAGCTCGTCTGAAGAGAAAAAGGATAGTGGGGCGGCGGCTGTAGCCGCCTTATATACTGTGGGCCTGCGCGCGCATTCAGGTAGGCTCGCCCCGATTGGCCGGCTACGTTTACGTAAATTCAGTAGGTGAAAGCACGCACAGCATGATAGAGAGTAGTACCCATAGAGTCCAGTAGAGGGCGGAGCCTGTGTGAGATATAACACAGTGTTGTGAAATATAGCTATACATCTCCAGATGTGTAAAGAGATGTCCTTTATGTATTGAGAACATATTCCTACTTATGCTCAATACACTATTTGAAAAGCCTCTTGGATCAGCTGTAAAATGCATCATCAACAAAGTTAAATAACAAGCCTCAATAGTTCTTCCTCCACTCCCTCTTGGCAAACTGCCACTGACAGGTTGAACCACACTGTAAGAGAAGAGTTTCCATTTCCCAGAAATCAAAGTTGAAGTTTGTCTGAGCGACAGCAGAGCAGCAGCCGAGACAAGTCTCTGTTTCTCTGAAGAAACACTCAACTGAATCCAGCAGCTTCTTCTCAACAACACAGCAGGACTCTGCAAACACTGGTGAGTACACTACAGACACATCACTAACTAAATATTTAGTCAAAGTTGGATTAAAATCAGAATCTGACTGTATTACATCCATTTTACCATATAAAAAATATTATACTGTATAAATGTGTCAGTTAAGATAAAAACCTCAACTTTTACATTAGCAACAGCCAACAATATAACTACAATGTAAACTCTGGTTAAGTTAGGTTAGAGAGCATACAGTCAAAGCTAGCATTAGCTTATACTTATTTTCATATTTCCTGTATTTGAAAACATCTTTATAATTGACTCTATTAAAGGTGGGGTAGGTAAGTTTGAGAAACCGGCTCGAGATACACTTTTTGTTATATTCCATGGAATGCTCTTAACATCCCGATAGCAATGAATATCTTAAGTGCTTTGACAAAAAATCCATAAAAAAATGTCATCTGTGGAAGCCGTAATACTGTAAAAAGTACGACCAATCATTTTAGCTGGCCGGCTAAAATAACTGGATGGCCTACCTGCCTGTCAGCCTTCCATCGGGGCACAAACTTATCTCGTGCCCTCATTGGTCATGTGCGCGTTCGTGTGTGTTGGAGGAGGGGTTCTGTAAGGAAGTGGCAGATTTTCTCCGGTTGTGTATTTTCAAATTCTAGCAATCTCGAGCCGGTTTCTCAAACTTACCTACCCCACCTTTAAACAAAGTAGAATCTAAATAGTAGATTTGTTCTGGACTCTCCAAAGCAAGGGATCTGGTGTTGTGTTACAAGATTTGCTTATAAAAAGGCATGACAATTACATATGTCATCTTATATAATTTGTACACACTGTGGTAAGTAGCCTTGAACTTTGAACCTGTTTCTGTGGTAACTGCTGTCTGCCTTTTGAAGCTGATAACGTTTACTGTTTTCTAGATTAGATTAGATTAGATTACTTTATTGTCATTACAAAATGCAAGCACAGTGTAATGAAATTAAGGAGGGTCTAACCAGAGTGCAAAACAGTCAGTTATATACACAATTATCAGAAGTATGTATAAAAATAAAGGTAAATAGATGGGAAATGTATAAATAAGAATAAATACACAGATAATAATAAATACAGTGAATACAGTACTGTATCAAAAACAGTAATGTACAAGGATAATTGCGCTTCAGCACAGCACACGACAACAACAACTAGCATTAACTTCAGTGATGCTCAGCAGGAGGTTTCCCTTCTCTGTTCAACAACGGCAAAATCCCCCAACAGTATTAGAGCTTACACATTGTGTTTCTTAGAGTTCAAACTGAATGCTGCTATGATTTTCCAGATTTATTTGTAATATTAACCTGTTCCACTCTGAGCCTGTTTTTCAGGTCTCAGGCTCGAAAATGACATTCCCAGAACAAATGACCATATCTTCCCTTCTAAAAGGGTTAAATTAATAATCTTTTCTCAAAGTAATGATAAACCTGTGAGTTGGATGTAGAAGTGTCAGAATCAATATAAATGTTTTTTATTTTAAAGAAAATTCAGATTTTACATAGTAAAAAACTGTAAATTATAGTGTCTGTCCAAAAATTATTTTTTACAGATAGTGAAAACTACCCTTGGATGATGGGTTAGTAGACTAAAAGCTTTAGGAATCCAAAGTACAACATATAATAAGTACCCTGTATCAAGATTGATGCAAAACAAGTGAAATTTGACCTTTTTAGAGAGATTTAGCCAAAAACTGGGCCATCTGGGGTCATTTGGGTGGATTTGACCTATCTCTGGCCCCCCTTGCTCGATCTGGTTGGTTGACATACCCTTGTGACCGTTAGAGCCAATAGAATCGAAGGAGGAGACTCACATAGACACACATTGTAAAGAAAAAATGTTGCCGCTTCGCGTGTGGAAAGCGAAACTAAACTGGAGGAATGTCTCCTTCTGGAGTTTGGAAACTAAAACGCAGTTGTATTGCTTATGGATTATCAGAAATAATTTCAAAGAAGGCACAGACACATAGGATGAACCTATGGATTAACTGCAGCATCGTTTTTTTATCGTTTTAATGCCATTGAAGACCACTTTTGACCAAGGTAAGCCATATTTACATGTTTAGCTTCTTGGCTCCACATGTGATGATGTACGCTTTCGTTGATAGCGTCGCGAATGTTTATCACTGAGTGTTGAGGTGGGCACCGTTAGATTCAGTGTCTCCAGGACACCAAAAAATAGTGTTTGGTTGTGCATCTAGGATAAGTAATAAGGGAGTTCTGAGTGAGTTTATGTGCCTTTGTCGGTCCCGTTTTTTCGATCGAGGCTAATTCAGAGGCTGAGTGCTAGCATTGTGGGTTTTTTTTGAAAAAAAAAATTAAAAAGATCAGTTAGCTGAGTTTCTTCCCGTTACATGGATATAACACATTCATAGTTTTATTCAATATTAAGATTCCTTAGACGTTGTTTCCTGCAAATGACGCGTTTATCCGCCCGGTACCGGGGGGAAGGCGTGAAACAGGTTAACAAACAGAGATCATCTATTTGACTTATAGCAAACAGGTACAAGAGATTAAATCATATATACATTACAGTTTTTGTTTTTTTCACACATTTTGTCCCCAGAGAGACATGTCTGCTGCCAGCTGTCTGCTGACTGAAGATCAGTTTCTGTGCTCCATCTGTCTGGATGTGTTCACTGATCCAGTCGCCATACCATGTGGACACAACTTCTGTAAAGCCTGCATCTCTGAACACTGGGATACTAAAGTCCCCTATCAGTGTCCCAACTGTAAAAAGGTTTTCAACATAAAGCCTGAGCTGCTGGTCAACACTTTCATCTCTGAGATGGCTGCTCAGTTCAGACAGTCAGCTCAACAGAAAGCCAGCAGCAGCAGCTCAGAGCAACAAGTTGTCAAACCAGGAGAAGTTCCCTGTGACGTCTGCACTGGAACCAGACTGAAGGCCCTGAAGTCCTGCCTGGTGTGTCTGGCCTCCTACTGTGAGACTCACCTGGAGCCTCACCTGAAAATGTCAGGTCTGAAAAGACATCAGCTGATCGACCCTGTGGAGAACCTGGAAAGCAGGATGTGTGTGAAGCACGATAAACTGCTGGAGCTGTTCTGTAAGACCGACCAGGTGTGTGTCTGCATGCTCTGCACTGTTTTAGACCACAAGACACATGATGTTGTTCCTCTGAAAGAAGGATATGAAGGAAAGAAGGCAGAGCTGGGGAAGACAGAGGCTGAAATTCAGCAGATGATCAAGAAGAGACGACTGAAGATTCAGGAGATGAATCGCTCGGTGGAGCTCAGTAAGGAAGGAGCAGACAGAGAGATAGCAGATGGTGTTCAGGTCTTCACCGCTCTGAAGGAGTCTGTTGAGAGAAGCCAGGCCGAGCTCATCGACACGATCACAGAGAAGCAGAGAGAGACAGAGGAACAGGCTGAAGGCTTCATCAAAGAGCTGGAACAGGAAATCTCTGAGCTGAAGAAGAGAAGCTCTGAGGTGGAGCAGCTCTCACGCTCTGAAGACCAGCTCCACCTCCTCCAAAGCTTCACGTCCCTGAACGCTGCTCCACCCACCAAGAACTGGACAGAAGTCAGGGTCCGTCCACCTTCATATGAGGGGACTGTGAGGAGAGCTGTGACTCAGCTGGAGGAGACGCTCAGTAAACAGATGAAGAAGCTGCTTGAGGTCGAGCTGAAGAGGGTCCAGCAGTATGAGGTGGAGGTGAATCTTGATCCTAATACAGCACATCCTGAACTCATCCTGTCTGATGATGGAAAACAAGTTAAACATGTTGATGTGAAGAAGAATCTCCCAAACAATCCAAAGAGATTTGACAAGTGTCCTTGTGTCTTAGCAAAGCAGAGTTTCTCTTCAGGAAGATTTTATTACGATGTTCAGGTTAAAGGGAAGACTGAGTGGGATTTAGGAGTGGCCAGAGAGTCGATCAACAGGAAGGGAGACATCACACTGTCTCCTCAGAAAGGTTACTGGACGATAGTGTTGAGGAATGAAAATGAGTACAAAGCTCTTGCTGGTCCTTCAGTCAGTCTCTCTCTGAAGTCTCAGCCTCAGAAGGTGGGGGTGTTTGTGGATTATGAGGAGGGTGTGGTCTCCTTTTATGATGTTGATGCTGCAGCTCTGATCTACTCCTTCACTGGCTGCTGCTTCAAAGAGAAACTTTACCCATACTTTTGTCCCGGTGTTAATCATGGTGGAAAAAACTCTGCCCCTCTGATCATCTCTCCTGTCAATCACACCGAGTAAAACAAACATTTGATTTTCTACAGAAAGATTCACTCTCACTAAATGTAATACATGTATTCAACTGGGGAAGTACATTGTGCACATTGTTAATTTTTCAGAATCTGATCACATATGGTTCACCTTGATGAGACGCATAAAAACACATAAAATACTGATGAGTATGTTCTAATGTACTCTAGTTTATTCTACGGATTGCACTACCTGCCGTCATGACTTGAAGTGATCAGAAAACTATTTACTCAGAAATAAACTTTTGCCACTTCTTTATATGTCAGGGGGACAAGAAAATAATTTATTGTCTCAGAATTGTGTGTTCAAAAAGTGGTTCATACTTGCAGACATTACTAGTGGAAGTAATGCACTCCTTTTTCATTAGTAAAATACTGTATATATATATTTTTTATAATTTTCAATTGAGGGGAAAATGATGGGTCTCTCTGGTGTGTTTTAAAGGGGAAGTTCAGGATTGATTATTGAATTATAGTATATTGGTACAAAATGTATTGACAGTTACTTGGAGAATACAATATCTGATCATTAAACATTAGGCTGCAGTGGTTTAACAAACCAGGGAAATTAAAATGTTACATCTCAGCTGTCTGTTGTGTTATGTTAATTGTATTTCGTCCACCTCTCTGCACACTGCTTGTAAAGTTTGAACAAAGCCTCAATGGATTAAAAAAAAAGGAACAAAGAATGTTATTTTTTGTGTTTTTTTAAATGTACTTACTGAAGTTAATTTTCACTAGTTCTCAACTTAGGGAAAGTATCTTTAAAAAAATGTTCTTAACTATTTCCATTTCTACTTAACTACTTTTGTCTGATAGATTTGGTTCTTCTGAAGCTTTATAAACTATTTAAAACCCTCTTGGATCAGCTGATCATAGATATTAAGATTGCTGTATGTTTGTTAGAAATAAGGCCATCAACTGGTTAGCTTAGCTTAGCATAAAGACTGGAAACAGGGGAAGACAAAGCCAGCCTGTCCAAAGGTAACAAAATCCACCTATCAGCAGCTCTGAATCCAGTTTGTTTAATCCATACCAAATCAGAGGAGTAAAAACATCAATAAGACGTTTAACAGGGGATTATGGGTCGGGCTATTTCTTGGCTGGGACCAAAACAAGTTGCCAAATTGTTTTTACATTTCAGTTTTCGTACAGAGATATATTAAGTACACTTAAATGTGTATTTTGTCACTCACTATTTCCCCCCTTCTCCTAGTATATATGCTAAACTAAGCTAATCTAAGTGTCTGATGGCTGCAGCCTGTGTCAGTGAGAGCGGTCTGACTGGTTGGACTGCTTCTAATGATTATGATCTCATTCTTCACCTTGAACACACTCCAGCACTGCCTGTACAGGTGAGACTAACTCACTGCAAACGTCCCGTCTGACTGGGAGATAAATAAAGGTTTTTTTAAATATCAAAATTGCATTAAATTACTTGTAAAGTCTATTTTATTAATGCCCTGTTTAGAAGATGGAGCTTATCATTTGAAATGTCATTATTTTTAAAGAGGTGGATGGTGAATAATATTACAATTAAAAATGTTTCACTCACATCATGACTTTGTTTTTATTACAGTACACGTTTTCTGAAATGTTATCTTTAAATATACAAACGCATACAGAAACAGCATAGAAATGTGTACACTGGTTAAAACCAGGATCAAATTCTTGTTTTATTGTCGACTTATATGAGTCAAAGGTTTTTACAGAGGGGAGTTTTGATATGGGTTTGTACCACTACATAAATCCAGAAAAACTGTCAGCAGCCTTTAAGAAAAATCTATTCTCCACATGTTTTTTAGGGAAACAGATGTTATAATCCTTAACGCAATCATCAATAATCAGTCTATACATCTGGCTATTGATGATATATGAACAAACCACTCAGAGTACAGATGGGAGTGAAACTCATTTTGATAACAGTTTTTAAAAAGGCCTTGTAAATTGTGAATTTACATTTTGCAGTACACAGGTAATTAAGTTAAACAAAATAGTAACTAATTCATATGACCACTTTTTGTATAAACCAAAACTGACATGGATAAGTATGGAGGCCGACAGGGGCCAACACACTTATTATTAACACGCTGCAGTTTCAAAAACGATGCAAATATAAAAACACAAATCTGCCAAAACACATGCAAAGAAGAATCATCTTTACCATCTTGACAACACATGCAACGTTTACTAAAAGTGCTGCATTAATGAAACGCTGCACAAAGCTCAACGAAGACCAGGGGACAATAAGAGTTAGTCTGTCTCAGAACTGCATCTTTCTGCCGCTGCTTTTAATTGATATATTCAGATCTTAAACTGCACTGAAACTTTTATTCATGTATTTTTTCTTTTAATATTTATTTTATTATCTTTGCTTTTTAATGACTGTTTTTAAATGCCATTTTCTTAATGTTTTTCATTTTTGTAAAGCACTTTGAATTGCCTTGTGTTGAAAGCTGCTATATAAATAAACTTGCATTGCCTTGCCTTGCCTTGCCTTGCCTTGCCTTGCCTTGCCTTGCCTTGCCTTGCCTTGCCTTGCCTTGCCTTGCCTTGCCTTCATGATATCCTCCACAACAGCTATATAAACACTACAAAACTGATTTTGACAATTTTTGCTAAGTCTGAAGGTCTTAAAGGCGACAAACACACTTTCCTTTGCCCTGAAAACAGATGAATTAAGGGAACCCAGCGTGTGTTTTCTTACCTTTCAACATTTGTACAGCGTGTTCAGTCTGCTGATGTTGTTCCTGCTCATCTGATTGTCCGTGCCGAACTCTACGTTGGCGTTGGGGATCGGCACCATGGTGGGCATATTGTTCCCACTGAAGGCATACCTGGTAACATTAAGAGCACAGAGGCTTCATTATTATTAGCTTGTATATATATTAAACATTTAGAAACCATTGAGACTCAAATGCTCCTTAAAGAGTCGGTTCTGTCACCAAAACAAATCAGATCTATCTCAATATTATGAAGACATATTTTATTGTGCAAATTAGAAAAAAACGCAGATAAGGCAGTGTAGGTAATTGTATATTTTGAAAGCTTGGAACCTATTTTAATCCTGGTATCACTCTTATGAATGTTATGCATTTAAATATTATCTATCATTATTATTTGCCAAATGTTTATTCATTCTGTTGCTGTAATAACTTAAAGGGGACCTATCATGCAAAATGCACTTTTGTACGTCTTTTATACATGAATATGTGTCCCCGGTGTGTCAGGGAACTCACCAAGTGTCAGAAAACACAACCCTCTCTCTTTTCCTCCATACCCAAATCTCTAAAACGGATCTGATACAGACTGATACAGATTTGAAATTGCTCTGAAGTCAGAAACGGGGTCCTCCGCCTATATGGGCAACTCTCACTTATCAGGGGAATGAGAGGTTGCGTGGCATGGTAACAGCATGGTAACAGCATGGTAACAGCATGGTAACAGCATGGTAACAGCATGGTAACATGACGCTCGTGCCTCGCCCCCCTCCTTTGCAGGGGGGCCTGGTCAGCTGCAGCTCATTTGCCACAGAATCAGCCCTTGTGAAGACAGGGCTGGAATAGAGCAAATAGAGCAAAATGAGGCATGGCTAAAATGCATGATCTGTTTGGTATTTTGAAAAAAAAACTTCACTGACATGTTTTATATAGGTATGGCCCTACAATATATTATTCAAATATAGCATGATAGGTCCACTTTAATTTAGCTGCTTTATTAAGAAAAATAATACGAGAAGAGATGGGCTGGACTATTCAAAATGTGTTCAGCTTGTTTTTCAGAAATATATTTTTTCTCAGAATTACAACAATTTCAAATTTTTCTCAGAATTCTAACTTTTTCACAGAATTTGACTTTTTTTTCATAATACAGGTTACGCTAACGTCAGCTGTCAAAAGCTAGGTAACGCCAGAGCCCTATAGTAGAACTACTATTATACTACTACTACTACTACTATAGTAGACTACTATAGGGCTCTGGGTAACGCTATGTACTGTTTCTGGTGTTAATTCTTTAAAACATTAGCCATTTTACTCAAAAATACTATCGTTTAATAGCCTTATAGCCTAGCCAACTAAAGGTTGTCTTGTTGTTAGCCACACTGCATAATCGTATCAGCTTTTGTAAAGCAATGTTGCCATAGATGTTTTAACGTGAGTATAGATCTAACGCTGTTGCTCTGTTTTTCTTCATTCAGTGTCCAATAAAGACAGGCTGACAGGGCAGGTCAGCGTGAGAGCCTTGTGCTACAGGTCAATGAGGAAGAGCGAGACAGCACACAGTTTGAGTGTAGGCAGGCAGCATTGACACTGTGTTCCCCCCTGTTTATTGAGTTTCAGTTCAGTTAAGCATTAGTTTACCTTAAGGGAATCTCAACAGTGTCCTACTTCTCCCTGCTTTATCACAGCTGATTGGTCAGATATTATTACATTGATTATGGATGTGTAAGTTTGGGGGTTCAAATATATAGTCAAAACTGCTTTAATACAATTTTCAAGGCATCTTAGTTTCCAAAGAAGGTTCATTGTGGTATTGTACACTGTAAAAAAAGATCGTAATTTTACAGGAAATAACTGTACATTTTTATAGTTATTATCATGTTTTTTTAAATAACTTGCAAAATCCTGTAAAATGACAGATATTAACTATAAATTAACAACCCAAAACATTATTTTAAGTATTTTGACAATAACAACAAATAACGATTATTTCATTTTTTTTTACAGTAAATTTACTATATAATATTTACAGTATTTTTGCACTTTCAGAAAATACATGCAGATGTACGTAAAATAAAAAGTATTATCTGTAATTAAATATGTAACTCGTAATATAAAAGTGTATTACTATTATAAGACTTTAAGATATTTCTTTGTTATTTTAAGGTAAACATAAAACTGTAAAAAAAAAGCGTCAAACAAAAAAAATGTAAAGTAAAACATTTTTACATAAATTATTTTCTCAATATTCGATTGAATCCACCACAAACACAAAATATCCAATGTTGAAACAAAAGTAAATAAATATGTTTTCATTAAATTCCTAACTTACTATATTGTAAACATCTACAGTTGACAATATCATTAAAAAAAATAAAAATCTTAGAAAGTGGAGAAATCTCTGCAGGGAGGACCCAGGTTTAAAACACACACTGTTATTTACTCAACAATAAGTCACAGTTATCCTTGTTTTATTTATGTGTTCTGTTGCTGTGTTTTTTTTCCCATTGGTCAATATACAGTAATAAGCCTTAGTCTTACATGCAGTATAATGTGCATGGTTTTCGGATTCTGGCCGACAGCCAGAGCTACGGCACTTGAATTGGAATTCAGCCATAACACGGCAGACAAGTCAGGCATGTTTGGAATGAGTCCACAACACTCCTGATTGGTTAATATAAACGTCATCGAAGAAACCTGCCAATGAGAACTGCCCGCGCCTGTTGTTCACATTTGAAACATTCACGTCAGTTAGAGCGGGTCTCCTCCTGCGGACGGAGCTACAGCTGTCTGCCCCTTTCACACCGGTGTTCCGGATTAACTGGTTCCCCGATCAACTGGGGCACAGATGTGAGGGGCGTGGCCTTCGACTGAAATACACATTTCGATCGCTTCTTCTGTCGTTTACATAAATGTTTTGGTATATTTGGCTCGGTAGGAAGACTTTGATGCACATTCAGTACCAGTGTGTGAGGTTGTGGTTACGATGGCGATATCCGGACGCGAACAGCGAGGACTACAAAAAAAGAAACGAGTTGACTGGGGATGTCTGTTCAAAACATTGCGAGCTCCAATAAATCATTTAAACCAGCTATTGTTGCCAGAGTTATTACTGATTATCGTTCTTAATGTGATACCAAGTCCATCTGAGACCTGTGTACACCTTCAGATAGCCTCCAAGTGAAGCGTAGGTTGTTTACTCACAGTTTGAAAGCAGCGTGCTGGAGAACACTTCATCTGTGTTAAACTGTGACCCGCTCAGGTAAACGGCGATCCGCCCAGGGAACTGGGACCCGCCCATGTTAAACTGTTATCCGTGTGTTAAGACTTCTGTGGCTATCTACCAGCGATCATGTTTAATATGAAAGACTACACACACATTTATCCCTTATAAAAACAGTATTCTGCAGCCCCCATCCAGATAAGATGTGACTGTTAACTCGTTTTACAAAGATAGCAGCAGAAATGTCATTGCTGCATGTGCAGGGATACTTAGACTTTAAAATGCTGATGGGTCATTAATGTTGGTCTCGGCAAACAATAGTAGGAGTCCTCTATTCAAACGTAATATTCAGTGTGTAGCGACATGAAAATAACTAAAAAGTTCATGCTGGACTCAAACCCGAATCCCAATAGCAAAAATCACTCCGGCCCTACGCTTTACTAGTGCGCCACAGATCTACTCAAAGTGTTACACCACTAGACTTTAATATATTGCATTATAACCTTGTTAAAAAGTTCCAGAAAGATGCAACCCGACCATCATTTATTATGTGAGCGAATGTATCTACACTTATAATATACATATTATAGTAGGCATTTGCTTAGAAATAGTATAGGCTACTGACTGAGGTCTGTATCAAGCCTCATTAAGACCCACCGAGATCAGATATCCTAGTTTATCAGCCTGCGAGCCCACATTATGTTGTGATAACTTTTAATTGTACATATAAATGTGTTCTAGTGCACACATAAAGTTCCAATATGCAAATCAGGCCATGTGTGTTGTTACATTTGCCATGCAACATTATGCTATAATATAATATTTAGCCTCACAATATACAGTAGACATTTTTAAACACAAACTTTTTAAATAGGCCTCCCATTTCCTGTTGCTATGTCTGCTAATGCAGAAGCTGATAGGATGTAAACCTGGATCAAAGCTGTTGCGCGAGAAACACTTTGGATAAAAGCGTCTGGTAAATGCAATGTCATGTAATGTAATTGACGTCAGTGTTTTCAACACAATGATTTAGTTTATGATTCTCCAGAAGGTATCGTGTTGGGTCCGTGGCTCACTCATAACGCGTAGGGATGGAGTGATTTTTGCTATTGGAATTCGGGTTTGAGTCCAGCATGAACATTTTTGTTATTTTCATGTCGCTACACAGTACACACTGAATATTACGTTTGAATAGAGGACTCCTACTATTGTTTGCCGAGACCAACATTAATGACCCATCAGCATTTTAAAGTCTTAAGTATCCCTGCACATGCAGCAATGACATTTCTGCTGCTATCTTTGTAAAACGAGTTAACAGTCACATCTTATCTGGATGAGTGCTGCAGAATACTGTTTTTATAAGGGATAAATGTGTGTGTAGTCTTTCATATTAAACATGATCGCTGGTAGATAGCCACAGAAGTCTTAACACACGGATAACAGTTTAACATGGGCGGGTCCCAGTTCCCTGGGCGGATCGCCGTTTACCTGAGCGGGTCACAGTTTAACACAGATGAAGTGTTCTCCAGCACGCTGCTTTCAAACTGTGAGTAAACACTGTGTGCTTCACTTGGAGGCTGTCTGAAGGTGTACACAGGTCTCAGATGGACTTAGTATCACATTAGGAACGATATTCAGTGATAAATCGGGCAACAATAGCTGGTTTTAATGATTTATTGGAGCGGATCACAGCTTAGCACAGCTGAGGAGTTCTCCACGCTGCTTTCAAACTGTGAGTAAACAACGTACGCTTCACTTGGAGGCTATCTGAAGGTGTACACAGGTCTCAGATGGACTTGGTATCACATTAAGAACGATAATCAGTAATAACTCTGGCAACAATAGCTGGTTTAAATGATTTATTGGAGCTCGCAATGTTTTGAACAGACATCCCCAGTCAACTCGTTTCTTTTCGTGTAGTCCTCGCTGTTCGCGTCCGGATATCGCCATCGTAACCACAACCTCACACACGGGTACTGAATGTGCATCAAAGTCTTCCTACCGAGCCAAATATACCAAAACATTTATGTAAACGACAGAAGAAGCGATCAAAATGTGTATTTCAGTCGAAGGCCACGCCCCTCACATCTGTGCCCCAGTTGATCGGGGAACCAGTTAATCCGGAACACCGGCGCTTTTCCAGCTCCGGCTCGGAGCTGCAGGAGTTTATGGATTAATGGATTAATATCGGGATCGTTTTACATCTACACGTTAAATATGAGCATCGGGACGTCAACAAAGAACAGAAGACTTGAGATCTGGTGAGTCCTGCAACTGTAATGGAGTTAAACATGTATTTAGATAATCCTTAGTTTGTGAATGTTTTATTTTTTATTTAAGGTTACGTTTCTTCTTCTAGTTAGCTGAGTTTGCATCATTAATAGGTTGTTAAATGTTAAGAAGCCCTGAGATGCTGTGTCTTGCAAGATGTTGCGCCCAAACCTGGTTTAACAAGGTGGCTGCTAACGTTAGTTTACAGCTTATTGCAGTGCTGCCGCTCCACCTCTCGTCTCCAACACGGGAGAATTACACATAAACATGCAGCGGGGTGTCACAGTGTTGTCGCCAAGTTTAATGTAAAGTTTCACAGCTTTCTTACAGCGGAATCCAGTTTGTTAATGTTCAGTAGCCAACAGCTAGCATAGCATAAACAGCTAACCGCTAACGTTCGGCTAACTTGCTAGTTAGCTCTGCTCTATATATTACAAGCTAACATGACTAGCTAATGTCACACTGTGTGAACTAAAATACTTGTTGTATTACTACATCATACATGCTTGGTCCAAATCACTGCTAAAATGAATTATTTTTGAAAATGTATAGTAAATAAACACTCAGCCATGCATGAAATAACATAGCAAAAGAATACGGGCAATGTTTGACCCATGTTGTCCCTTAGAAGTGTAGTGATACAAACATGATTTTTATTCAAAAAGTAAGAAAGTAAAAATTAGAATCAACCAAGCATATCTTCCCCCTCGAAATCCCAGTTGTACTTCGCTAACATGGACTAGGTCATGTTAGACAAGCAATCCAGTGGTTAGTTTTAGGGTAAGCTCCATTGTTTTTTTTGTTTTTTATTCACTTTAAGAGAAAGGGATTTCAGAAACAAGTATCACAAGTTTGGCTCGAGGTAAAATTAACAAAAGCTAACTGTTGTTAGACTATGTTCCCCCCTTCTAAACTTATGAAATAATCAATGCCCTTGGGATGCTCTCAATTGTGTGTGTGTGTGTGTGTGTGTGTGTGTGTGTGTGTGTGTGTGTGTGTGTGTGTGTGTGTGTGTGTGTGTGTGTGTGTGTGTGGTCCATCATACAAGATTTAGGGGATCTATTGGCAGCTGCTGATAATAACATCCATCATTATGGTTTACTAATAGTTATCACTTCACTTCCTCCTCCAGCACCTGGACACAGCAGGAACCTACGCCAGGATCCTGTTTGTGGACTTCAGCTCTGCCTTCAACACCATCATCCCAGCTCTGCTGCAGGACAAGCTCTCCCAGCTGCAGGTGGATCACAGACTTCCTGTCTGACAGGAAGCAGCACGTGAGGCTGGGGAAACACGTCTCTGACCATCAGCACCGGTACCCCTCAAGGCTGCGTTCTTTCCCCTCTGCTCTTCTCCCTGTACACCAACAGCTGCACCTCCAGTCATCAGTCTGTCAAGCTCCTGAAGTTCAGACGACACCACGCTCATCGGACTCATCTCTGGTGGGGACGAGTCTGCCTACAGGTGGGAGATGGACCATCTGGTGACCTGGTGTGGGGAAAACCACCTGGAGCTCAACGCTCTCAAGACAGTGGAGATGGTTGTGGACTTTAGGAAGAACGCAGCCCCGCCCGCCCCCATCACTCTGTGTGGCTCACCATCACTCTGTGTGACTCCCCATCACTCTGTATGACTCCCCATCACTCTGTGTGACTCCCCAGTCACTGCTGTGGAGTCTTTCCGCTTCCTGGGCACCATCATCGCCCAGGACCTCAAATGGGAGCAGAACAGCAGCTCCCTCATCAAAAAAGCCCAGCAGAGGATGTTCTTCCTGAGGCAGCTGAAGAAATTCAACCTGCCAAAGACGATGATGGTGAACTTCTACACCTCCATCATGGAGTCCATCCTCACCTCCTCCATCAGCATCTGGTACGCTGCAGCCACAGCCAAGGATAAGGGCAGGCTGCAGCGTGTCATCTGCTCTGCAGAGAAGGTGATAGGCTGCAATCTGCCATCCCTCCACGACCTGCATGCCTCCAGGACCCTGAGGCGGGCAGGAAAGATAGTGGCCGATCCCTCCCACCCTGGACACAAACTGTTCACCCCCCTCCCCTCTGGCAGGAGGCTGCGCTCCATCAGGACCAAAACCTCTCTCCATCAGGACCAAAACCTCTCTCCATCAGGACCAGAACCTCTCTCCATCAGGACCAGAACCTCTCTCCATCAGGACCAGAACCTCTCCATCAGGACCAAAACCTCTCTCCATCAGGACCAGAACCTCTCTCCATCAGGACCAAAACCTCTCTCCATCAGGACCAAAACCTCTCTCCATCAGGACCAGAACCTCTCTCCATCAGGATCAAAACCTCTCTCCATCAGGACCAAAACCTCTCTCCATCAGGATCAGAACCTCTCTCCATCAGGACCAGAACCTCTCTCCATCAGGACCAGAACCTCTCTCCATCAGGACCAAAACCTCTCTCCATCAGGACCAGAACCTCTCTCCATCAGGACCAAAACCTCTCTCCACCAGGACCAGAACCTCTCCCCATCAGGACCAAAACCTCTCTCCATCAGGACCAGAACCTCTCTCCATCAGGACCAGAACCTCTCTCCATCAGGACCTCAACAAGGCCCCCCCACTGACACTTAACCTCATCCACAACGCAGACTCTATGCATTACATAATGGAGATCACAGGATGGTAAATAATGCAATGTTTAAATATTGCTTACTGCACATATTTTATATTCTATAATTTATTGCATTCTATTTCGATGTATATTACTGCTTTATTTTATTGATATCTTACTATATTTTTATTACAGTGTTCTTAATATAGTTCGCTATCTGTGTACTTTTTTTTATTCAATTTTTTTTATTTATATGTGTATGTACGACACCTAGTCAAATTCCTCATACGTGTGAAAAACCTGTTTCTGATTCTGATCTTTTTGTCCTCTAGGTTGCACTGCCACGTCTACAGTAGCGCAGAATGGACAGAGGAAACATGATTGGGCCTCAAGGTTTTTGCAGCCAATATACATTCTACAAACTTGGGATAGGAGGGTGAGTGAACAAGTTATCCATTGGTTGGAACCTACATCCCCATTGTTAGACGTACTAAATCCTGCACACTGCTCCTTCAAATTGACAATGTGAACATATGTTGCCATTTTGTAATTTCTGTTATTTTCAGTTGAGAATGTTTCAAAGTACTCTTAAAAAAATTCAACTTACTTTTTGTTTCTACTGTTTATAAGTATGATGTTTAAATATGAAATGCTGTATTCATTAGTTGTACTATAATTCTACAAATATTTTTATATTTTAAGTTTTCAGAGTAATTGTTTCCTACAGAACATTTTGTGATTTTATTGAACCTGTTTGATTGGAAAATGTTAGAAAAAAGCTGTAAAATAACAGTATTCTACCTGTAGAACTTTAGGTTCTGTATTTATTTTAGTGTTTGATCATACAAATCTAATAAAAAAAAAATGTAAAAAAATGTTTTTCTCATCAGAACTTTATTTAAGGTATTTGAATGTAACATTTTAAGACAATGGATTTTGAAAAGAGAGGAAAGTTTCCTGTAAAATCGTTAAGGACAATTTCTGTATATTAATTGCTTTTGCACTTTATTTGAGTTAAAGTATTTTTACTTTGATTTTATGGTTTTTGTTTGGCAGCCGCTGCTGCCAGTCATTTGACCGTTTTTTTACGGGTTTTTTGCCCGTAGAAGTTTTAGTGCTGTACTTTTATTAAAGGTTATTGACTGTAAAAAGAGAGGATAAATCTGTAAAATTAGAGTATTTGTACGTTAAAGTATTAGTAATGTACTTTTATTAAAGGTTATTGACTGTAAAAAGAGAGGATAAATCTGTAAAATTAGAGTATTTGTACGTTAAAGTATTAGTAATGTACTTTTATTAAAGGTTATTGACTGTAAAAAGAGAGGATAAATCTGTAAAATTAAGAGTATTTGCACGTTAAAGTATTAGTAATGTACTTTTATTAAAGGTTATTGACTGTAAAAAGAGGATAAATCTGTAAAATTAGAGTATTTTCCTGTAAAATCTTTAAGGACAATTCCCGTAAATTAATGGCTTATTCACTTTATTTCAGTTAAAGTATTTTACTTTAATTTAAGGGTTTTTGTTTGGCAGCCGCTGCTGCCAGTACTTTGACCGTTTTTTTACGAGTTTTTTTTTTACAGTGTAGGGTTAGAGGATAACACTAAGCATTCAGGAATACATGCTTCTTCTAGGATAATGGGTCAGTAAAAATAACCAATAATTCTACTCATAACCTCCTGCCTCATTTACCACAAGTGAGGTTACTAATCACTAGTATTTCTTCTCTCTTTTTTAGATAACGCTTCGTGATTCATCACCAGCACAACCAGTGCTCCTGTGTTGCAGGAACTGTTTTGTGCAATCACACAGTAGCATTGCTGTTCCAAACGGCACACTACACTGAACTGAACATGCCAGTTGTGCCGCCTGTGCATAGCTGTACTGAATCGGAACAGCAATGGCACAAGCCGCGAACAATGGTAATTTCAATAAGGTTCAAATACTTCTTTCACAGAGTTTTTGTTTTAAAGTGACTCAACTAACAGTAATTGTCTTTTCCTTAAGGGTGTGAAGCCAGGGCCCATCAACTCCATGGTCTTCAACAAGCCTCTACCAAATAGGATGGTGCAGACTGGAGTAAGGTAATTTTAGCTGAAAAATTGTGTTTCCTGTGTTTTTTAAAATTCATAATGCTATTCTGGTGCTGTATTCCTTACCTTTATTGTCACATTAATGTGCTATATTGTCTTTGCCATTCTTTGTAGGAGTGGATTCTACAGAGGCATGGTGGGGCCATTACCAGATCCCTGCCTGTTCAGAGTTACGGAGGCATACTCAGCATTCAGCATTGAAGACAGACTGCTTGTGACCACAATGAACATGAGACCCTTGTGGAAAGTGCCTTCGGGATGGTGCAGGAGGGCAGTGTTCTGTCCTATCAGATGCCTGCTTTGACGTCTCGGTACACCACACTTCACACTGACACACCACCAACACCCCACTTGCCCACATGTTTTTGATATATATTGTTTGTCACATTTCATATATGTAAATAAATATACAATTGTATTTAAAAAGACAATAAAGTGAAGTGATTTTTTGTAATTAATAGTAAATCATTGCATTTGTAAGAAATCATCAACACATTGTAATTTGCAATTTACCATTTATTCAAACAAAACACTAGCGTGTGTTAGGCAACACGGGATTACGGTGTGCTCACCCAGCTTAATCACAGCTACCTGCACAGGTGTCATCATCTTGTCTTATTTCACCCATTTCTTGACCAGTGCTTTGTTCTGATAGTTTGACAGCATACATGCTACTGCAAACAGTTGGTTGATGTTGTAGGCATGGGACAGGAGGATGACACCATCAAAAAGCTTGTTCTCTTTTATCCTCCTAATGACACGCTCCACATGAACCCTCAGTCTGGCAATGGCCTGTGTCTCCCTCACCTGATAGGCTGGCATTTGCTTCTGCTGGTGGGCAGTACACCTTGCATTTGCAGCAATCGCTGATCAGGAAGCCCTTATCTACCATCACTGCCATGTTTTCAGTCAACAACGCAGCTATTCCAGATTGTTTGAAAATCTCCTTGTCGCTGACAGAACCACCATACAGACTGGAAACAAATGTCACTGCGCCATGTGGGGCTATGCCAACCAGGGCTTTCATGGTGCAGTGAGATTTGTATGTAGAATACATTTCACTTTGGAGGAGGAGTGAGGATGGTGTTTGACACCTCAGCTCTGTGCAATCCAGGATCACCTGTGTGTCTGGGAAATCTTTGAATGCCTCTGGGAGGTGGGCTTGAACTTCTGCAGGTGTAAGCCAGATGCACTGTGACCCCAATAAAGTTGTAAGAAAACTTGTCCATGTTGCAATGATGCGGCTCACAGTGGACTGGTGTACGTTGAAGCGGTTTGCAAGGTCCCTCTCTTTCAAACCCACCGACAGGAAGCATAGAAAAAGAAAGAACTCGTCAATTGGCTGAAGCAGCTGTCTCTGGAAGATAAAAACTAAAAAAGGTTACTATATTAATGTGAGTGTAGCACACTGGGAAAACATGAAGTTGTTTTAGTTCTCTGATGTATTAAAAAAGGATTGAGTACTTTAGCCTTTTAGCCTACACAAAAGCAATGAAATGTCGGAGAAACATTTTCCCTTCAGTTTGTGTTTAGATTGTGTGTTAAAAGAAACGTAGCCTACCGTTGATGGACGTGCGTGTGTAACCACTTCTTCATTCCTCTTGGCAGCTGATATCGCTCTTGTAACACGAACCATTTTATGAATTGAAGGCTCAATCAAAGACCAGAAGGCCATCAGGTGGTTATAGCTCGGGAATCTGTTCACAAAAGACACATGTCAGTCATTAATTAACAGTAAATACAATCGTGTTAACTGTAACACATGGGCTAATGTTTTCCTCTTGTTTGCTATAATACATTACAATTCAAACTGATTAAGAAGGCACTTGGTGCAGGTATAGTAATCTACAGCAGTAAAATGTAACAACTACATTAAAGCAGCAGTAATAATAATCTAAAACATACAGGGAACATTTTACACACAATGACTACTTTTATTCTTCATTCTTAAGTGTGCAACCGGGGGAAACGCAGTGGATATTGACATACTTTTACTTTGGTAAGGTTTTGAAGATTTCCACTTGTAGTAAAGTATTATCAGTATGTTGTTAGTATTAGTATGTTTTACTCCACCACATTTAGTTAACCTTCATAGTTTCTAGTTACTTTTTATATATGAAAACACATGATTTATGATTCTACATGTTCAGTTCAGGAGTATTTTAAAACCATAGTATTTGTACTTATACTTCAGTTAAGTTGACAAAAAACACACTGGATGCTGCACTAGGTCAGAAACCAGAGGAGACTGAACTCCACCACAGACGGACCACTTTTGGTCAAAATGTCCTCTCCGTTAACACAGGGGTATCTCCTCTTGCACTTTATCTAGCACTTTTATCTTTTCTTGCACTTTATATGTCGTAGCTGCTATATTGTACTGCCATGTGGTAAATACTTGTGTATGCTGCTCTTGCTCTTTTGCACTTTTTGCATATCATGTATTTTGTTTTTACCATGTTTGTAAAATGTAATTTTCTTAAATGTTTAATGTGAGGGACTGCGGATGGAAATTAGCTCAAAGCTAAATCTGGCACTGTTACGCTTGATACATTTTAATGTTGTAAGTGTTCATTACTGTGCATTGTCCCTACCAAATAAACGATTAAATAAATAAAATATCCCAACACTGCATGCATATAGTCAGCGGTCACACGGCAGGTAAACAGGATTCTTTATAAGCTAACCCATCTCAAAAACTTGGATAGAATTGAGACAAAACATTACCTGGTATAGAATCGGATGTTGTCGTCGGAGCCAGCAAACCGCTGTAAGCAAAACTCTCGCTAGACTCTTAACTCCTGCAGTTGCTTCTGCAGATCCTCCACTGTTTTGGAGTTGTCTTCTGTAGCTTGAGAGGACATGTCCAGTGAAGCTGGTTCAGGGGTTGAGCAGTAATCATGGTCACGGACATCGATGTGCTCTTCCTGCTCCTCCCGAGAGACTGGTTCAGTGGGCCGCTCCCTTCTCTCCCAAACACTAGCCCGCTGTGTTTGAGCAGTAAAGTGATTCCACTCAAACAGAGTTGGTACAGCACCTTTCACAAGCCTCCTACGGCCATCAAGGGTTTTTGGCTCTATTAGTTGATCCGTAGCGAAGTGACGACTGCAGACCTTGGAGTGAGAGGATATTGTAAAGTCATCGCGCCGTATTTTTACTAGCCACTGTCTTCGCAGCTCGAGTTCGGTCGGAAAGCCATGGAAACTTAGGACGCCGTTGAATTTAGCTGACGCCGTACAAAGTGGGACACAGCAGTGCTCGGAGTAGTTATTCACTTGTCTTTGCAAATGTTCCGTTTTGAAAATCTTCCGTCGACTCATATTTAAACCATAGATTTAAACAGTAAAACCTTTGTGGACGATCTCCCGCTCAGCTACGCAGGCCGGAAGTAAACCGGAAGCAGCCGAGCAGTATTACGGCTAAGGCGGAAGTACGTCTCAGACCCTAGTGCATGTAGCCTATTAGATTATTTTCTCAAAATTCAAACTTCTTTCTCAGAATTCAAACTTTTTAGCAGATTTGGACTTTTTTCTCAAAATTTTAACAATTTCAAATGTTTTCACAGAATTTGACTTTTTTTCATAATTTTCACTTTTCCTCCTAAATAGATAATTTTCTCATATTTTGACTTTTTTCTCAAAATATCACTTTTTCTCATAATTAGACTTTTGTTCAGAATTATATTTTTTTCTCAGAATTACAACAATTTCATATTTTCTCCGGAATTCTAACTTTTTCACAGAATTTGACTTTTTTTCATCATTTTCACTTTTCCTCCGAAATAGATAATTTTCTCATATTTTGACTTTTTTCTCAAAATATCACTTTTTCTCATAATTAGACTTTTGTTCAGAATTATATTTTTTTCTCAGAATTACAACAATTTCATATTTTTACCGGAATTCTAACTTTTTCACAGAATTTGACTTTTTTTCATAAGTTTCACTTTTCCTCCTAATTAGATTATTTTCTCAGAATTCAAACTTTTTTCTCAGAATTCTAACTTTTTTCTCAGAATTCTAACTTTTTAACAGATTTGGACTTTTTTCACAAAATGTCAACAATTTGGACTTTTTTCTCAAAATATCACTTTTTCTCATAAATTAGACTTTTTTTCAGGATTAGATTTTTTTTTCTTTTTTTTTTTTCAAGCTTTGTATATCTTTCTCAAAATTCGAATTTACCAAAAAAAAAAAAATCTTAATGTTACTCACCTGTCCAGGCTACCTGTAGTCCAAAGGTTTTTTTTTCAAATAAAAACGGACCTTTTTGAAACATATTTTGCTGTTTTTGGGTCTGTAGAAAGACATTTGCACTTTTATTTCTTGGGCTCTTCTTACTGCAATTCAAGCCTCAGTTCTGTCTACAATTCTTTGTTTTGGGTGAACTGTTCCTTTGACTTATATCCAATATATGCGTATATAAATGAAGATGAATGCTTGGTAACCTGTGGTACTGCATGATGGAGTTGTAGTCGTATGGTGTGTTCAGGTTCAGCGTGTTTATCTTGTTGAAGGCGTACGCCCAACCTGAGAGGACGAGAATCACAGCGAGGGTCAGAAAACACAGAAAATGAACTTCACCCCATTCCTCAGATCATTGTGAAGTTAGTTGTGTATTAGATGAGTGTAAAACATGAAAGGGTTGATCAATACAGGATTTAAAGTGACATTATTTGGCTGTGATTTCAATGTATTCCCATGGAGTTGCATCCATTATGAATGCAACTAACAGTAAGTCAATTTAGCATGATTTACTTTTCATCAGTGTTCAAATTAGATTGGATTTGTTCTGAGCAGAATGATATAAATGCAGAGTTTTCACTTTCTGTTTTGCTGAATGGGAAACAGAATCTCTTAGATCACCAAAAAGCTGACCTTAACACCAGTGCCTAGATCTACAAAATGTCACCCAAAGACACAAGTATAAACCAAGGAGAGACTCAAGGGGCGGACAAAAAGACAACAATCAGATGCAAAAGAGCTGCGAGAACACCAAAGAAACTACAAAGACATGAAAAACAGCTGCAAAACGACACGAAGAAACTATGAAAAGTGTGAAAATAACAACAGATACATAAAGAAACTCCAAAGAGAGTCAAAATGACTATGTGATATGTTTTCAAAGACTCAACATGACTACTAAGGCACTCAGAATGACCACAATGGTACACATAATGACCACAATAAGACAAGACATGTCCACAAAGTGGCACAAAGAGATACTTAATCACCACAAAGAGACACTATATGACTGCAGAGAGACAGTCAATTACCAAAAGAGACACTTAAGGCCTACAAAAGACTCAAAACGACTCTGAGGAGTTTAATAAGGACTTAAAAGTTACACAAAATAATCAAAACACACAAAAAGACTACAAAGAGACACAACATGACCACAGAGAGACTCAAGTGAGTAAAAAGTTACATAAAATGTCTATAAAAAGCCCAAACATGACTACAAACCCTTACGCAAAGAAAATATATTTCCCCATATATTAACTGTCAATATATTGCATTATTTTGTTTTCTGATTTACTGGTTAATTGAAAAGATTTAATAAAGGAAATCTTGCTGTTGGCTACACCAACTGATACTGATTAATAATCAACATGAAAAACATATTTATTCATATCTACAAAATATATTGAAAATATATTGAAGATATATAGAATAATATATTGTGTTAATATATTACAATATATATATATATTGAATAATATATTGTGATAATATATTGTAATATATGTGATAATACATCAGTAATTGCCGCTTTCCATATATTGAGTAATATATGTAAATATATATAATATATTGGTTGTGTATATATGTGAACATACATTTACTATATATTAACATTTATATGGGGACATGTACTATATATATTCACAAATATATGGGGACATGTATGCGCTATATATTCAGATTTATATGGGGACATGTATGTAGAATATATTCACAATTATATGGGGACATGTACTATATATATTCACAAATATATGGGGACATGTATGCGCTATATATTCAGATTTATATGGGGACATGTATGTAGAATATATTCACAATTATATGGGGACATGTACTATATATATTCACAAATATATGGGGACATGTATGCGCTATATATTCAGATTTATATGGGGACATGTATGTAGAATATATTCACAATTATATGGGGACATGTACTATATATATTCACAATTATATGGGGACATGTATGCGCTATATATTCACAATTATATGGGGACATGTATGCACTATATATATTCAGATTTATAAAAGACCATGTACGTACCATATATTCTGAACATGAGTGCAATATATGTTCACAATGAGGAGAAATGCATGTTCTGATAAAAAAAATCTTTCATTTCATTTCAAACCTTTATTTATGCAGGTGAATCCCATTGAGATCATTGATCTCTTTTTCAAGGGTGACCTGCTACAAGTAGGTTCCACATGAATACATATAAACATAACAGAAAAACAAAAAAGGACATAATACAGCATATTTACAGTGACTACAGTTTACATAGCTAGTAACATTTACAGGTTCCAACAGTTTCCGATTGGATAGCATCTATCCTTGCTTTAAAAACATTTAGTGGAACCAAATTGCTCAGCTTCCATTCCTTTTGCAGACTGTTCCAAGTTAGCGGAGCTGCGCATCTAAAAGCTATTTTCCCTAAGACAGTCCAAGCAGTTGGCACATTTAATAAAACCACAGCATTCGATCTCAGGCAGTAGCCACTTACAATTCGCCGTGAGATCAGGGAGCAGATGTAGGATGGAAGTTTCCCTAACATGGCTTTGTATATAAAAATGTACCAGTGACTGAGCTTCCGTACAGTTATTGAAGGCAAACCTGCCCTTGCATACAGGGTACAGTGATGGGTTAATGCTTTACAGTTTGACACAAATCTCAGTGCACTGTGATAGGCGGCATCTAACTTGATCAGGTAATGGGCAGGTGCATTCATATAGATCAGATCACCATAATCCAGTACAGGTAAAAAGGTCACAGTGACTAGCCTTTTTCTGGCCTCAAGTGAGAAACAGGACTTGTTCCTGGAAAAGAAACCTAGCCTAACCCTCAGTTTTTTAAGCAGGTTATTGACATGAAGTTTAAAAGTGAGACAATCCTCAAGCCAGATACCAAGGTATTTGTAACAGGTAACCACTTCAAGTTTTATCCCTTGCGTAGTTACAATATCTAAAACAGGCTCTGGTGTCTTTTTAGTTTTTGAAAAGAGCATTAACTTGGTTTTATCAACATTTAAAAGAAGCTTAAGCGCTGAGAGCTGAGTCTGAATAATGAGAAGCTTAATTTGTTTTTTTCTATCAATGTGTAACAGTTATCAAAATACTCATTAAAAGAAGGACAAGGAAAGAATAAAAGAAAAGGCCTATAAACAACACATTATGTAATGACTCAAGAACATTTTCATGTAATTATGTAATAAAACCCACATTTTGTAATAATCTGCTGCATTCTGTAACAGCCTGAACGCAATATAAAATACATTTCCCTGCATTTTGTAATAAATTATTACATTTTGCAATGGTTATTACAAAATGCGTGAGTTGCCCTTTTAAAAAACTGTAATATTCATTATGTAACCATAACCAAACTGTAAATATATCCCAAAATTGATGTTGATATACATGTTGGCTAATGAATATGGTAACACTTGATCTAGTTTTGGCCAATGAAAGATATTCTACTGAAATATTTTTAAATTATGATTAAGGACGATTCATGGTTGAATAAATAAATAAACAGTTGTAATGTTATTGTTTGCAACTCATTTTGTAATAACCACAGCAATATGTAATAATATATTTCAAAATGTGGCGACATGTATTACATATTTGCATTGAACTTGTTTACTACATAATGGGCAAATTATTACAAAAGGAGGTGTTATTACATAATGAAGGGAAAATGTATTACATTTTGTATAGGTATAGTTAATAAATGATGCATTGTTATTTCATACAGGGCCAAAAAGAGCAGTCTGTTATCCTATTTAACAATCTTGTTTTTTGTTTCACCTGGTGACAACTTTAAACATGAGCTGATCACTCATTAAAACAAGGTCCGGAACAGGGCCAAACAGTCTTGTACCCTATTTGATCGTCAATCTTGTTTTTTTCGTGCCTTTACTCACAAATTCTTGTGTTAATGGATGTTCTTATATCTGATGTCTTGGTCCCTGGATGGTGGTTTACTACAGCATCTGTGGAACAGAACAATTACAAATAATTAGAAGTTCACAAAAGACAGCAGGAATTATAACAATATCCATAATATCTATATTAAAGCATGGGCTGGCTTGGTGAATAATGTGGGAATACAAATAGTGGAAGAATAGGCTTTGTACATTTTCGTCTGAGTGTGGCGCTACTGGTTGGTATATTTTATGGAATTTGGACCAAGCATCTGCATATGTGACAGTTCTGTTTAAAACTTAAAAAAATGTAATTGCATTCATCTTTAAAGGTGGGGTAGGTAAGTTTGAGAAACCGGCTCGAGATACACTTTTTGTTATATTCCATGGAATACTCTTAACATCCCGATAGCAATGAATATCTTAAGTGCTTTGACAAAAAATCCATAAAAAAATATCATCTGTGGAAGCCGTGGTACTGTAAAAAGCACAACCAATCATTTTAGCCGGCCCGGCTGAAATGACTGGATGGCCTACCTGCCTGTCAGCCTTCCATCTGTGCACAAACTTATCTCGTGCCCTCATTGGTCATGTGCGCGTTCGTGTGTGTTGGAGGAGGGGCTCTGTAAGGAAGTGGCACATTTTTTCCGGCTGTGTATTTTCAAATTCTAGCGATCTCGAGCTGGTTTCTCTACCCCACCTTTAAAAGACTACTTTTATTGAATGAGAGTTTTACCTAGCACAATGAGCCTGGGGTGGTGGGAAGGGAGAACTGGGCCTCGGCATCGGCAGGAGTGGTAGTCGCCTATGAGTATTAGAATTTAGATTAACAAAGGCATAGAAAAACCCTGAAATATGTACTGACACAAAGCTACAACCCTCGATTTTGTAAGTAGTAGTAGTAAATACATACGTATATACAATATACTACAATACGCATAATGCAATTAGCAGTACCAGTAATAAAATAACTGAATAAATAGTAGTAGAACCTTTATTTAGCCAGGAAAATCAATTAAGAACAAATTCTTATTACAATGATGACCTGACAGGAGGCAAAAGGCGTCCTGAGGGGATGGGGTTTGGGAGGAAAAAAATAAAAAGACAGACTCCGGGCACTACAGAACCCAGGAGACAACACAATGACACAGAGCAGAGATGACAGGCATAGCAGTTAAACATATAAAATCTCTAAAACAATATTGCTGTGGTTCAATCTGTCATTAAAATAATATAGAACATTCATCCATTCAATCCTTCATGGCAAGGATAACTAAGCTGAATAGTGAATAAAGTGATATGTGAAAAGTAAAATGACAGTGAAATTAAATGACAGTGCGTTCCTTACCACTGCGATCTGGCTCCTCTGTCCTCGTATATTTTGGGTCTGATTCCTCACTACTGATGTCTGCCTCTGCATGGGCCCTCTCTCCTTATTTATTCTGTCTCAGTCACCACTGCTATCTGGCTCCTCTGTCCTCTTGACTTGTGGTTCTGCAGGCTTAGTTCGACCTATGAATTTCAACAATGCTCCTGTAAAATATATAGATATATAGTATTATGGGTCAACATTAAAATAACATACACTGGAGAGCAAAATGTGAAATGCCATTGACTGTAGGCTACATATTATCCACACAATTGTCAGCAGGGGCAATAACAACTAAAATGTGAACTAACTTGAATGCATTAGTCCACAACACATAGCCTAACGTAGAGTAGAGAATGAATGAATGGTTTCTGCAAAATACACAGAAATAGAAATAAGGTTCAAATTACAATAACTAACCAGACGATGGTTATTAATAATAAGCAACAGCAATACTAATTGTTGCTAAAACACATTAGACACGTTGCAAACACACGGCTAATAAAAGCTAAGTTAGCATCTCATCCACACACTATCATAGCTTAACTTAGCTAACTAGCTAGCATTAGCTCAATTCCTGAACAACATAGAAACTAAAAACGGGACATCAAGACTCATTAACACACTGACTCAGCAGGACACTATGCATACAATCTTATAACATTACCAACACTAAAGATCTGCATATATGCTCACATTCTTCACGAACGCATTCTCTCTGTGACGATGGTAATTATGCATGTGACGATGCGCAATAATGTCCTGAACGCACATGTGTAACCAGCTCGAAGACCCGTAGCTGAACTACTTTAGCTGTCCCTAAATGTGCCTGACTAAAACACGAACGATATAATGCAGATCAAGGAGAACAAGGGGAATTTACAAGACACAGACTAACTGTGGTTACATTACTTAACTAGCTCATCATCGTCACCAGTCAGAAAATGTCCGTTAGCCGTGGGGCTAGTTTTCGCTATGTTAAACTCCATTGACTTATGCTAAAATGTTAGCGATCTAAAGGTCCGCTATTTTTGGCTGTTTTGGGTCGACTTCAGTTGACTGTAACATCGAAAATCTTCGAAATTGAATGTTCACAAAGCTGCGGACCGGTTATACACTCATACACGAGTGAACTAACATAGCTAATTTAACTAACGTTAGCTAGTGTAGCTGGTGTAGTGCCGAGAGACGGGACATACGGATTAAGCAACTAGACTACTTATAGTACTTACATGCAGAATTATTTCAATTTAAAATAGTTTTAAATGCTCACACACATACCTGACTCTGGTGCTGTATTTTCCTCTCGTTTCTTTTTAATTTTCCGTTTCGAAGCACCTGATGAATGCTTTCTCTTTGACACTCAGCGACAGAATCAACAGACAGAGGCAGCAACGCAGATTTGAATCTGCCAATCAGATCAATCTATTGCTGGAGAGGGGGGGGGCTCCCCGAAATCAGCCGGAAGTGGCGCATTCGAATACTGTTTGGGCTGTCTGCCGTGGGTGCGTTCCACTCCAAATAGCCGGTCGGCCGTAATATATGCATAGATATATATGCGTGCATATATTCATATATATATGCGTGCATATATGCATATATATATATTTATATATATATATATATATGAATATATATGCGTGCATATATGCACGCATATATGAATATATATATGCGTGCATATATGCATGCATATATGTGTGTGTCTATATATATTTATAAACTGTATATTATTTTCCATCATTCAATGGACAATTTGTACTTTTTTTATATGTAGGCTACCATCAAACATATGTTCATATATAAAGTGGGTAACTATACAAAACGAAGTGAGATAACTGTTTATGAATATCTGTTCAATTTTATGTAAACTCATGAAAGATAAATGAGTGTTTCAATAAAACTATTACATATAAATGTATAGTGCAGTTTTTGTTTTCATTGCAATATATTTTTTTTATATGTATCAATATATAGCCATACATGGTCCATGCATATATTGCAATATATTTAAAAATATAAGGACTACTTTCCCATATATGGAAATGTATGATCCAATATATTGTATTATATTTACCAATATATTACAATATATTTTTGTTTCATAAGGGAAGAGACAGAAGGAGTCTACAAATACACTCACAATGGCCATAAAAAGACAAAACATGACTACAAAGACACTCATTATTTCATATCTGGAGTTTTTGCACTTTGTATTTTATATTTCTTAAATTGTGTTCACTGTTGCCTGTATAAGGGACTTTGCCTCTCTTCAAAAGTTGACATGTGCTCTTCCTCAGAGTGACAGAAGAGCTCAAACTGTTCTCTGCTAATGTTTGTCCTGACGTCTCACTGTTTACCTTTCACTCTACAACAAGCGTCTTTGTTCGGAGGGATTTGAAGAATGAGTGGCACGTACGCAGCACAAAGCGCAGTGTGCTGAGGAATCTGCTCTCCACTGAGGCGTGTGTTGTGTTCTCACTTAAGAAGAATGGTCTGAACGCACGCTGAGGAAACCAGTTCTCACTCACCTTGACTTTTTGTCTGCGTTCCGACTCGCATACTTTTCTCTTTTTAGTATGCTACCTGGAACTTTGAACCTCTTCCTCATACTTGTCTGCACGAAGGATTTTGGTCCAGGTTATCCAGAAAATACGGGGGTCAACCGGTGCAAACACTTCCATTCAGACATTTAAAGGGGTCCTTTTATGTTTTTTTGGGGGTTTCGATTACCTGTATTGTGTTATATATTTGGGTGCATGTAAATGGTCTGGTTTCAGACAGAGGGTGCAAAGTTAGGTGCCTTGCTCAATGGCACTTCGGCAGTGGCCCAGGAGGTGAACTGGCCCCTCTCCAGTACCAGTCCATACTCCGTATTCTTTGGTCCGATCGGGACATGAACCGGCAACCCTTCGGGCCAAAGTCCAATCCCCTACAGACTGAACCACTCCCGCCCCTTGAATGACTTTGTATACTGCAGGGTAGCTTGTGAATTTATTCCAGGTGGAACTAAAGTCTGATTTAACACTTGATTATATTTCACATTATTAATCCAGATCTGTAAAGTAACTAAAGGTATTAATCAATTGTAGTGGATTAAAAGTACAACGTAGCAAACAATTGCACTTAAGTACAGACTGTTAAAGGTGATTTAAACCTGAGAGCAGGATTAGCTGAAAAGAGTCCAAGGAAGCTTATTTTAAAGTTAACAGCATTTAATTAAACAAATTATATGGTGATACAAATGGAATGTGTAAGAGTGGATCGGCTCTCCCGATCGCGTGGGGTGCCGCTGCCTCCTCCCAGCTGTTGTTTATCGCGTGGCCGGGGTAGAGAGAGAACGTTTTTTCCTGTCCATCATATGTTATAGTCTATAGTCCTCTCCTATTGGCCGGTCTCGACGGGGGGCGGGTCTTCCTCCCGGGTTCGTTCCTCTGTGATTAATATCGCATCTAATAAGAGGATTTAGACGTTGTGTGTTTATTGTATAACTCCACAAGCCTTTACTCCTCATATTTCATACAAGACCCATTTTCAAACAGTCTGTTCAGGGAGGAGGAAGTGTTTCACCAGCTGCTCTTAAACAGGGACCATAACACAGCGTTGTGAAATATAGCTATAAATCTCCAGATGAGAAAGAGATGTCCTTTATGTATTGAGAACATATTCCTACTTATGCTCAATATACTATTTGAAAAGCCTCTTGGATCAGCTGTAAAATGCATCGTCACAAAGTTAAATAACAAGCCTAAACAGTTCTTCCTCCACTCCCTCTTGGCAAATTGCCACTGACAGGTTGAACCACACTGTAAGAGAAGAGTTTCCATTTCCCAGAAATCAAAGTTGAAGTTTGTCTGAGCGACAGCAGAGCAGCAGCCGAGACAAGTCTCTGTTTCTCTGAAGAAACACTCAACTGAATCCAGCAGCTTTTTATCAACACAGCAGGACTCTGCAAACACTGGTGAGTACACTACAGACACATCACTTACTAAATATTTAGTCAAAGTTGGATTAAAATCAGAATCTGACTGTATTACATCCATTTGACCATATAAAGAATATTATACTACAGAAATGTGAAATATTTACCTTAGCAACAGCCACAAATACAATGTATACTCTGGTTAAGTTAGGTTAGAGAGCATACAGTCAAAGCTAGCATTAGCTTATACTTATATTCATATTTCCTGTATTTGAAAACATTTTTATAATTGACTCTATTAAACAAAGTAAAAGTTGTGCTTATAAAAAGGCATGACAATTACATATTTCATTGTATCTAATTTGTACACACTGTGGTTAGTAGCCTTGAGCTTTGAACCTGTGTCTGTAGTAACTGCTGTCTGCCTTTTGAAGCTGATAACGTTTACTGTTTTTTAACAACTGGTATTAACTTCAGTGATGCTCAGCAGGAGGTTTCACTCCTCTGTTCAACAACGGCAAAATCCCCCAACAGTATTAGAGCTTACACATTGTGTTTCTTAGAGTTTAAACTGAATGCTGCTATGATTTTCCAGATTTCATTTATGATATTAAGAAACAGAGATCTTTTTTTAACATTTCAAGGTGGGGTAGGTAAGTTTGAGAAACTGGCTCGAGATCGCTAGAATTTGAAAATACACAACCGGAGAAATCTGCCACTTCCTTACAGAGCCCCTCCTCCAACACACACGAACGCGCACATGACCAATGAGGGCACGAGATAAGTTTGTGCACAGATGGAAGGCTGACAGGCAGGTAGGCCATCCAGTTATTTTAGCCGGGCCGGCTAAAATGATTGGTCGTACTTTTTACAGTACTACGGCTTCCACAGATGACATTTTTTTATGGATTTTTTGTCAAAGCACTTAAGATATTCATTGCTATCAGGATGTTAAGAGCATTCCATGGAATATAACAAAAAGTGTATCTCGAGCCGGTTTCTCAAACTTACCTACCCCACCTTTAACAATAACAGTGTACTGCAAATTTGAGCAATCTTTCACCCTCCGCATAATCATGATACATCAGCAGAGTTCAGTATCACCATCTATTTGACTTATAGCAAACAGATACAAGAGATTCAATCATATATACATTACAGTTTTTGTTTTTTTCACACGTTTTGTCCTCAGAGAGACATGTCTGCTGCCAGTTGTCTGCTGACTGAAGATCAGTTTCTGTGCTCCATCTGTCTGGATGTGTTCACTGATCCAGTCGCCATACCATGTGGACACAACTTCTGTAAAGCCTGCATCTCTGAACACTGGGATAGAAATGTCCCGAGTCAGTGTCCCAACTGTGAAAAGGTTTTCAACATAAAGCCTGAGCTGCTGGTCAACACATTCATCTCTGAGATGGCTGCTCAGTTCAGACAGTCAGCTCAACAGAAAGCCAGCAGCAGCAGCTCAGAGCATCACGTTGTCAAACCAGGAGAAGTTCCCTGTGACGTCTGCACTGGAACCAGACTGAAGGCCCTGAAGTCCTGCCTGGTGTGTCTGGCCTCCTACTGTGAGACTCACCTGGAGCCTCACCTGACAGCTTCACGTCTGAAGAAACATCAGCTGATCGACCCTGAGGAGAACCTGGAAAGCAGGATGTGTGTGAAGCACGATAAACTGCTGGAGCTGTTCTGTAAGACCGACCAGGTGTGTGTCTGCATGCTCTGCACTGTTTTAGACCACAAGACACATGATGTTGTTCCTCTGAAAGAAGGATATGAAGGAAAGAAGGCAGAGCTGGGGAAGACAGAGGCTGAAATTCAGAAGATGATCCAGAAGAGACGACTGAAGATTCAGGAGATGAGTCGCTCAGTGGAGCTCAGTAAGGAAGGAGCAGACAGAGAGATAGCAGATGGTGTTCAGGTCTTCACCGCTCTGAAGGAGTCTGTTGAGAGAAGCCAGGCCGAGCTCATCGACACCATCAAAGAGAAGCAGAGAGAGACAGAGGAACAGGCTGAAGGCTTCATCAAAGAGCTGGAACAGGAAATCTCTGAGCTGAAGAAGAGAAGCTCTGAGGTGGAGCAGCTCTCACGCTCTGAAGACCAGCTCCACCTCCTCCAAAGCTTCACGTCCCTGAACGCTGCTCCACCCACCAAGAACTGGACAAAAGTCAGGGTCCATCCACCTTCATATGAGGGGACTGTGGTGAGAGCTGTGACTCAGCTGGAGGAGATGCTCAGTAAACAGATGAAGAAGCTGCTCGAGCTGAAGAGGGTCCAGCAGTATGAGGTGGGTGTGACTCTCGATCCTGATACAGCACATCCATGGCTCATCCTGTCTGATGATGGAAAACAAGTAAAACTTGGTGATGTGAAGAAGAATCTCCCAAACAATCCAGAGAGATTTGATGCTTGTCCTTGTGTCTTGGCAAAGCAGAGTTTCTCTTTAGGAAGATTTTATTACGAGGTTCAGGTTAAAGGGAAGACTCAGTGGGATCTAGGAGTGGTCAGAGAGTCGATCAACAGGAAGGGAAGCATCACAGCGTCTCCTCAGAATGGTTACTGGGTGATATTGTTGAGGAATGAAAATGAGTACCAAGCTCTTGCTTTTCCTCCAGTCCGTCTCTCTCTGAAGTCTCAGCCTAAGAAGGTGGGGGTGTTTGTGGATTATGAGGAGGGTCTGGTCTCCTTTTATGATGTTGATGCTGCAGCTCTGATCTACTCCTTCACTGGCTGCTGCTTCAAAGAGAAACTCTACCCATACTTTAGTCCCAGTCTGAATTATGGTGGTAAAAACTCTGCCCCTCTGATCATCTCTCCTGTCAATCACACTGAGTAGAACAACCATTTGATTTTCTTCAGAAAGATTCACTCTCACTAAATGTAATAAATGTATTCAACTGGGGAAGTACATTGTACACATTGTTAATGTTTCAGAATCTGATCACATATGGTTCACCTTGATGAGACATATAAAACACATAGAATACTGATGAGTATGTTCTAATGTACTCTAGTTTATTCTACGGATTGCACTACCAGCCGTGACTTGAAGTGATCAGAAAACTATTTACTCAGAAATAAACTTTTGCCCCTTCTTTATATGTCAGGGGGACAAGAAAAGTATTTATTGTCTCAGAATTGTGTGTTCAAAAAGTGTTTCATACTAGCAGACATTACTAGTGAAAGTAATGCACTCCTTTTTCATTAGTAAAATACTGTATATATATATTTTTATAATTTTCAATTGAGGGGAAAATGATGGGTCTCTGGTGTGTTTTAAAGGGGAAGTTCAGGATTGATTATTGAATTACAGTATATTGGTAAAAAATGTATGTACAGAAAATCTAGAATATCTGATCATAAAACATTAGGCTGCAGTGGTTTAACAAACGAGGGAAATGAAAATGTTACATCTCAGCTCAGTCTGTTGTGTTATGTTAATTGTATTTCGTCCACCTCTCTGCACACTGCTTGTAAAGTTTGAACAAAGCCTCAATGGATTAAAAAAAAAGGAACAAAGAATGTTATGTTTTGTGTTTTTTTAAATGTACTTACTGAAGTACAGTTTTCACTAGTTCTCAACTTAGGGAAAGTATCTTAAAAAAATGTACTTAACTATTTCCATTTCTACTTAACTACATTTGTCTGATAGATTTGGTTCTTCTGAAGCTTTATAAACAATTTAAAACCCTCTTTGATCAGCTGATCATAGATATTAAGATTGCTGTATATGTTTGTTAGAAATAAGGCCATCAACTGGTTAGCTTAGCTTAGCATAAAGACTGGAAACAGGGGAAGACAAAGCCAGCCTGTCCAAAGCAGCGACGTGCAGTTAGGGCAGGCAGGGGAGGCAGAGCCTCACCTGTCATACTCCAATGTAACAGAAAAACAACTAAAGAAAAACTAAATAGTAATAATAATAAAATGTCTCCACTGATCTGTGTTGTAAGTGTGATTTCTGTATGATTCAAATCGCTTTTTATAGTCAAAATCAGCAAATTGGCCGAGCTCCGCTACAACTACATGGGAGTGAGGCAGGGACGAGCTCTGCCTCACGTAAGCCCTCAGTAACTGGCTGGAGCGCGGGCACTAATGTAGCGCGGGCACTTATTTTGTGAGCGCGCTCAAGCCAGGCTCATTTGCTTACTGTGGGGTGAGGTGAGGCACAGATGAGCTCTGCCTCACCTCAGAATGCGTCACCCCACAGAAACTGGCTGGAAAGCGGGCCCTAAGCGCATGCCTGTTACCATCTCACTGTATGTCACCAATGTAATGTTTGTAGATCCCTTTATTACATTTATCCTCGCCATCCATAGTCTCTAAATAACTTATTTCACGTATATATGATATTTAGGCTCGCTGGTCTCATCGTACAACGGCAATGAAAAACGCACCAGGGGAGGCAGCCATAACCTCTGCCGCACTGAAGGGGGCGCAGGTGAGCCCACAGGTTCTTGTTGCTACTGTTATTCTACGCAGAGACGGTAGACGCAAACAACAAACTAGACTTTAGTTTTGAAACTAGAGGGAGATAAGGAGGACTTTTACAAAAAAGTAATGGAGATTGTTGTCCAGAAGGATAGCATGGACTTCATCTTCAAGTCAAGGTAAGACCACAATTGTAATGAACATGGGATCTTACTAAGAAAGAAGAATCCAATATTTAGATTTTGGGTATCCTTTTGTTGAACGGTCTGTTTAAAATGAATCGAAGCATCAGACTAAAAGAGCTTTTGAAAATAACCGAATATTTCGATTAAGGTCAAAATATAATATTTGTAAATCTGACTCTGAAAGAGTCAGTGCCTCACCAGCCACGAACCTCACCGCACGTCACTGGTCCAAAGGTAACAAAATCCACCGATCAGCAGCTCTGAATCCAGTTTGTTTAATCCATACCAAATCAGAGGAGTAAAAACATCAATAAGACGTTTAACAGAGGATTATGGGTCGGGCTATTTCTTGACTGGGACCAAAACAAGTTGCCAAATTGTTTTTACATGTCAGTTTTCGTACAGAGATATATTAAGTACACTTAAATGTGTATTTTGTCACTCACTATTTCCCCCTGTTCCTAGTATATATGCTAAACTAAGCTAATCTAAGTGTCTGATGGCTGCAGCCTGTGTCAGTGAGAGCGGTCTGACTGGTTGGACTGCTTCTAATGATTATGATCTCATTCTTCACCTTGAACACACTCCAGCACTGCCTGTACAGGTGAGACTAACTCACTGCAAACGTCCCGTCTGACTGGGAGATAAATAAAGGGTTTTTTAAATATCAAAATGGCATGAAATATGCTTGTAAAGTCTATTTTATTAATGCCCTGTTTAGAAGATGGAGTTTATCATTTGAAATGTCATTATTTTTAAAGAGGTGGATGGTGAATAATATTACAATTAAAAATGTTTCACTCACATCATGACTTTGTTTTACACGTTTTCTGAAATGTTATCTTTAAATATACTAACGCATACAGAAACAGCACAGAAATGTGTACACTGGTTAAAACCAGGATCAAATTCTTGTTTTATTGTCGACTTATTAGAGTCAAAGGTTTTTACAGAGGGGAGTTTTGATATGGGTTTGTACCACTACATAAATCCCCAAAAACTGTCAGAAGCCTTTAAGAAAAATCTATTCTCAACATGTTTTTTAGGGAAACAGATGTTATAATCCTTAACGCAATCATCAATAATCAGTCTATAAATCTGGCTATTGATGATATATGAACAAACCACTCAGAGTACAGATGGGAGTCAAACTCATTTTGATAAAAAAAAGGCCTTGTATTATGAATTTACATTTTGCAATACACAGGTAATTCAGTTTTAAAAAATAGTAACTAAATCTTATGACCACTTTTTGTATTAGATTCAAATGTAATCTGGCATTATTTAATGATGACATAGTAAGGAATCAAAATAGCCCAACCTTTCAAAACTGTCAACCGATGGTGACATACCTTCACCTGTTAGCGACAACAATGCTTGAATAGCACGTTTTGTAAAAGTTGGTTCAAGGAATACGAGATTAAAACTAAAGAATGCAATTCCTGAAGAAATTGCTAGTGGGAATGCTTTATGCTGAAAAGCTGACGCTAAACTGCTATGCTGAAATGTAATGTGTAAGAAGAAAGTGAAGAATTTAGATTGAAATGATACATGAACACTGGGGGCTTGAATGTGTGATGAGAGAAGAAAAGAAAGTAAAAAAGCTTGGAAAAGCAGCAGAATATTTGAACTGCAAACTTTTGAACTAACTTGATGGCGAATGATCTGTCAACGGCAACGGCATTTGATGACATCCCATAATACGCTTAGATGCATTGATGGCTGACATCCTCGTGGATTCATCTTCTTATTATAGACACATGCATTTCCAAACATTTGGTCTACCTACGCTGTAAAATGTATTATCTCTTCGATTTACACACGGCATCTATTGCACTTCTGTCCGTCCTGGGAGAGGGACCCCTCCTCTGTTGCTCTCCCTGAGGTTTCTCCCATGTTCCCTTTAAACTGTGGGGTTTCTTTGGAAGTGTTTCCTTGTACGATGTGAGGGTCTAAGGACAGAGGGTGTCGTATTGTCATACTGATATTCTGTACAAACTGTGAAGTCCACTGAGACAAATGTAACATTTGTGATATTGGGCTATATAAATAAACATTGATTGATTGATTGATTAATCGTTACCAAACCTGTGAAGTTTTGGGCCGTTTGGAGCATTTTCACTGAAGTCATTTAAGCTAAAGTGGGTTATTGAACCTGAAGCTTGTTGCTTCTGCCCTCCTCGACTACGGTCTGGGAGCCGACAGGAAAGTTCAACACACAGATGGCCAGTCCGCAGCTTTGTAGCATATTATTTCAATGAGAGATGAGCAGATCGCCACTGGGCTTTCAACTAAAGACACAGCCACGCAAAAACTGCGGCATTTGTAAAGCTCCTTATGAGTACTGCAATTTGTGAAGTGCTTTCCTCTGTGGTGAAACGATCAGCCCTGCACAACGGAGGAAAGCGGCAGAAAGTCACCTGGAGTTAAAGAGAGCGGGGCTGCGCTGCGTGCATGGCTTCCTTCTGCAGGTAACGGGGAGACGCGCTCTGACGGCGGTCTCGTTCAGGATCCGAAAATACAATTTAAATATTGTGCACACTTATTCCACTTATTCCTAGTGTGCCACTGGTTACGGGGCCGCGTGCCAATGCTGGCACGCGTGCCAGGGGTTGCCGACCCCTGCTTTAGGCCTACAAAAGACTCAAAACGACTCTGAGGAGACTAATAAGGACTTGAAAGTTACACAAAATAATCAAAACAACACACAAAAAGACTACAAAAAGACACAAAGTCTCTACAAAAATACTCAAAAAGACTACAAATGCGGCTTTCACACCGGCGCTTTTCACTTTCTAGCTCCTCGCGAGAGCTTTTCTGGTTCAGCTCCCGTTTCCCTTTTCAGCTCCCGCTCTGTTCACACCGCTCACACCGCTCAAGAGCCGGGATGGTACTGCGTCATTGCCTCATCGTTTGCGTCATGACGTAACCATTTACGTGCCTGCTTCCTAAAACCCAAACCGCGCGGAAATCACAAGAACAATGGCCGATTGTATTGAAGCGCTGTTCGCTGTGGTTATCCTCTTACGAGACGAAATGGAAGGCATCGGACGACTTTTCAAGGGACGACTGAATATTGCCATGAAGTTGTGTACAACCAACCGCCTTTACACCCCTTTCCAGAGAACGGTAGACAAGAAGGAGCTGACGTTAGATCTGCATTAATGGAATATTTCAACATGGGGGACCACTAATATTACTGCAGTTAAACCTGATCTATTTTGTATCATGCCTCTTACAATAAAATCACTGGATCAGACTTGAATTGTGTTTTCTTTTGTATACAAATCACAGAATGTAAACAGATAAACAGGTATGAACAATATTCTTATAAAAATAGTGCATACCCAAAAGGTTTAGACCAGGGGTCTCCAACCTTTCTTCACCTGAGAGCTACATTTATTGACATAGTAGTCATAGGTTGAATTAAGCTACTTTTGTAAATATGTGAAATTGCAATCCCCAAAGCTTATCAAAAATCAATACTTCTCATTAAGGTCAAAGACAACGACAATTTCTCACATTATTATGGCCCACATACAGTAAGTACATCACTGAAAATTCACATAAATGTCCAAGAGAAAAATAAAATGTTATAAGACTTGACTTGTTTATTTTACATACAAATCAAAGAATGTATGAACAATATTCTTATAAAAATAGTGCATACCCAAAAGGTTTAGACCAGGGGTCTCCAACCTTTCTTCACCTGAGAGCTACATTTATTAAGCTACTTTTGTAAACGTGTGAAATTGCAATACCCAAAGCGTATCAAATTAAAAATAAAATGTGTGTGAGTGTGTGCGGTCACCTGAGCTGCTGTGCAGATACAGCTGTGCTCAACATTCATCAGGGATTGGTCGCTCTCTCTTTGGATGTGTTATGAACAATTTAGTGCTAACCTCAGCTTTATGTCATTACATTTGTGCTGGGTAAGGGCACAGTACATTTGAGTTTGTTTCCTTCACTTAGATTTATGTCAATATTTTATATCCTAACTTCTTTCTAAAGAGAAATAGGAATAAAATAAATGGTGTGCCTTGCTCCAGCTTGACAATGACACATTTATTTTAGATAACACAGGTAACGATTCCATTTAGCATCATTTTGTTTAAAGAATGCATGGCAGAATCAGACTTAGCATACAAGTAGTCATACTTGTCATCTACCACTGTTTTAGTTCAGTGTTTTATCATAGTGACATTAGCTAGTTTGCAGTGGATCACTGAAAAAATAAAATGTAATAAGACATGACTTTTGACTTATGTTTATTGTACATACAAATCAAAGAATCAGAAGTATGGACAATATTTGTACTGTATATTGTATAATAGAGTATTTAAAAAATAATGTATACAAAGTATTCACAAAAAAGTGTGGAGAACATACTGTATATACTATAACTAAGTGTATTTAAAAAAGAATGTATACAAGTATTCACAAAAAAGTGTGGAGAACATACTGTATATATTATATAACTAAGTGTATTTAAAAATTATGTACACAAAAGGGGCATGAACAATGGAGATACAAAAATAATGTCATTGTTTGCTGTTGGCCTCCAACACCTTCACCATCCTGTCTAACAAGCCAAGCATGTGGCTGTCCTGCTCGGCCTTTGCGATTCTGGCGAGTCCGTCGATCCGGCTCTGCTCGATTCTGTTCTGCTCTGTGACGTTGAAGATCCGTAGGAACTCAGCATTGCCGTTCTGCACCTCCTGAAGCATCGCCCGGCTATGCTCCAGTAGCTCTTCGTCCCTGGCTTCACTCCTCTCCATTAACGGGACAAGGCCAGATGACGAATCCAGCTTCCTTTTAACTACAAAGGGAAAAATAATAATGAGGTCAACACCGTGTTCATGGCATTCTATGAGGTGTAAATTATATACTGTGTAATGAAATGTTTTATTGTTATTATGGCTGCAGTTGCATAACTTCAACAACTACTACAATGACAATGCCATGATAAATGGCAACAGGGAACAGTATTACCATTATGAACACTGTAAACCTTACCCTGTTTGTTACGGCCCACTGGCTGGGTTAGGGTCACCAGAGATTCCTGGGAAGAGCTGCTTGATGTGGCAAGAGACCCAAGCATGTGCACGGGCGAGCTACACGCCGACGGTGGTGGTGGTTCCGACTCACTGCACTCCAAACGAGATATGCCTGTAAACACAATATAAACACAATGAACAAAAGTAGCCCTTCAACAAATCATACATCGTTAGTGAGAAGAAAGAAGATACATTGGAGGCGTTCGCTGTCTTTGCCATGGGGATACCTTTGTTTATTATTGTTAGCATTAGCATGCTAGCGCATGGGTGCCCACCCGGTAGCTGTAGTAGATAAACTTTAGCTATTATTGCCAGGTCTGTCTATAGCTACATGGTTTAGTTTATGTTGTAAAACAAAAAGGCACACATAACACAAATCAGTAATGCATAACTCACCAGCATTAAATGACTCGTCCTCCAACCCAATTGACGAGACACAAAGCGAATTCACGGTGCATCCCACACCACTCGTCGGTCTGTCTCCGAGGACCGAGTTTAGCAAGTCAAAATGTGGACTTGTTTTCGTACGACCGCTGCCACTCCGTCCGAGCTCTTTCTTTTGGTCCCGATAATCCTTCTTCAGTTTTTTTTATTTGTTGCTAATTTGTAAAATGCTACGGTCATAACCAGCGGACGCCATCTCTCGCTTCAATTGCTGCAGAATGGCTTTGGCCCGCGTGCTCCCCTCCAGCTTCCTTTGTACCTCTTCGGAAGACCAGATTGCCACTAGGTAGCTGGTCTCTTCAGTGGACCACTGCTGCTTATTCGGTGTTTTGAGGTCTTCCATCGTTGTGTACAAACTGGATAAAACGCAGGCATTTTGTTGTTGTTCAGGAGGTTGACCCCGCCTCCGCCTCGACGGACGTAAGAGAGACGTAAGCGACGCGGCGTCATAGCTCCAAAGCTCTTGCCTCTGGACCGACAACTTTTTGGAGCTGGAAGTGAACCGCATTCCGGAGCTATGACGCGCCGCCGCTGCGGTGTGAACAGGAAAAACCGGCGCTTTTCAGGCTCTAGCTCCCAGCAGGAGCTGGAAAAGCGCCGGTGTGAAAGGGGCAAAAGAGACACAACATGACCACAGAGAGACTCAAGTGACTAAAAAGTTACATGAAATGTCTATAAAAAGACAAAACATGACTACAAAGAGACAGAAGGTGTCTACAAATACACTCACAATGGCCATAAAAAGACAAAACTTGACTACAAAGACACTCATTATTTCATATCTGGAGTTTTTGCACTTTGTATTTTATATTTCTTAAATTGTGTTCACTGTTGCCTGCATAAGGGACTTTGCCTCTCTTCAAAAGTTGACATGTGCTCTTCCTCAGAGTGACAGAAGAGCTCAAACTGTTCTCTGCTAATGTTTGTCCTGACGTCTCACTGTTTACCTTTCACTCTACAACAAGCGTCTTTGTTCGGAGGGATTTGAAGAATGAGTGGCACGTACGCAGCACAAAGCGCAGTGTGCTGAGGAATCTGCTCTCCACTGAGGCGTGTGTTGTGTTCTTACTTAAGAAGAATGGTCTGAACGCACGCTGAGGAAACCAGTTCTCACTCACCTTGACTTTTTGTCTGCGTTCCAACTCGCATACTTTTCTCTTTTTAGTATGCTACCTGGAACTTTGAACCTCTTCCTCATACTTGTGTGCACGAAGGATTTTGGTCCAGGTTATCCAGAAAATACGGGGGTCAACCGGTGCAAACACTTCCATTCAGACATTTAAAGGGTTCCTTTTATGTTTTTTGGGGGGTTTCGATTACCTGTATTGTGTTATATATTTGGGTGCATGTCAATGGTCTGCAAAGGCTAAAATCCCACAGTTCCCAGTGTGTAACACTCGCGCTTCTATTGGCTAGTGCTCCAACACATTGTACGTGATAGGCTAAGGGGCGGGACATTTCTAATCGGTTGACCAATCACAACAGAGCCGGCCAGCTAACCAATCAGAGCAGACTGGGCTCTGGTTTCAGACAGAGGGTGAAAATGTAGGTGCCTTGCTCAAGGGCACTTCGGCAGTGGACCAGGAGGTGAACTGGCCCCTCTCCAGTACCAGTCCATACTCCGTATTCTTTGGTCCGATCGGGACGTGAACCGGCAACCCTTCGGGCCAAAGTCCAATACCCTACAGACAGAACCACTCCCGCCCCTTGAATGACTTTGTATACTGCAGGGTAGCTTGTGAATTTACTCCAGGTGGAACTAAAGTCTGATTTAAAGTAAGTAAAGGTATTAATCAATTGTAGTGGAGTAAAAGTACAACGTAGCAAACAATTGCACTTAAGTACAGACTGTTAAAGGTGATTTAAACCTGAGAGCAGGATCAGCTGAAAAGAGTCCAAGGAAGCTTATTTTAAAGTTAACAGCATTTAATTAAACAAATTATACGGTGATACAAATGGAATGTGTAAGAGTGGTGCGGCTCTCCCGATCGCGTGGGGTGCAGCTGCCTCCTCCCAGCTGTTGTTTATCGCGTGGCCGGGGTAGAGAGAGCGTTTTTTCCTGTCCATCATATGTTATAGTCTATAGTCCTCTCCTATTGGCCGGTCTCGACGGGGGGCGGGTCTTCCTCCCGGGTTCGTTCCTCTGTGATTAATATCGCATCTAATAAGAGGATTTAGACGTTGTGTGTTTATTGTATAACTCCACAAGCCTTTACTCCTCATATTTCTTACAAGACCCATTTCTAACAGTCTGTTCAGGGAGGAGGAAGTGTTTCACCAGCTGCTCTTAAACAGGGACCATAACACAGCGTTGTGAAATATAGCTATACATCTCCAGATGTGTAAAGAGATGTCCTTTATGTATTGAGAAAATATTCCTACTTATGCTCAATACACTATTTGAAAAGCCTCTTGGATCAACTGTAAAATGCATCGTCACAAAATTAAATAACAAGGCTCAATAGTTCTTCCTCCACTCCCTCTTGGCAAACTGCCACTGACAGGTTGAACCACACTGTAAGAGAAGAGATTCCATTTCCCAGAAATCAAAGTTGAAGTTTGTCTGAGCGACAGCAGAGCAGCAGCCGAGACAAGTCTCTGTTTCTCTGAAGAAACACTCAACTGAATCCAGCAGCTTTTTATCAACAACACAGCAGGACTCTGCAAACACTGGTGAGTACACTACAGACACATCACTAACTAAATATTTAGTCAAAGTTGGATTCATATAAAGAACATTATACTGTAGAAATGTGTCAGTTAAGATAAAAACCTCAAATTTTACATTAGCAAGAGCCACAAATACAATGTAAACTCTGGTTAAAGGTGGGGTCGGTAAGTTTGAGAAACCGGCTTGAGATACACTTTTTGTTATATTCCATTGAATGCTCTTAACATCCCGATAGCAATGAATATCTTAAGTGCTTTGACAACAAATCCATAAAAAAATGTCATCTGTGGAAGCCGTAGTACTGTAAAAAGCACGACCAATCATTTTAGCCGGCCAAGCTAAAATAACGGCCTACCTGCCTGTCAGCCTTCCATCTGTGCACAAACTTATCTCGTGCCCTCATTGGTCATGTGCGCGTTTGTGTGTGTTGGAGGAGGGGCTCTGTAAGGAAGTGGCAGATTTTTTCCGGTTGTGGATTTTCAAATTCTAGCGCACTCGAGCTGGTTTCTCCAAAATTACAGACCCTACCTTTAAGTAAGGTTAGAGAGCATACAGTCAAAGCTAGCATTAGCTTATACTTATTTTCATATTTCCTGTATTTGAAAACATCTTTATAATCGACTCTATTAAACAAAGTAGAAAAAGTAGAAAAGTGTTTCATACTTGCACACATAACTAGTGGAAGTAATGCACTTCATTAGTAAAATACTGTATATATATATATGTCTTTTTTTATAATTTTCAATGGAGGGGAAAATGATGGGTCTCTCTGGTGTGTTTTAAAGGGGAAGTTCAGGATTGATTATTGAATTATAGGATATTGGTACAAAATGTATTGACAGTTACTTGGAGAATCAACAATACCTGATCATTAAACATTAGGCTGCAGTGGTTTAACAAACCAGGGAAATTAAAATGTTACATCTCAGCTGTCTGTTGTGTTATGTTAATTGTATTTCGTCCACCTCTCTGCACACTGCTTGTAAAGTTTGAACAAAGCCTCAATGGATTAAAAAAAAAGGAACAAAGAATGTTATTTTGTGTTTTTTTTTAAAGTACTTACTGAAGTACAGTTTGCACTAGTTCTCAACTTAGGGAAAGTATCTTAAATCTTAACTACATTTGTCTGATAGATTTGGTTCTTCTGAAGCTTTATAAACTATTTAAAACCCTCTTGGATCAGCTGATCATAGACATTAAGATTGCTGTATATGTTTGTTAGAAATAAGGCCATCAACTGGTTAGCTTAGCTTAGCATAAAGACTGGAAACAGAGGAAGACAAAGCCAGCCTGTCCAAAGGTAACAAAATCCACCTATCAGCAGCTCTGAATCCAGTTTGTTTAATCCATACCAAATCAGAGGAGTAAAAACATCAATAAGACGTTTAACAGGGGATTATGGGTCGGGCTATTTCTTGACTGGGACCTAAACAAGTTGCCAAATTGTTTTTACATTTCAGTTTTTGTACAGAGATATATAAAGTACACTTAAATGTGTATTTTGTCACTCACTATTTCCCCCTATTCCTAGTATATATACTAAACTAAGCTAATCTAAGTGTCTGATGGCTGCAGCCTGTGTCAGTGAGAGCGGTCTGACTGGTTGGACTGCTTCTAATGATTATGATCTCATTCTTCACCTTGAACACACTCCAGCACTGCCTGTACAGGTGAGACTAACTGACTGCAAACGTCCCGTCTGACTGGGAGATAAATAAAGGGTTTTGTAAATATCAAAATTGCATGAAATATGCTTGTAAAGTCTATTTTATGAATTCCCTGGATAAAATTCTTGTTTTATTGTCGACTTATTAGAGTCAAAGGTTTTCACAGAGGGGAGTTTTGATATGGGTTTGTACCACTACATAAATCCAGAAAAACTGTCAGCAGCCTTTAAGAAAAATCTATTCTAGTTTTTTAGGGAAACAGATGTTATGATCCTTAACGCAATCATCTATAATCAGTCTATACATCTGGCTATTGATGATATATGAACAAACCACTCAGAGTACAGATGGGAGTGAAACTCATTTTGATAACAAATAAAAACTGGCACATTTAGAAATGTCTATTAATGTTCACTCTACCTCTGAATATATAAATACATAAATGTGCATGTTGACTCACCCACATCCTTGTTGGCCCTCCACAGGAACTCGGAGACAGACGGCTCCTGAGAGAAAACCTGCTCATTAGTAAAGTGTAGTAAATACAAAGTAAAATATATACGTAATATATATGTATAATGTATATATATATGAAGCAATGATTAAATGTCCTTTTACAGAAGCTTCATTGGGTGCAGGAAGATCCTCCTTTGAATGCACACTTTTATCGTCATACCTTTAAACTGTAACCTTTAAAGAAGGATCACTGTGTAGATGACACTGAGGATGATTGTGCAAGCTGTGTTTTAAATAGTATGTATTCTTATTTATACATTTTACATCTATTTTCCTTTATTTGTATCATTTATTTTGTACAGACTGCTGGTAGATGTGTATATAACTGACTGTCTGCACTCTGGTTAGACCCTCCTCATTTCGTTACACTCTGTTTGCATTATGTAATGACAATAAAGTAATCTAATCTAATGTGACTCCTTATTGGCATTTCTGGATTCAGGTGTACATTTGAAACTTCTCATTAAAGTAAATGCTGATTTTCCATTTACATTCTGAGGGAAAACAATTGTTTTTCTTTTAGTGGCGATGCTTAAATACCTGTGTCATTAAAGCAGCTCTGTGAAGGTGTGTTACTTCCAGGTGTTTCCATGTGAACTGTGAGGAAGTGTCGCCCCCTAGTGGACAAACATCTTTACTGAAGTTAAATTCTGAGGTACTTTAATTTACATGACATGACATGTTACTTGTTAGACGCTTTTATCCAAAGCGACTTACATACTCAATACTGTGGACAATCCCCACAGGAGCAATTTGGGGTGAAGGGTCTCAGGGACACAACGACATGCTGACTGCAGTGGGGTTTGAACCTGTGCTCCCCTGATCCGAGCATTAGTCCACTGCGCCACACGCCTCATTTACTTATCTTGAATATGTTTTTATGTATTAATTTGTCTTTCAAATAAAGTATACTGTGTTATTACCCCTGACTTTCATTCTCTACTATCAGAGTCCTTTCTGTACGAAGCCATCGTTGTTCATTCATTACAAGCAGAGGGTCTTTAAGCAACGACCTGCAGAGTGAACGCTTCATCTCAAAGCAGTTTATCAAGATCAACATTAAACATTCAAACACTGTGTTCGTTTCTTTGGATTATGCAGCCACATATCCACTAACAGTGTCAGCGAGAAAGATGTGGAAAATCATCTTCACATTATTGAGGTTTTAAGAAAATACCTTTTATTTCCTCGATTAGAGTTAATGTCCTCCTTGAGCTCTAGAGACAAGACTAAGAGATACATTCAATGATGCTGACGCCACAAACACTCAGTATGAAGTCAGACAGTGTGTGTGTGTGTGTGTGTGTGTGTGTGTGTGTGTGTGTGTGTGTGTGTGTGTGTGTGTGTGTGTGTGTGTGTGTGTGTGCAGCTGTTCTCTGTTTACACTGATGGCAGATATAAATAATCTCCTCTCTTGATGAGACGGTCTCACCTTGATGCCAGGTGCTGCTTCCAAAGAGAGAGAGAGGAGCGTGCCACAGGGGAATGATACTCATTAATTTTATATTAAACAATATTTCTTACCAAAGGAACTGTTAGCAAATGAGATTATAATTGATATATGATATATTTTCCAATACAGATGTTCTGTGAAATTGCAACTCAGTGTTTCTATAGTTTAGTCATGACACTTTTACTTACAAAAAATATATTTTGTTTGAGTGGAAAAAGAGCAATCGGATCCCATTGAGTTCGTGTTTGTAAAAGTCCAATAGTTGCAGAATCTGAGCTGATATACATAACTAGAGAATTTCAATTTGATGCAAATGTATACTTCTACTTTACGGAGGAAGATCAGGGCCTCATGTGAAATGAAATATGTGTGTTTATGTCTGGAAGAAAAAAAATAGAAATCTGACCAAAAGTATACTTCTATAAAAAACAAATTTGGAGATAATTCATATACAAATTAATTCAGCCTTTTATTCTCAGGACAAAACAAAAAAATCACTTTTGTTTCAGATCTAAAAAATATTTCAGTTCAGTCAGACAACTCACGTGTTTCTTAACATGTTTATTAGAAGCAGCATATAGTTTGAGTTTGGCGTCCAGGCTCGGGCCTCATCACTCCACAGATTTACAAAGAACATTGAGTGATGATTAGATAACTATCCCCCGAGCCTACAGGTGGAAGCTGGGGTGGAAGCTGGGGTGGGAGCTGGGGTGGAAGCTGGGGTGGAAGCTGGGGTGGAAGCTGGGGTGGAAGCTGGGGTGGAAGCTGGGGTGGTGGTGGGGTGGAAGCTGGGGTGGAAGCTGGGGTGGAAGCTGGGGTGGAAGCTGGGGTGGAAGCTGGGGTGGAAGCTGGGGTGGTGGTGGGGCAGGCGAGCAGCAGCAACATGAAACACAGCAGCAGGAGCATGAACGTAGCAATAGCAAGTGAACACAGCAGTGGCAGCAGCAGCATAGCGAGGCAGAGGCAGGAAGACCTGGCAGCTTAAATAGAGCGGCATGTTTAGGAGAATGTGTTTGGTTGGTTGTAAGAGGGACGAGGTGCGTCACGTGTTAATGTATCATTGGTGCTCGAGTTGACTGCCTGAACTAGCTCGCAGGCTTCACCCCATTTGTGACACTAATCATCTTCTGTACGACTCCAAATATTATATATACTTTTGACTCGACCACAATTATTTTGGCAGCTTCAGTTACTTAACTATTACTTAAATACAAGATCAACAAATTAATGATGATGCTTTTCCGATTACATAATACATACCTTTATGCACCAATTTGTGCTTTTGGTAAGTTAAAGGTGGGGTAGGTAATTTTGGAGAAACCAACTCGAGTGCGCTAACATTTGAAAATACACAGCCGGAAAAAATCTGCCACTTCCTTACAGAGCCCCTCCTCCAACACACACGAACGCGCACATGACCAATTAGGGCACGAGATAAGTTTGTGCACAGATGGAAGGCTGACAGGCAGGTAGGCCATCCAGTTATTTTAGCCGGCCGGCTCAGATGATTGGTCGTGCTTTTTACAGTACTACAGCTTCCACAGATGACATTTTTTTAATGGATTTTTGGTCAAAGCACTTAAGATATTCATTGCTATCGGGATGTTAAGAGCATTCCATGGAATATAACAAAAAGTGTATCTCGAGCCGGTTTCTCAAACTTACCTACCCTACCTTTAAGTTTGTTTTGATGCTAACATTTGAAACACAGACACATACAAGTAATACAAGTTTGAGTTTATACATAATAGATGCAGCTTTTACACATTATTTCTCACCTTAACTAATGTGCATTTAAAAAAGAGGAATAGTTTCGGCGAAAACTAAAAGGTACCATGGGGTCAGATTAGAATTTTCTAAAGGGGGGTTCGTTTAGCATGAAACACCTGAAATAACGGATAAGTTAAAAAAGAAAGTAGAAAGAAAGTGAGGTCATAGAAAACTATTTCTGCTAAAAAGTGAGCAATGATTGAGAGTCAGAGCGAAAAATTTCAGATGTGTGTATCTCACACTGCACTGTGACTTTAATTCATGTTGGTATTCATGTTTTATTATCTTTGCTTTTAAATGCCATTTCATAATATGTTTCTTAATGCTCTTAATGTATTTCATTTTGTAAAGCACTTTGAATTGCCTTGTGTTGAAAGGTGCTATATAAATAAACTTGCCTTACCTCTTCTTAAATTCTGGATCATGTTCTGAAGTACAAAAGTGACAACAAGTGCTCAAACTACAAACTACACTTCATCGAACATGTTTGAAGATTCATTATCAACACACTTTCTCAGACTGTGTTATAAAGAGCTGGTTTGATGTGTAAATTGGCCCCATGTCCTCAGGGTTTCTTCACCACCTGTTGGAACAGAAGAAACACGTTAAAGGCGACAAACACACTTTCCTTTGCCCTGAAAGCAGATGAATGAAGGGAACCCAGCGTGTGTTTTCTTACCTTTCAACATTTGTACAGCGTGTTCAGTCTGCTGATGTCGTTCCTGCTCATCTGATTGGCCGTGCCGAACTCTACGTTGGCGTTGGGGATCGGCACCATGGTGGGCATATTGTTCCCGCTGAAGGCATACCTGGAAACATTAAGAGCACAGAGGCTTCATTATTATTAGCTTGTATATATATTAAACATTTAGAAACCATTAGCCGCTTTCACACCAAGTACTTTGCCGTACTTAGTTCCTAGAACTCTTTAGTCCCGGAACTGTCCTAGTAAATCGCGTTCACACCGGAATAAGTCCCTGAGGGAGGATTATGCAAATGAAGCCGCTGACGTCACTTCTTCTTCTTCTGCTTTGGGTTTACTGGCAGGCCGCAAACAACTTCACGGCGTATACTGCCACCCGAAGTCCCAGGTAAATCGCCAGAAGCGCCGACACCTCCTCATCACTCCACCGCTCCCATGTTTTATTTTGTGTTGCCATAAGTTAGTCTCTCTCCGTTGGTGCGCTGGGCTAATGCTAATGCTAATAATAGGAAACATCGTGGAAGGAAGTCAGGCCGCGCTCGATGATGGAGCGCTCACGAGAAGCTGAGGAGAAAGAAACAAAGCAGCTGTGGTTCAATGGAGGTCAAGGGTCACATTCAGGTTCTTAGACTTTTCCTCAGAGGTGGGAGAAGTACTCAGATCTTGTACTTGAGTAAAAGTAGAAGTACCAGAGTGTAGGAATACTCTGTTACAGTAAAAGTCCTGCATTCAAAATGTTCCTCAAGTAAAAGTAGAAAAGTATTATCATCAAAATATAGTGAAAGTAGCGACAGTAAAAGTAGTCATTGTGCAGATTGGTCCATTTCAGAATAATATATATGATATGTTTTATAATGATTGATCATTAAAGTGTTCTCAAAGCTGGTAAAGGTGCAGCTAGTTTGAATGACTTTGTATACTGCAGGGTAGCTTGTGAATTTCCTCCAGGTGGAACTAAAGTCTGATTTAACACTTGATTATATTTCACATTATTAATCCAGATCTGTAAAGTAACTAAAGGTATTAAATACATGTAGTGGAGTAAAAGTACAACGTAGCAAACAATTGCACTTAAAGGGCCCATGTCATGGCCATTCCCACTGATCATAATTACATTGTTGAGGTATACTAAAATAGATTTATCCTGTGCAATTTTCCAAACTCACATTGGTTTCGCATACAGCATCTCTGTCAAGTATGTGTATTCAGCAGTATTCACTCTCTCCACTAAACGACTCGTTGGAGCTCTTGCCCCCCCCTCCCTGTGAGCCTAGTGTGCTCCGATTGGTCAGCTCGGCCACTCTGTTCTGATTAGTCAACCACCAGAGAGGCTGCGCCCATGTCTAACAGTGCTTTTTCCGGCTGCTCTCAGCGGAACATCAGTCTTATCATGGCGTCGGTCCAGACGTATATTTTATACGCTAACTAACCAAACTGTACCTACAACTGTTGTTATAGAAGAGTGTGACGGCCCCAGGGCCTTTGTCTTACGATGGGGTGGAGCTGAAGAGGCTAATCAGCGCGATCACGGACACCTGGCCGGAGCCGAGGTGCTAGCCAGCTGCCCGGAGTCACACGGGCCCCTCTCTCTCTCCAAAGCGGCTCAGCGATCCTCTCCCCTCACCACCTATCTCTGCATTTACCACAATAAATGTGCCGTGGTTTTGTAAACTCGTGTATGTCTCCTTGTCTTTCCGTTGTGGCCTACGAGCCGGTCATAACAAAGAGTAAGTTATTTTTACCTGTTATAAACTACTACTGTTTGATGAGAAATCAAATCATGGTTTGCTATATATGAATGATATGTTATAGGAGCAAATAATTCAGGGAAGAAAGGATAGGCCTACTAAGTATTTCCATTAAACTTTATTTTTAGAAATGTACAAAATGAACGTAAATATACATATATACACGGTATATCGTCAATTACTCCCCGTTGTCGGCATCTTGCCTATAGCAGCCGGGGCTTGAGGCCTCAGTGTGGTAGTCCGGTCCCCGTCATGTATTGTCCGGCAGGATCTGGCTGGACGAAATCAAATGCAAATCACAAAATATTAGAGAAACTTAGTTATTTTAGATTCGTTAGTAGTAGTTGTGGTAGGAGTGTGGATCTATATAATCCATCTATCTAATCAACACAGTAAGCTTGCCAGCTAATATGCTAACCTAGCTTTGTTTACCTTGGTAGCTAACGTTAGCTCGGAGGAACGGCAACTATAATGTAGAGTAATAAAACTACTATGAACAAAAGCTAGTGGTTCATATTAGGCTAGCAATAACGTGTTTATAATTGCAGTGTTATACGGGTAGTCTGCTACGTTCGGTCATACATTGTAACGGTCATGAATACATTGTTTTTGCGCTAGCATGTATAGCTAGCCTCGTTAGCTATACATGCAGTATATGTACTGTCACAATGTACGGCAAATCACCCGGAGTATACTGTATGAGCTGGGCTTGTTTAGTGTAATAAAACCACTATGAACAAAAGCTAGTGATTCATATTAGGCTAGCAAGAACGTGTTTTCCAGAGCAAACCCATGTCTAGCTCCGTTGGTTAGCTCGGTAGCATACACCCTACACCAGCTATAATGTAATTACGTTTCGCGACTGACCGTACGGCAAATCACCCGGAGTATACTGTCTATGAGTATTTCGTGTGTGAATGCAGGCATTCTCCTGCTATGAGATACATGTACTGTATGCAAGGCCATCTGCTGATATTAGAGTTGATATATGTGTTACAGGCTTGGCCTGTCACTTTAAGAGTAGCAGCCGCAAGGGGTTGTGGGTTTTTGGAAGTCCGGTGTGTGTAAAATGTGATGGCCAAGGCGAAGTGCGGAGGTATGAAGAGAGAGACGAAAGTATAGAGAAAGTGGTCAGAAAAGGAGTATAGTGTCTAGTTTGTATGTATTCAATTCAGTGTCCATGTAATTGAAGAACGTAAATAAACGGAGGTTCTTCCCACGGCACCCGAACGCATCGTCTTCATCCTTTTTCCCCTCGAAATATCTGGACAGCTAGTTACCGGCTGACAACGAGCCAAGTCAGAAACCACCGGTGTGTATCCGAAACTACGGTTTCGGTGCCGAGATACCGTCAGTATAAAAGGTAACATTGGGGGCTCGTCCGAGATTTTTTTTTTCTACGGGGGAGAAGAGTGGAGTGGATTTAATGGCAGCGTTCGGAGCTAACGCTAATGCTAATCACAGACTGAGACAAGCTGATGCAGCTAACGGAAAAAGCCCACGGAAAAGCTCTAATCCATTCTTGGTGAATATTGATGAGGCTGTTCAAAGTCAGGTGGACATGTTTGACCAGACAATTATGGATTATACTGGGTATGGGGACTGCACCAACCCCTTTCTGACTAGCATGGAGCTAACGCTAGCCGGAGCCGCAAGCTACGCCACGCCGCCGGAAGCATCACTGGCGCCAACTAACCCTTTCATCATGCCGACAAAGGAGCAAGCACAGCCAAATAGTGAGTTTCTCACCCCCTTTCCACCAAAATGTGACCGTTTAATGAGCATGGTATCAACTTCAGCTAAACCAGCTAATCCTTTCACCTCCATGGACTATAGCCACTCTATGCCGACCATCCCAAGTTACTCAGCTCATTCACAGTGCCTTCAGCCGCCAGTGTCACCATTAACACCCTGTATGCAGCAGCCTGCCACACTGCCTTGTAAAGTACAAGCTCACACATGCTCAGCTGTGCACTGTGGGACCGCACCTGGCCAGTGTGAGTGCGATCAGCCTAACATGAGGAGAGCTTGGTCTGAACCACGCAGCTCTGCAGCTCGTGCAGCACACAGAGAGGACTATATGGACACAAGTGATGAAGATGAACACCGTGGACACAGAGAGAGAATACCAACATTACGCCCAAGCCAGTTTGATGGGGCTGGCTCGTGGAGAGACTTCCTCTTCCATTTTAAAGGATGTGCTGAGGCTAACCACTGGTCAGAGAGGACTATGGCTGTGCATCTCAGATTCAGCTTGACTGGACCCGCGGCTGCCATCATCCACAAGAACCCCAGATCTACTCGCTGGAGTTATCAGCGGATGGTGAGTGAGATTGAGGCGGCCTACGGACCGTGTTCAGAACATGCTGCTGCCATAGGCATTGAACTGAGACAGAGAGTCAGAGGACCGGGGGAGGCCCTGCACCTGTTAAGAGACGACATCTATGAAAAAGTGTCAATTGTGTATGCTGACCGTAATGAGCCGGAGCAGGACGTCATCAGTGTGGAGATTTTCACCAACGCCCTTGCCGATGCAGAAGTGATCCAAAGACTACTGGAGGACAAGCCGCGCACCTTGGCTAGAGCCTACGAGATAGCCCACAGGTATGAAGCCACCAGACGGGCTGCCAGAGCCGTCACACAGCTAATGCAGTCTGGTTATCGCAATGCTGCAGAGCGGAGACCCAGGGCAGCTATGGTGCACGAAAATGCTAATGTTTCCGCCTGTATGGAGGCTTTCGGGGTGGCTGAAGAGTGGGCTGCGGAGCCCGCTAGCACCCAGAGTAAAGCACCGAGGTTTAACCAGCAGTGGTCGCCTAACAGAGCTAAACCTGTACAAATGAACTCTAGAGAAGTCATCTGCCACAACTGCTCTGGTGTGGGGCACATACAAAGGAACTGTCCCTCTTCCCGAAAACGCAAACAGCATGCACCTAATAACACTCCAGCTCCTGACTCAGGTACGGTGGTCACATGCAATAAAGGCTCTGATGATGACATGAGTATCCGGATACTGATACAGGGACATGAACTGTGTGCTCTGCTCGACTCTGGCGCTCGGAGGAATGTACTCCCCCTCCGCCACTTCAACGCCATTCCTGTTGAATCGAGGCCTCAAATCCAGCCATCCATCGTACAAGTATTACAAGGCATCGGTCCCGAGGGCATCGCTGTCCGAGGGGAAGTCAACCTGCCAGTTCAAGCCGGAAGCAAGGTAACCCATGTGAACTTTATTATAGCAGACACAGCTGAAAATACAGAGGTTATCCTGGGGCACCCTTTTCTGCTGCAGTCACATGCTCACTTGGACTATGGTCGCAGGGAAATCACCCTCTTCGGTGAGAGAGTGCCTCGCTCAAAACCCAGCAGACAGCCTGAAGTGCACCTCGTCAGGGTATCCCGCACAACAGTATTGGAGTCGGGGTGTGAGTATGTGGTGCCTGGTACTGCCCGCCTCCGCTCTGCTGTTAACAAAGATATGATGCTGACCCCCACTAAAGGCTTTGTTGAGAGACAGCACGTCCTGGCAGCCCACATTGTTGTACAGACCCGGCATTCCTCCAACATTCCCATGCGGATTTACAATCCTGGTCCTGCATCTGTTACTCTGAAGAGAGGGGTGGTGGTCGGAGTTCTTCAGCCAGCGGAGGTGTTGGGAGAAGTGGATCTTCATCCGACCAAGTCCCCAGTAACATCAGACCCCAATGACTTTCCTGTTATATCTGTGCCCAGTCATCTACAGGACATGTATGCAGAGAGCTGTGCTCACCTGTCTGAGGAGGACAGAGCCGGGCTAGCTCACGTGCTACGGAGGTTCGGTGATGTCTTCTCCACCGGGCCCACTGACCTTGGCCGCACCAGCTTAGTGCAGCACGACATACAGACTACTCCTGGGCAGCCTGTGAAGCAGCCGCCACGCAGAATGGCCAGAGACAAACAGATTGCTGCAGATCTGCAGGTACAGCAGAGCCTGGAGTCTGGTGTAGCTCGTCCCAGCAACAGCAGCTGGGCTGCACCTATTGTCATGGTGAGGAAGAAAGACCAAAGCCCGCGATTATGTGTGGATTACAGACCCCTTAACGAAAGGACTATTAAAGATGCCTATCCCCTGCCACGTATTCAGGACACTCTGGACACACTCTCCAATGCCAGGTACTTCAGTACACTAGACTTGACTTCAGGCTACTGGCAGGTGGAATTGACACCAAGGGCCCGCAAAGCCGCAGCTTTCTGCACTCGCAAGGGGCTATTTGAATGGAACGTCATGCCCTTTGGACTGTGCAATGCACCGGCCACGTTTCAGAGGCTAATGGACAGAGTATTAGTGGGATTGCAGTGGGAGACCTGCTTGGTGTATCTCGATGACATCATCGTCCTGGGGCGGGACGGTTCCGAAATGCTAAGCCGGCTCAGTGAAGTGTTCGCCAGGCTACGAGGAGCTAACCTGAAGCTGAAACCGTCAAAGTGCTGCCTTTTCCGGGAGAAGGTGGGTTACCTTGGCCACATTGTCTCAGCCCAGGGTGTGTCTACTGATTCAGAGAAGGTGAAGAAAGTGGCAGAGTGGCCTACGCCTCGTAACATCTCTGAGGTACGTCAGTTTGTGGGCCTGGCATCATATTACAGACGCTTTGTGGAAAACTTTGCTACGATAGCTAAACCTCTTCACGAGCTGACCAAAAAGTATGCACGATTTAATTGGACAGAGGAATGCCAGGAGGCATTCACAGAGCTGAAAGGACGACTGTCAACAGCTCCTGTCCTAGGCTACCCCCTTGACAGCGGCGAGATGCTTCTCGACACCGATGCTAGTGACTGGGGAATCGGAGCAGTCCTCTCCCAAATCCAGGGGGGTGAGGAGAGGGTGCTAGCCTATGGAAGCAGGAGGTTGTCAGCCACAGAACAAAACTATTGCACCACCAGACGTGAACTTCTGGCAGGCGTGGAGTTTGCCTGTCACTTCAGACAATACCTGCTTGGCAGACCATTCACTCTCCGGACTGATCACAGCAGCCTGCGCTGGTTAACCAGGTTAAAAGAACCAGAGGGACAGCTGGCCCGCTGGCTAGAGAAGCTGGCAGAGTATGATTTTCAGGTGGTTCATCGACCGGGGAGACACCACCAAAATGCAGACGCACTTTCCAGGAGGCCCTGCAGGGAGTCGTGCCCCTGCACAGTGCCAGAGCATGACAGCGAGCGACACCAGCATAAGGGGGTCCAGTGTGACCTGACAGACAGTACAGCTGAAGTTGCCATATATACTCCCACAGAGCAACCTCTAGTGGGGGTAGCTGAGCCAGAGTTTCCTCCAGTGGGGGTAGAGGATGCCTGCAGTGACAACAATAACAACTATGACCTGCTAAATCCAAGCATCAACTGGGTGAGTGATATTCCCAACACCAGTTTATTCTCTGGGTGGACTCAAGAACAGCTGAGAATGGCTCAGGAATCTGACCCTGACATTGCACCAGTAAAAAAGTGGATGGATGAAGGGAGAGGCCGGCTGCCATATGCAGACATAGCCCACTTGAGCCCCGCTACCAAATCATACTGGGCACAGTGGAATAGACTTAACCAGAAAGATGGAGTGCTAATGAGGAAATATTATAGCACTGAAGGAACAACGTTTTACCCCCAGATTGTGCTGCCTCATATGTACCGCAGTTCAATGATGGAGCAGATGCATGATGGTCCTGTGGGAGGCCATTTTGGAGTAGAAAGAACTCTCACACGCCTGCAAACCAGATATTTCTGGTATAACATGAAGGACGATGTCACACTCTGGTGCCGCACCTGCCCCAGCTGTGCTGCTAAAGCTCGCCCGAAGAAAACTCCTCGAGCGGCTATGGGCACGGTGCGAGTCGGTGCCCCCATGGAGAGGATTGCAGTTGATGTGATGGGCCCTTTAAATGAAACAGAGAGACACAATAGCTACATACTAGTAGTGCAAGACTACTTCAGTAAGTGGGTAGAAGCCTATCCAATCCCAGACCAGCAAGCATCCACGGTGGCAGAAAAGATCGCCTCTGAGTGGGTGTGTAGGTACGGAGCTCCCCAGTGCTTGCACAGTGACCAGGGCACAAATTTCGAGTCAGCTGTTTTCCAGGGGATGTGCGAGCTGCTGGGGATTGACAAGACTCGAACTACCCCATTTCACCCACAGTCTGATGGACAGGTAGAGCGCTTTAATGCCACTCTGCAGAAAATCCTGGCTACTACTGCAGACAGATGTCACTGGGACTGGGATCTCATGATGCCTTATGCACTCATGGCTTATAGAGCAACTCGACACAGCTCCACCGGATTGACACCAAATATGATGCTTTTTGGAAAAGAAGTCACTGAGCCAGTCGACCTGGTCGCTGGTTTGCCACCTGACAATGACAATATCGACACTAACACCCCCCCTCAATATGTCATGAAACTGAGAGAACGTCTGGAGCTGTCTCACCAGCTAGCACGAGAAGCTCTTGGGAAATCTGTTGAGCGAGCTAAAAAACAGTATGACAAAAACATTTGTCAAACCCAACACAAAGTGGGAGATGCAGTCTGGCACCTGATTAAAGGCACCAAAAGGGTTAAAAACAAGGTACGAAAGTTTCTGCCATCCTACGAGGGCCCTTACTTCATTGTAGGCATGTTGGATGACCTGATCTATAGACTCAAAAAGAGCCCCAGAGCCAAAGTCAAAGTTGTCCACCATGACAAGCTCAAGCCTTATTATTCCAGGACCCCATTAGACAACAGCTGGGTGTTCAAAGACACAGAAGCCTGGGCGCCTGTCGAGGTGCCGCCCCCTCAGCCAGACCTCAACTCATCTGACACAGTCATCGGGCCTCTCCACCTGTGGGACCCCCCATCAGACGCAGAGGATCCAGCTGTGGAGGCTCTCGAGGACCCAGGTTCTTCACTGCCAGTTACGCCGAGCAGCAGCTGGCTTCATGACAGACTTCCTCGGACTCAGCGCCCTTCCAGGGCCCCGGCCAGTGATCCCCTACGGATTTCCACCCCTCTACAGAGACCCCAGCGAGTCCGCAGAGTTCCTGACATGTTAGGTGACTGGGTCAGTCACTAGGGTTTGTTATAGTTTAACCTGAGTCAGGGTGTCAGCAGGTTTGTTCCTAACTCAGTAAAGGAAAAAAAAGTTCCAGAGTAATTCTATGCTCTTAAGCTAAAGTTATTTAATTATATTGTTATACATCCACAGTTTGTGGCTCTATTTCATTTAGTTGCCTGTGGTAATGAGTAATGTGGATACTGTTTTACTGCTTTGACACTTGATGCAGGATGTAACTGGTTAGAGAAACCAAACAGATGGTACAATTGTAATGCCTAAGAGCCACATCATATATAGAGTGAAGTCACACAGTGTTGAATTGAACTGGGTTGATTAACTACATCACAGTATGTTATGTACATGTCAGCATGTGTGTTTATACACCTTTGAAACGTTAAAAAAAAAGGATCTATGCAGTATGCTTCGTGGACATTTTTATGGACATTGCCTCATGATTCAAGCTGTTTCCACAGCAAGGAAGACGCCTTCAAGGACTGTGGGAAATGGGGATTATTGTGGGGAATGTGTTGCCATTAATGTTTCATGCTTTCCTTTTATAATGTTTACATGCTGGAGTGATGTTAAGGGTTGTTTTATCATCATCCAGAGTGGGGGTAGTGTTACAGGCTTGGCCTGTCACTTTAAGAGTAGCAGCCGCAAGGGGTTGTGGGTTTTTGGAAGTCCGGTGTGTGTAAAATGTGATGGCCAAGGCGAAGTGCGGAGGTATGAAGAGAGAGACGAAAGTATAGAGAAAGTGGTCAGAAAAGGAGTATAGTGTCTAGTTTGTATGTATTCAATTCAGTGTCCATGTAATTGAAGAACGTAAATAAACGGAGGTTCTTCCCACGGCACCCGAACGCATCGTCTTCATCCTTTTTCCCCTCGAAATATCTGGACAGCTAGTTACCGGCTGACAACGAGCCAAGTCAGAAACCACCGGTGTGTATCCGAAACTACGGTTTCGGTGCCGAGATACCGTCAGTATAAAAGGTAACATATGGAAACGCTAGCAACTTAGTTAGCACAGTTAGCACTGTGTCAATGGCTTAGCAGTCCGACACAGTTTATACATTTAAACAGTCTTGTTTGATAAATACACAAATAACAATGCAAACTTACAGGTTGTGTACCCGAATCTTCCCCTGCTCCAAACGGTCCAAACAAGCTGTGCATATCCGGCCTCAAACTGGGCAATGTTTTGGAAGCTTTCGTCTGTGAAATGCCGGTTCTTCGAACCTCTGAAGGAACAGTGTTAAAAAGAAATTTCAACCACTGACTTCGTCGTGGTTCTTCCGTCGGTAGGACAAACAGCTCAGATTTCTCCTCACATTTCAGGAAACAGGTCCTTGGCAGTGGCATGACTGGATCGATTGTGAACTGAACCAGAGCTTCCAACAGTAAATGTTAGGCTGGCAGAGGGTGCGGCCAGCGCCGCTGGGTGTGGCCATAGCTCTTCGGGATTGGTCCATTTCGTTCCGGGTACATGCGGTACCCGGAAGAATCAAATGGGCAGTGACGTATCTCCAACGAAGCGTTTTGGGGAGGTATTTTCTGTGTTAGAGTTTTACTCGCTACAGGGTGCACTTTGAGGGTTTTGACTCTGCACACCGTTTACATGCATAAAAACCTTCATAACACACAAGGGGACGGGTAATAACCGGAAAAGCATGACATGGGAGCTTTAATGTCAATATGCTTGCATCTCTGTCTGTTAACAGGATTCTTTGCCAACGCTATTGTGCCCTGGTTGTCTTCGTAAATCGTAGGTAGTGTATATTCACATTTGTCAATGCCCTCTAGTAGTTGTATTAAGTACATACACTCCTGCATTGTAGCTGCTAAAGCCATATACTCGGCTTCACAAGTTGATAAAGCAACAGTTGGCTGCTTTTTGGTTTTCCAGGAAACCAGTGGCCCGCTCTCATTAAGGCTAACACAATAACCTGACATACTACGTCTGTCGGTTAGATCAGCAGCCCAATCTGCATCGCTGTATGCATGTAAGCCCAGTTTTTCAATCTTACATTTCCGGTAACACAGTTCCCTGTCGATTGTACCTTTCAAATATCTCAGTACATGTTTTACAGTAATCCATTGCTCTTCTGTCGGCTCAGAAAAATACTGGGACAGTTTACTGACAACAAAACTCAAATCAGGCCTCGTGCACACAGCTAGGTAGATCAGGCTACCTACTGCCTCTCTGTACATTCTAACATCCTTCATCGGTACAGCATCATCCAAGTAATTCAGTTTTTGCTCACAAGGTGTCGCTCTCGGTTTACAATCCTGCATGTTAAACCTTTAAAGTATTTTGTTCACATATTTCTTCTGTGACATCTTTACACATGAATCAGTTTGATCAAAATCAATGCCAAGGAAATGTTTTAGTTTCCCCAAGTCCTTCATCCTGAATTTAGCTGTGAGCATCTCTTTAACAACTTTCAATGCATTGTTATCACTAGCTGCAATGATTATATCATCAACCCATATTATCATTACACTTTCCAGTTTCCAGTTTCTTTTGTGTAAACACAATGGTCAGCAGGGTTCTGTAGGAACTCATTTTCACTCAGATACTCATGTAGCATTTTGTTCCAATTTCTGCCTGACTGTTTAAGCCCATATAGTGACTTTTCTAGCTTGTACACCAACTTTTCACCTTTACTAGATTTGACCTCAAAACCCTCTGGCTGGTCCATGTATATCTCACAGTCTATTGGTGCATGTAGGTAAGCAGTTTTAACATCCATTTGGTGTAAAATCAGATTTTCCTGTGCTGCTTTTTGCATTAACACTCTGATACTGGTGAGGTTAGCGGTAGGTGAAAATGTCTCATCATAGTTTTCACCCCTCTTCTGACTGTATCCCTTGGCTACATATCGTGCCTTGTATCTTTTGGATCCATCAACATTGGTTTTGATATCATACACCCATTTACCCCCCACTGCTTTCTCATCTTGAGGTAAGTTGGTCAGGATAAATGTGTCATTCTCTTTTAGTGATTGCTTTTCTTCATCCATTGCAATAACCCATTGTTTTGACTCAGATGAAGTTACAGCCTCCCTAAATGTTAAAGGGATATTGCACATTAATCTGTAACAATAGTCAATATTTGTCAGTAGCTGATCCTCACTTTCCTTACCACATACACTGTCACATAAGTAAGATGGCTTCTTCCTCACTCTTGAAGGATAACGCCTAAGCTCACTCTTGTCGTCTTCTGTCTCTGTTACCACAGGTATAGATACTGGACTTACGTTAGTATCACGCTTGATTTTGCCAGATTTGTTCTGTACTTCAAAATCATCATCAGAGACGGTTTCTGTTTGTGTTTCTCTTTCTGAATTGGTCTTGGTCACAAACTTCACAAGTCTAGATTTTTGCACTTTTCCACTGTGAGGGAAATAGACCATGTAGGCTGGACTATTTTTGTCATATCCAACAAAAATTCCCTCTTCACACCTTGAGTCCAGATTCTTTTTGTCTTGCTTATAGGCATAGCACACTGACCCAAACGTGTGCATTCTGGAAAGGTTAGGCCGTCTACCTCTCAGCATAAAGTAAGGTGTCTGTTTTGTGCGGTTGTTAAAGCATCTATTCCTTACTACAGCTGCTGTCTGTACTGCATAGGTCCACATACTTTTTGGCATCTCATTTTCTATAAGCATGCACCTGGCCATGTCAAAAAGTGTGCGCCAATTCCTTTCAGCAGTGCCATTTTGATGTGGGGAATACGGTGCTGACTTTTCATGTCTAATCTTATTACTGCACAGTAATGCTTGGTAATGTTTCCCTGTGAACTCTGTGCCATTGTCTGACCTGATACATTTTACTTTCCCGTATGGGGCAGTATCGGCCAGAAATCTCTCTGTTGCTTGCACTGTGTCACTTTTGTTTTTAAGGAAATACACAAACACTGCACTGGAGTAATCATCTGTGAATGATAAAGCATACTTAAAGCCTTCTCTGGATTGCAGATCTATTGGTCCTGCTATATCTGTGTGCACCAACTCTAGAGCTGCTTTGGCTCTTACATCAGGCTCCCTGTTCCTGGTTTGGGTAAACTTCCCTTTAGTGCATACATCACAATGTGGAGGTTTGTTTACCTTACCCTTAACTGACATGCCATTAACAACATTCTGTAACTTCTGAATATCATCATAATTACAGTGTCCCAGGATCTCATGCCATGTCTGTAAATCATAACACCTGTTGCATTGGTCATCACATTCATCATTTACTGTGTTCAAGAAATAAAGTCTGTTCAATTCATAAATGTGAAATTTTGTACCGTCTTTGTGTTGCAGGACGTCTTTGCCCTGCTTGAAGGTTACCGTTGCTCCTTTGGTAGTAGCTGCTTTCACAGAAAAAATGTCTTGGGGGTACGATGGGATGTACAACGCCTTCTTCAGAGTTGTTTTGTGTCTTTTCCCCATGCTGTCCACCATAATAATAACAGCGTCCCCTCTTCCTTCTGCTACACCATTGCACCTGGTACCATCAGCTAATTCCACACAGTGGGATTCAGCCTGGAAGTCATCATCAAACCTCTTGAACTTTGTTACATCCGTGACGATATGTGAAGTCGCCCCTGTGTCCACCATCAGTCCTCTCTCAGTGATGCTGCGCCCTGGCTGGACCTTGTTGTCCACGTCGTTGACTCGCAAAGCATACTCCTCGCCAGTCGTTTCATCCGAAGCTTTCCGCGCGTCGTCCTCCCGTCGCTGCTTCCGCCTGCAGGCTGCATCCCGATGCGTGTTGCTCTTACAATGACTGCACCACAGCTTACGTTGGCACGTTCCAGCCTTGTGTCCACTCAGGCCGCATCGATAACAAACAATGTCCGCACACTTGGTTCCTTTATCCCATGCTCTTGGTACAGAGGGTCGTCTCGCTCTCAACTGTTCCCGCGCCCTCATGACGTTGTCCTCTGGTGGCGGTGTGCGCATTCGCTCAGTATCCTCATAGCTGCGGAGCTTAGTCTTAAATTCAGCAAAACTTATTATCTGGTCAATTTGCGTGATGTGTATGGCGAATGGTTTAAATTATTCTGGCAGTCCCTTCAAAACCATTGCTACAAGAAGCCCATCACTTAATTTCTCCTCCGCGTTTTTCAAAGCGGTGATGGCGGTCTCTGCACGTATTATATACTCCGTCACACTTTCACTGCTTGACTTTAGGAGTGATGTCAGTTCAGTATATAGGCTGATAATACGTGGTTTACTGATAATTAGCTGATAATAGATATTAAGATTGCTGTATATGTTTGTTAGAAATAAGGCCATCAACTGGTTAGCTTAGCTTAGCATAAAGACTGGAAACAGGGGAAGAAAAAGCCAGCCTGTCCAAAGGTAACAAAATCCACCTATCAGCAGCTCTGAATCCAGTTTGTTTAATCCATACCAAATCAGAGGAGTAAAAACATCAATAAGACGTTTAACAGGGGATTATGGGTCGGGCTATTTCTTGGCTGGGACCAAAACAAGTTGCCAAATTGTTTTTACATTTCAGTTTTCGTACAGAGATATATTAAGTACACTTAAATGTGTATTTTGTCACTCACTATTTCCCCCCTTTTCCTAGTATATATGCTAAACTAAGCTAATCTAAGTGTCTGATGGCTGCAACCTGTGTCAGTGTGAGCGGTCTGACTGGTTGGACTGCTTCTAATGATTATTATCTCATTCTTCACCTTGAACACACTCCAGCACTGCCTGTACAGGTGAGACTAACTGACTGCAAACGTCCCGTCTGACTGGGAGATAAATAAAGGGTTTTTTAAATATCAAAATTGCATGAAATATGCTTGTAAAGTCTATTTTATTAATGCTCTGTTTAGAAGATGGAGCTTAACATTTGAAATGTCATTATTTTTAAAGAGGTGGATGGTGAATAATATTACAATTAAAAATGTTTCACTCACATCATGACTTTGTTTTTTATTACAGTACAAGTTTTCTGAAATGTTATCTTTAAATATACTAACGCATACAGAAACAGCACAGAAATGTGTACACTGGTTAAAACCAGGATCAAATTCTTGTTTTATTGTCGACTTATTAGAGTCAAAGGTTTTTACAGAGGGGAGTTTTGATATGGGTTTGTACCACTACATCAATCCAGAAAAACTGTCAGCAGCCTTTAAGAGAAATCTATTCTCCACATGTTTTTTAGGGAAACAGATGTTATAATCCTTAACGCAATCATCAATAATCAGTCTATAAATCTGGCTATTGATGATATATGAACAAACCACTCAGAGTACAGATGGGAGTGAAACTCATTTGGAGAAAATGATCAAAAAAGGCCTTGTATTGTGAATTTACATTTTGCAGTACACAGGTAATTAAGTTAAAAAGAATAGTAACTAATTCATATGACCACTTTTTGTATTAGATTCGAATTTAATCTGGCATTATTTAATGATAGTAGTGTTACCAATCCCGCTTCAATCTCATTAGTATGCATAAAAAAGTGACAGGTCACACCTTCTAAGTCCCGCCCCCTAATTATGCTAATGAGCCCATTTGATATGCTAATGAGCCCCTTTGATATGCTAATGAGCCCCTTTGTTCGAGGTGTTATCGCGTATAGGTGTTACATCCCCCCGGTAGCCCCCACCCCCCCTCAGCCAGCCCCCCTCCCCCTCACATACAGGTGTTACATCCTCACCGGTAGCCCCCACCCTTCTCAGCCCCCACCCTTCTCAGCCCCCACCCTTCTCAGCCCCCACCCTCTCAACCCACCCCCTCCTTACAGCAGGTGTTACATCCGCCCTGTCGCCCCACCCCCTCCCT